>NC_058053.1:21067387-21429887 GCF_020085105.1 Siniperca chuatsi
TGCGGTCTGATCTCCGGCAATTACAACTGGGCCAAATGTCTTCCTTGGGAATTCATTATTTACGTTCAATTAAACAAATTCATCAGCGGTCTCCTCAGTAGAAATCGGGGCGTGTAAGTGGTCGGCTGTAATGAAGCTGGGGCACAGACCAGCTCAATCAGCTCTAATACAAAGACTTGTAGTGTTTCCTCCAGCCAGGACCCCCAGCCCCCAACACCTCAAAGGTGTTTTCACAGGCTTCATTAGTCACTGGGGACTTCTAAAGTCCAACAGTACACCCACTTCAAAGTTCATTAGTATCTATTATTAATGAATTAATATCCAATATCTTTGATAGACCTAGGCTATCGTTAAAAGTTCTGGACTGAGAGTTAACTTCATTCGAACCTCATTTGGGTGGCAGCGTCTGAACTTCCACTCTAGTGACTTTTGCAGATAATTTGGGCTACGCCAGGCCTTAGCAGCTCCCTCGGTTCAAGCAGTGTGAACTCTCTATCCTCTCATGTCATAAAACTCATGAGGTGTCTATGAGGCGTTTAAAACCCCTCAACCACACAACCACAGCTGGCCTATCTGATAACAACTGTGCGGTTCAGGAACAGTGGAAAAGTCAATAGAAAGTGGTTTTGGAGGATTCAGGAAAATGCTGCATGGAACAGTGAGTTGAAGATGATTTCTGTGTAACCACAGTCACACAAGATGTAAACAAATTTACACACAAGCAGTGGTCACATTATGTCAGTAAGTTTAAAAACCTTCCACTGATTGAACTGATGTGTTTTAACAATGGTAAGTAATAATCATGACATTCATAATTCTGTTAATTACTAAATTAATGGACGGAAAATTAAAGGATAAGGCTGGCAATATTTAATTATTCCCTTATTGTCAAAAAATTCCATAAAAATTAACTAACATGAAGCCAAAGCTTGATATAGTTCATTCCTCTTTTCCATTGACATCCATTGTTACTCAAAAACTATTAAAAACACGTGAATGAGCCACAATGTTGCACTGGGTCAGTGATGTTGCTAGGTACGCGTCCTGTGTCTCTGACACATCAAAATCCGAAAGGACGCTGTAAACTCACTGTTGACACATCCAGGGGACGCACACTATTTTATTCCCTGATAATGCTACATTGTGAACAAAACATCCGTGTTGAAATCATAGCAATAACAAAAGAAACCTCGCTTTTAGAACACAAGTTTTACCCGGAACGTTTTGGCAGAGCACCAGTTGTTTTGTATCAGCTGTAGCATGCTAGTCAACTTAGCCTGGTTAGTCAAGTTCATGCAGTATCGCTGCTCAACTGTATGGGAGCATTACAGTCTCCCGGGTAGTTACAGTGAACATGGACACAGATTAGTATCAAACTGTATGCTGACATTGTTCAACTGAAGTTGGGTTTGCCCGTGGAAACACTTCAAACCATAGACTGTATAAAAGCTTCAAACACGTCATTTACAATGGCATCACCCGAATGTGTCCAATAGCGTAACGAGACAAAATCAGACTGGAAGGCGAGTCTTACAATGGAGCATGACTTATTTATTATTTATTTGTGTTGTTTATTTATATCTTATTAACAATATGCCAGTATTTGAGTGCCTTATTTGTTACAGTAATAATTATGGCCAATAAGCCACTGTTGAATGTTTACATTTTTTCAAAATAAAAACCAAGGTATATACCAAACTGTGAATTTTGTGTACCATTACACACCTAACATGGATATAACCATATAACATCAAACACGAGATTAATACAATTGTTTAAAAACACACAAATTGTATTAGTGACCCACTCAATTTTCCCTGGGACCCACTCAAATGACTACCTGTGGGTCCCAGGGACTCACTATATTGAAAACCTATCAACATCACTGCTGGGTGACATACTCCTTCATTAAAATGAACATGGTACCGTCAATACTCACTAATTGCACAGTTTACTCCTGTGTTAGTAATGTTTCATAAAAAACTACAGTGCCCAGCTGTTTTAGGAAGCCAAAAAGACTTTTAAAAAACTTAAAGGATAGGTTACATTGAAACAGTTTATAACTTATAAAAGCTTATATTGGAAGCACCTTAGGAAGGAATCGTTTAATGGCCAGTATGGACAGGACGAATGATTACAACAAGCAAAATCTGTTTTGAAGTTCATATGGGCACCTGATTGTTGTTTTAAGAGATTTTAAAAATTGTGAACGTATCCTATAAAATATATAATTGTGCCTGTTCTAAATATTTACGTCTTCAGTAATATCCAACAGGCTTAAAGCTGAGTGCCACAGCTTGTTGGTTTGGTCTTTTCATGGGATTTGTTGATTATAAGAAAAGTATAGAAGACTGCCAGCTTTATCCTTTAAGGACTTGTAAACACTGAAACAGTCAAACTGTGAGATGAGTCAGTAAATATAAACACATACATATAGACACAAACCGAAAACAGCATTGTGTAGCTAAAACAAAGAAAAGAAAAAATGTAAGTGGCTATGTTGTTGCTGTAGTGCTTCAGGTAGTGTTAGACGATTAAATATGATCAAAGAAGGTCCATAAAAGTAATAGATCTGTGAGTGTGAAAGTTTATCAGAAGCCAAAACACTGCATAGTGGTTTATAATACTATAAGACAGAATTCTAGCACTCTAGAAAGTTACCACAGTATCACTTTATTCTCAGTGAATACTTTATTCACTGAGAATATCATTTATTCCCAATGATCCTGATGTAAACAGCAGAATTACCCAGTTCAAGTTCAAAAGCAACCAGGTATATGCCCTCGCATGTATTTGACTAGCCAAGACGATGCACTGCCACACAAATTGAGCCAGGTTCGACTGGGTTTTTTTGCCTGACAACTCTGCGTTCTTTCTCTCTGTGTTGGCACACCCACTGCGTCAACACATTGATCTGATTTAAATGTCTTTAACACAGGGCTGAAGTCTGTCTGAACACAGCCTGAACCTTCACAGCTACATGCCTAACCCAACCCTTACCTTAACCTCCTCAAGCTAAAGCTAATTCCAGTGGTGGAATGTAACTAAGTACATTTACTCAAGTACTAGTAGTTAAAGTGTTTACACGTAAATACATCACATATATATATTATTCTGAAATGGGCCATCCTGCATAATGAGTACTTTTACTTTTGGAACTTTAAAGGTCCAGTTTGTAACATTTAGGAGGAGCTATTGACAGAAATGGAATATAATATTTATAAGTATGTTTTCATTAGTGTATAATCACCTGAAAATAAGAACCATTGTGTTTTCATTACCTTAGAATAAGTCGTTTTTATCTACAGAGGGAGCGAGTCCCCTTCCACAAAGGGCGACATGTTGCACCGCCATGTTTCTGTAGTAGCCCAGAACAGACAAACCAAACACTGGCTCTAGATAGGTCCTTTCTTGTTTTTCGCGAGTTTCGCAGCCACCGTAGTTTCTCCCACACGCTTGGAAGGAGAGGGTGAGGTGAGCGGTATTCAAATGGTTGCAAACTGCAATTTCACTGCTAGATGCCACATTTCTCCTTTAAGTATTGTATAGTTTGATGCTAATACTTATGTACTTTTACTTTTTTAACTTTTTACATTTTAAATGCAGGACCTTTTTTACAGGAGTATTTTTACACTGTGGTATTTCTACTTTTACTTAAGTAAAAGTTCTGAATACTTCTTCCACCACTGGCTAATTCTGACCGAAATCCTAAAACCAAGTCTTAAGTGTCAAAGTGTCCTGTAACAGGTGAGGCAAACAAATCTAACAAGACCTGAAACTGAATTTGGTACAACAGCATTCACAGACAGTGAGTTTGTGAATGACCAAAAGCTATCAGTAAGAAACGGCAGCAGATGCAGGTCAGACACACACACCCACACAAGCACTTCAGACAGAATCAGTGTAACTGTGTGGTTACTCAACCAGCAGGGTCACAGACACAGAGAGGATTAAGAAGACAATCACAGAAAACAAGGATGCTCTGCACAAATGTATCCCCTTTCTCTCTCTCTCTCTCTCTCGCTCTCTCACACACAAACACACACACACACACGCACACATAGCAGTACACACATACAAGGAGGATCATGAAACACAACACCAAGGGCCCTCTCTGTGCATGTTAAACAATACTCTGACAGTCAACAATCAGGCATAAATTAGCAGCCATGGCCTCTACTGTATTTATTCTGGTAATTACCTCCCAGGAGGGCACACACACACACACATACGCACACTAGCAGACACCACAGCGTGGCACAACACACTCGCAGTGCACCAACCCGTCGCTTCAGAGTGTGTAAGGGAGGGAGGGGAGCAGGGAGGGGTCTGTAGACATCAACACTGTGTGTGTGTGTGTGTGTGTGTGTGTGTGTGTGTGTGTGTGTGTGTGCGTGTGTGTGTGCACAGAAACATATGCGCGCAAGAAGAAGACCTATTCGTCCCTTTGATTGTGCTCAAGAGCTTTAAACCATAAAAATCAGTGAGCTGATAAAAGCTAATCATTCTCTTCCATTAGGGGACAGCAACCTCTGAGACAGATAGTGACTGATTGATTGACAGTTCTGAAAACATTACAGATTCGGATATCAGAGTTCAATAAAAACTGACAAAGAAGAGTGAAACAGCTAGACAGACAGAGAGAAGGGAGAGAGAGACAGAAAGGAGGATAGGAGACACAAGAGCAAGAGAGGAAGACAGAGAGAGACAGGGACACAGGCAATGACAGCCACATGAATTCTCATCTCCGTTTTTGACAATGGGGGAACCATCTGAAGAGCAGAGAACAGAGGGAGGAATTTAACTGCTTTCATCTTGTCATAATTATCTCCAAGAAGCCACATGAAAGGGAAAATCTGTGTTTTTTGTTTATAAATTAGAGAACAAGGACATTTTCTGTGTCAACTTTGATGGCATTTTTCCTCTGTGCATGGTTGAACAGTCCTGGGCTAATGATCCCTTCTCTTCTTAAAGCGAAGAAAAAAAGCACTGATGAAAATTGCAATAAAAATGACACTAAACACAATTTAGCAAATGAACGGAGAGCTGAAGTGTCATAATTCAGAGAGCATCATTATCAAAATTGCTAACAATTGGTGTGCACTCATACGTTTGGGAATACATAAGTATTTCCTAATTTCTTAGCATCTCTGCCCACCAGCGTCCACTAAAACTCAACAACAACAAACATAACTTGTCCATCTGGAAAGAAAATGCAGTGTGGCTGGCCTGACTGTTAGTGGGTGAAGCAGGTTTTTTCTCTGAGGCTCAAACATCATTAAAAAGAGCTGGGGTCATTTCTATGATCCATGCAGTTGGGCTTTCATGGGCAGATCAACAAATGGAGGCTGAAACCATCGCCAACAGCGATCAATAGTTCCCTTCAAGACACACAGGCGCACTCTGGGTATCCATCAATCTCCACCCACAGACAGGAAGTTAACCACAAACTGGAAATAATAACTGCATGGTTTAGTTCGCGCCTTGTTGCCACAACAACTCTTCCCAGTGACTCTGTACGTATTATATCTGTCCCAAATGCTTATTTATTCTACTGTAGAGGCATTGTTTCACATACAACAATACATTAAAGGGTCAGTTCATCCAAATTACAAAAAACATTTTTACAATTACCCCTAGTGCTTTTGTAATGTAATTTTGCAATGCATTAAGCACCACAAACAAAATTCCCATTGTACTGGTGTGATGGCACTACTAAAATTATCTAAATGACTAGATACCACTTGGGGTAAGTGGGAAAATGTGGGTTGTTTTGTGATTTGGGTGAACTGGCCCTTTAAGGACATGCACATCCGTTCACACACCTATTCACTGAGAGACCAGGAAAATAGAAGCCATGTACGTTGCAATGTAGTGCAATACAAAAGCTCTGTTATAAATAATACCTTTGGGAAACACTGTCAACAGCTTCTGTTTTAGTGAAATTTTGAGGAATTTTGTGGTGTTATTCCTCTATTTTAAAGGTGCCCTGTGGAGTTTCCCTGTAAACAAGCAATGTCTCTGTTTACAATCAATGTTATTCAACAAAATGCATTGTCTGTATTTTAGAGGCCTGACTAACATGCTGAATGCATTTACTTCCTCATAAAACATTTGTAAAGTCGATTTTAAGTGTTTTGAATCCTGCATTGTTTATATACATGTTTACCTGCTAGCAGTCTTCTTTTTCCCTGCCTCTGTTAGTGCATTACGGCATTTCTGGGCGCGTTACTGCCACCTGTAGATCAAAGCAGGAACCCACTCATAAAAAACATTGCTTCATAGTGTTAGAGGTCAAAAACTCCACAGGGTGCCTTTTATACTGGGAATGTCTACATGTTTCTTTGTTTTTAACATTAAAATATAGCTTTTAATTCAGTAAGTAAACTAAGTAGAGCCAAATTATGAAGAAGAAATTGTGAAGAAGCTTCTGCATGTGTTGGTGGTCAGGAGGGAGTTGAATGTTTATATGTATTTATTTTACTACATGTGTACTTTGTCAGGAGTTTTTAGTTACATTCTTGGTACAGTTTTCATTACTCAGCACATGGTTTCATATCACCCTTTTTGTTTTACACACATGGATTTCATGGAGAAGCCAAAAATAGCCTGGCAGTTGCAGAATACCGGAAGCCTTCGAGTGATTATGTGAAAATGCAGAGGACGCAGTTGTTCTGTTAAGAGAGACTTTCTTCACAAGTTTAGTTTAACAATAACAGATCACTGTAAATTAAAGGTGAGATTAGGGTGGTCAAATGTATCACTTAACTTTTAACAACACTGCAGTACTGATGCATACATCTTTATCCTTTATTTATTCTTTATCCTTTTTCTGCACCTTGTTTTCTACCTTCCTGAATATGTCTTCTCATTTTCTCTTCATGGGGGGAGATTGGAATGGTTGGCTAAATGGGAATATGGTGCTAGCTAGTTCAGATAATCACCAATGAGAGTTCAACAAGGCCATGTATAAGATAATATAGTTGGCAAATGGAAAAGTAAACAGGAAACAAAATGATAAAATTAAATAAAAATGCAAATTGATATAAAAATTCCACTACAAAAAATAAGGAATATACCTTTAATGTCCCTTTAATGTCCCCTTTTAAAACTTTGAATCTATTTACTAAAAAATATCTCAAACACATCTTTGTAACATTCAACTGTTCAACTTTTCCCAATTAAATATCCTATATTATAAAGAGATTTTATAACCATCCACAAAGAATTATCACAGTTTTGTGGTGAATGTACACTGAGAAATGTAGGCATACAGTTTTATACCAGACACTTACCAGCCAGAGCCAATACTAACTGGGCCCAGGCCCAAACCAGTCCAGCCCACTTCCCCAGTCCACCTCCTTCAGTCTGCCAACTCCTAAGCCATAGCAAAAAGGTGTACCAAAGAAACACTTCATAAAAATGCCGATCATCTATCACCTAAATCACATACAAACTTTCCTTGTTTTTTGACTGGTTTCCAGTGCTAATGCTGTGAACTGAATGTGTTTTTTCTCACACAGCTGAAGCGTTGTGAGAGCTGCAATCAGCGGCTGCAAGCACAGCCTAATGTGGCCAAAGAGGATATGAAGCTGAGCCAAAACATGCACAAGGCAGACCGAATCTAATTAATGTTCATTAAAAGTTAAAGCAGGGGAAACGGCCAGGTTAATTTCTGCTACTGTGATCTTAAAGCCTGATGACTCACATGAAACCACGCCGGCCTCTATTTTGAGGCAGTTGCAGTGTTTTGCTGTGTGCAGTGCTGTGCTCATGTTTAAAGAGAGCTCACAAGGACAGACCAAATTGAGCCATATGGACTTACACTCACACTCACTGCACATTAGGCAGCAAAATCTCTGGTCATCCATCACTGCCTTGTTAGAGGAGAGAAACTGGGGGTGGGTAACATATTGCAGCAACATATTGTAGGAATACCATCACATAGACTGAAGCCAATGTGTATTTTTGCAGATCTATGTTTCAGACTCATATAACATACAGTCTTTCCTATTGTGATACTGTGAAATATCGGCACCCTGTCCTCTCTGTCCTGGGTAGCTGTCTCCAGCCATCTGTGGCCCCTTTCACCTTTGACCTTTAGCAGAGGTCAACACAGGTCAGGCGTCTCAGGTTTGGCTATTGTTTCAGATAAGCAGACAGCGTCTGTCTCATTCTCAAAAACTCAGACCCTTGCACAGCTTTATCCTCAAATTGACAACATGTCTAGAATTCTGGAAATTCACATTGAATAAACTTTTACAAGATGGCTGGTCTGTGCTCCACAGAAAACTGCTAAAATTCTGTTATATCCTGACCAAAGTAAATATATAGAGAGCAAGAAAGGATTGCATAGTGCAAGGGGAACTATCCAGAGACATCGTGCAATATGTTAATCACTCTACAAGAGGGAGGGCGAGGGGCCACGAAATCTGTGGGTGTTATACAACCAAACATAAACCAAAACAACTCAGCAAAACACCACGGAAAAGTTGTCTATGGAAATTAAGCAAACGATCAGCCATAAACCAGCTAGGGAAAATGCTCAAGGTTTTCCTCTTCACTTGGCGGTCATACACGTTTTGTTTCTCCATCACCTCTTTGCCACTTTGCTTTTTTTGCCTTAATTGCAGTTTACAGGGGAAAGGGTAATCACTTGTGAAACAGGGCGTGTTATTTTCTTGCCCAGAGTGCGAATCCTAAGCAGGCCAATCGCCAGCTCTATCGCTCCATCTCTCTGCTGGCTGAATCCTAATGGCTGGATGGAGAGAAGGAGCGCGGGGAGCGGGGAGAGAGAGAGAGGCTGACAGCGGGGCTTGACATGGGCATTAAATCATGCCCCGAGGAATCCTCCATCCACAGGCTCCTGACAGCCGCGCTGTCATCACGGCCAGGCCACTTCCTATGCCTCTTGACAACACTGGAGCAGAATTAGTCAGAGCATCAGATGTAAATTGGCGCTGTTCAAGGATGATAATGAGCACCAAGATACATGTCGGTGTCACTGACGGGACGCCATCATGATTGGCTGTCCCTCACACCGCACTCCATTAGGTCTAATGGTATTCAGGCCAGGTATGGGTGGAAGGCGGGAGCAGGAGGGAGAGCAGGGATGGACAGGGAGAAAGTTTTCTGTTGTGATCAGTTAGTTCCATTTGTGCATGTTGGTTTCTGTAGGACCCTGTGGCCGGAGAGGAGGACATTTACACAGGGTCCAGGCAGCCACAACATTCAGCTCTCCACTTACTGACATGCTGTCTTCTCAATCTGTCACACACACAACTCTTATATTATGTCATACTTACTCAAAGATCACACACCTTTTACACATGAATATATGAATATTTCCAAATACAGGGCGTCAGTTACTATTTTTATGTATCATGGTGCCATATGCAATGCACCGCCTGTCCAAGAATGGCACCAGTCTTATCCCAGTCTGAACTCACATGAGAAATCCACACATACACCAAGTCACTTCAAAACATTTTCCAGCCCATTCAGTAAAACTCTTGGCTTGCTAGTTTTCTGTCCCTCAGTGCAGTATGTATGCATGCAGTGTGTACAGCTTGCTAACATAATGCAGTAATAGTTGCCAGTGTGCCATTTTCTCTGCCCATGCTGAGGATGAGCCAGCCAGAGCCTGCCCCAGATGCATACATTTCCCATAATGAGGCAGGTGGCCTCGACAGACGGCTCGGTCGTGTGGGTGACACCGTGTACATCGCAGCTCTGGGCATCTGACTGACAGTGCCAGTACCTTCCCTCCTCTGCTCTCTCTCTTTTCTCTCACTCGCTACATCTCTTTCTTGCTCTTCCTCCTCTCTCTCGCTTTCCCTTGTTCAGTTTCTTTTTCTGAGTTTGTGCAAGTGTGTGTTTGTGTGTGTGTTTCTGCTGCTTTGTTTTATTATGGGGTTTGGGTAAATTCCTCCGCTCCACTGCAATTTCAAATGAAGATAGCTGAAGGTCATTAATTGAACTGCCGCCGCTGTAACCGGGTAAAACTCGCTGTAATTAAGAGTGAATAAATAATTGATTATGTATATTTTCTTGTAATTGGCTCCTCGTTACCCTTCTACATGCTGAATGCTAATTGATGCTGGGAGTTAATTATCATTTCACTATGAAGTTAGCAGTATATCCAGAGAGATGTTGAAGATGAAGCGTCAAGGTCCCATCATGGACATTTCTAATCAGAACCAAGGTCAAGCCAAAAAATTAACCAGAATAAAAGGGAGGAGTGGTCAGAACATGGAGTCATACAAAATGCCCCACCAGCCACCTAATTGAGAGTATTTAGCAAACTAGCATAGGAAGTGGTAAACGGCAAGGATTAAGCCAGAGGCCCCAAGCAAGAGGATCTATTAACACAGATTCCCCAAGGCCTAACTAAAGACTAAAGATTAAGACACCAATCTGAATGTGAGTCTAGCAACCGAAGCCGTTAGCCGTTAAAAAAAAAAATCACATCTTCGTCATCTTCAGATAAAATTACTTGCAGCAAAACACAATTACTGTAGTTATATTGATCACAAGTCAGTTTGAAGAATTTGGCAAGCAATTGGTGGCTATTCAGTCTATCACATAAAGGAAGAAATAAAGTACCGATCCTCTGATTCTAGATGTCGAATTGAAATTTGAAATGTCCTCACTTTTTGTGTAATAAAATATAAACTAAAATGATACAGTAGCAATTGTGCATATTTTTCCATTCCATTATTTTCCAAAAGATTATTTGGACATATTTGTGGAAACATACATCTAAGATTCAAGCTTCTGGGTGAGCTGTGCATGGCAGCTGATGACATTTGAGGGCCGGTGTTGGTAGGAGACACGCTGTCAACTTCCACGTAGTGTTAATTTTGTCAGCTATTTTTTTATTTAGTCTTAGTCTTAGTCCTGTGTCCAATGTCCTCGTTAGTTTTTATCATATTTAGCCAACCTCCTGTTTTTTTAGTCAAGTTTTAAATGACTAAAAGTCTTAGTCAAAGACAAACCGCAACTATTCTCGTATAGTTTTAGTCAAGGAAAACTGTTGACATTTTAGTCTTTTTTAGTCATCAGATTATATCGAACACTTCAGTCAATCTAGTCTAGCCAAAACAATACGTTTTTACCATTTTAGTCAAACTTATTTCACATAAGATTTTATCTTATAATTATCTAATGAAAAACACAGGTTGAATGATTAAGAATGCAGCTTTGCACAAAGTGTCTGATCTAGTGGAATGATGATATTAATTTAAAGGGATAGTTTGGGTTTTTTGAAGTGGGGTTGTAGGTACTTATCGATAGTGAGTGTCTTACCTACAGTAGATGGGGATCGGCGTGCTGCCAGTCTGGAGAAGCAGACAGCTGCTCCGCCACAGACGCTCAGTTCTGTATTGTTGAGAATGGGGATCAACAGTAATACGTATTTTAACTGCCAAAAAAAGTGTACGCTATAAAGGTAAATTGCTCACTGCTTTACCGTGCTGTCAGACAGCCCTTTTTCTTTAGCATTACATTTTCTCAACCGCATATGCGCTGCTTCACAAGTACACAGGTGAAGTTGTGTACTACAACATCACGTGTTGTAGGCTACACATACCACAGTAAACTAATGGCTGTAGTAGTTGTGATTTCATCTTAGTTTGCTAATACAGAGAGCTAACACAAGTAATTTACTATTTACCAGCTATTTTTTTACTTCTGATAAAGCAATGCATTTGTTTTGTTTTTCTCAGCCTTATCGTAATGAAAAAGGGCCCAAATATCACCTTGTTTCTTTCTCCCAAGCCCTGTTGTTGTCATTGTTAACTTCAGCTTGCTTTCTGAAAAATAGTTGATGTAAGTTATTCCGAGTCCTCCTGACTGTGCTTAATGTGTGCTGCATTGAGAAAAAAAAGTCTATAATATTTTGGTCAAGTTTTTATTTTATAAACTACATTTTAGTCTCGTCTTTTTCGTCAACAATATTGCATGTTGATATAGTCACAGTAAGTGTTAATGACGTTGGTGCCATCTTGCACCAGTCAAATTACCAGTACAGACAGTGCCAGATGAAACCAAAAATTCGAGCCTTTTAAATATAAAAGTCAAAACAAACACTAAGATTATACTGGTTTCTTAGTGAAAATGAATTTTCATTTCAGTTTGACTTTAAATACTACTGTATGAGTTTCTGTGTGAGTGAGTGAGAGAGAGACAGAGAAATAGAGAGTAAGAGAGAGAGAGAGCAGAAGTCCCAGTCTTCTGGTAAGTTGCTTGCTCAGTCAGAACAGAGACAGCCGTTGCCTTGTGTGTCAGGCTTCCTTAATGGAGTGTTAACATGTCCAGCAGCGAACAAAGACCAGAGACTCTACTCCTCTTCACACTGCCTGCCTTACAGGACCCTTTCTGTCTGTCTGTCTCACTGATTGAGGTGTCCTCTGACTTGCCTGAATTAATTTTCTACAACAGGACAGGCCTAGGGCAGCTGTGTCAGCACTTCATGAGCATGGTGAGGACAGCGTATTTTAGCACGTCTGTTCTATAGGCATGTACTCTGACAGTCCTGTCAGGAAACTAGAGGGCAGAGATGCTACTCAGCTCCTCTTACAAAAACCTGTGTGATCCGCTCTGGAATAGTTTTAGAGTATGGAAAGCGAGGAAATGCTCACTTTTGCAATGTCAAACATTGCTGGAATATTAGAGAAATACAGAAATAGATTCATGTGGCAGCTAGATTATCTGGGAATTCATAGACCACTTAAATGTTCATCTAAATGAGTCTGTTAGCACTTTTCATTATTGTCTGTATAGTAAAATACTCTCTCTCTTCCTGGATTCCTAGGATTCCATGTTGGCACTAGTTTGCAGCACCAGACAGCTGTGTTGTATTGTACTGTAGCGAGCAACATATTTTTCTTTTTTTTGTTTTTGGATGTGTTGTTTTTGTCTTTGAACGCTCCTTCCCTAGTGTCCTCCTGCTGCTTTCTGCATGTTTAATGTATCAGTCATTCAGGTGGGGAGTGACTGGTATGGCATTGTCTTTTAGAAGCGAAGAACTCTCTCTTTTCCAACTGCTGCGCCAGGTGTAAGTGAAATTGACACGTCTTTCGATACATGCAGGAAATGTGTTATTGGAAGAGACATCTTTTATTCTCCAGAACTTTACATCACACACGATCTTGGCCAAGTGCTCTGATCTGGATCCCTCTGTGGATAAAGGGGAGGGGAGGGCTGCACATATATGTGTGCGAGTGTGTGTATTAAATAAATAAGTCCAAAGACAAATCGATTAACTCAGAAGTGTAGAAGTTTTTTGGGGAAACTAGGCAAGAAAAAAGAAAAAGTTCTATACAAAAGAAACACTATATTAAATGTAGGACACTGCTGCTGCATGAACATATATAATTAAGCATGAACAGAATAAAAGGAATGATTGATTCAGGAGAAAGCCCATAAAGGGTCAAAAGGCAGCAAGCAAAAGCATCATGTTATAATTAGTAATGCCACAAAATACATTTTTCCACCCTTATATGTATACACTATATGGTGCTTTTGTCAAATTCAATTACCATATTCAGAGTGAATGTTATCAAAGCAGAATAACTGTTCTTGTTTCATGAAACCACACACCCTGATGTGCAGCAGCCCTGCGGCCACTCTCTGGTCTCGTTCTCTGGACATCAATAGCGCTAGCGCCCTGGGCTCTGGACCCAGACTGGCTAACACCTGGACTAGGGCCTGACCTGCTGTGGGGCAGACAGGTGATCCAGGCAGGAAATTAGAGGATGCTAGTTCTGGAAGAGTGACGCTACTTGGATGTGCACACAGGGTTTCAGCCCAGGATGTTTGAACATAATGTCATTCAGTGAATGCACACTGGCTTCTATTACAAACAAGTCTCTGTTGGAATGTATCAGAGCTCTTCCGGATGTTTTCTGGCCTTGATCATCTTGCTTAGATGTGTTCTTTCTGGCCTGGTGAGTATAAATTTATCTTGGACTGGCTTGATACATTTGAACGCACACCGGGATGTTTGAACTTGAGACCAGTTTGGCTCTGTCTGTCCAAGGCCTCAGCTCACTGTCACACATACACGTTTTCACTCTCTCTCCTGGTCTTTCTCTCGCTCCCTCGCGGCCCTTTATCCCTTCGTTGGAGTATGCATAACCGTTGAGGGAGTGCCAAATTGGGCTGAGCCTGAGATGCTGATACAGTAGAAACCTGCACTATCCCTTTAATGAGTATACATACACACACACACACACACACACTCACACTTTCCACTGCCTGGCTATTAGGCACCAAGAACAGGAGGAAAACTATTTGAAAGTGAATTTTAGATTTCCGGCCATGGAGCTTTGCCTAGGAGTGGCAGCCGAGCAGAGGTGCAAGCAGTACACACATACACACACACACACACACACACACACACCTCATACACCTCAGCGTTTCGGCTCCAGTTGCTCTCACACACAGCATGGATGATCAAAAGAGGCCAACGGCTGCCGACCATTATGCCAATGACACTTTGAGTAAGAGTCCAGAGAGCGCAGCGACATGACAGCCATTAGGGATTGAAAGTGGGACTTTAAAGGAGGGCTGAAGGACAACTGTCAGTGCAGAATCAAAGGCAGAAAGTGAAATCTTCATAATGTATTGCACTGGAAAATTCCTGCACTAGCTGTCTCTCTCAACCACTCGCTCAAAAGTATCCCATACACAGCTATGCCATTCAGCTCCCCAAAAAAACATGAAACAGCCAGGAACAAAGGGTTGATGAGGGGAGTTCAGAGACTAGCACTCTGTAAATGAAAGCGAGCAGCGGTGTGGGCCATTGTGCGGGTGGTAGACAGATAGATCATTAAAGACTGGACTGGGTTACAGTCAGAGCAGAGGACTACTAGCTAGCAACTCCAGCATGGAACCTCTGTTTCCCCCCAGCTTAGATCCAGCTGACAAATGTGACTGAACCAGTATGGCAGCACAATTAGAGCTAATGGATCACATTCTGTGACAGTTGCAAAGAGGACTCAAACTTTTTTCAAAAGCACCAGCAGACGCTTTGTCACTAAACGTCCAAAATATAGCTTCATGTGTTTAAAATTGCTACAATACTTGAAAATCAATAAACTAGGACAAGACAAACTCCCTGTCTTCCAACTTTGATTTGTCCACTCATTGTTAAAATTGACAAAACAGAGGGCAGCTTTATGTGTGTTGCTTTAGCGCTTTTTATTGGTTAAATCAAGGCCTGCTGCTGGCACTGACCAAACACTCTGCTGCTCTCTCAGCTTGGCAGAAAACTGCCTCTAATGTGTCTCTCTGTCGCATAATCAAGGATTTCACACTCTAAATCTTTGATCTGGGAGAACCCTCTCTGATGGGAGAACCCTCCACCCGCTACCACACACATACACACCCCTCTCGGATCTCTGATCTCCCTCCAATTAATGATGTCAAATGAGTGTGTTTACAGGCTCATTAGATTACTGCTGCAGAAGTAGAGCACCGCCCTGCATCGCCCAACTCACACAAATACACACACACATGCATGCATGCACACCCGGACCAAGACTCTCTCTGTCTTGACATGGCCCTTGGAGGGAAGCCTGATGGCAAAGCACCAAAGTACTTTTGCCACCACAGTCATAGCTGTGGCTCTGTGTGGTAACTGAGCCATGATGGCACAAGTCCACACACACACACACACACACACACTAGATGTCCAACCCAGCTGGACCAGTTTGGAGGCTGTTCAGGGCTGGTTAAGCCGCAGCCAAGCAAATCCCCTGAAGAGCTCCAAGAGCCCAGAGACGCAGGCTGAGGCCAAGGCCTGGAGACAGACTGGCAGGTGTGTGAATCTTCATGGAGTCACAAAATGAAGAAAAGAAGGCACATGCATGAATGGATGGATGATAGAAGAAATAGAAAATGTGGGGAAAAGCAGAAGAACTCATCAATTCCATCCAGCAATTCTTCATGTTTCATTTATCAACCATAAATCAGTTTTCACTTCACAACAGCTTGTTACCATGCAAAGCAGCATGTAGCCTTTAAAAAGACCTCATGTGCAGAGCTGTGGACACCATGCAGACTGGGATCAGTACATCTCCACTGCCTCCTACTGGTTTGGAGGTCAGCCTCAACCCCCGGCTGAGAGTGCCACGGGCCCGCACTCTCACCTTAGCACTCGCCAAGGGGCTCGCTCAGGCCCTTGCTTTTCAACCATCGGTAATTATGACACTAATGAGAAGAGTGTGAATCAGAGGGTTACATGCAGACAGGAAGACGGCTTTGACACGCTGCTTCAATTACAGAGCAGTCTGTCTTTGTAGAGCCCAAAGACGAAAGGGTTTGAGAGGAGTTAGGGGGATGAGAGAGCAAGGGGAGGAGGGGGGCAGATACGGCCTCTGTAATTCATATTTAATATCTGCATCTGTGTTTCACAGCACCTAGCAGGCCACCGGTGACGTAATAACTTCCTTAATTGGGTAGAAATTATTGTTAATGCATGAGTCATGTGCAGCAATATTTTCCATTAGAAAAAAGCACATATGAATGCACCAAAAGCAAAAACTAGATGAGAATAAGGTGTTGTTTGAAAAAAAAAAGCGTTATTTATGGATGCAGTGGACAGATTCCACTAAGCTCTGTGAGTCTGGTAGTTTTCTCCTTGAGGAATTCGGCTAACGAAAGCATTTCCATTTCCAGTGTGTGACACTGTGACCTCAGCTGGAGTGACATAACCTGTAGTGGAGAGTGCTGGCTCAGCAAACACCGCTCTGAACAGTCACTCAAAACATCACAACACTCACACGCCCCAAGGAAAACACTCAAACACACACACACACACACACACATTCACAAACCAAGAAGTGACACTGACAGTGACAAATACCTCTTTCAGATATCACGCTCAGCTGGTCTGCACTTTCACACACACACACACACACACACACACACACACAACAGCCGGGGCTGGCACATTACTATTCTATTGAGGTTTAGCAGCACTACCTTCTCCTCCTGGGAATTCGATAAGCAGGAAAATCACTGCATTTTTCACACACACATCCATGACTTTCCTCTTCTGCTACCTTCCATCTTCCAGACCTCTCCCCAGAATTTTCCCCATCCTGTTAAGAAAAAAAATGACTGGTGGCAAGAGCCCTCTCAGGCTTGATCATATTAGAGCCATTACAGCTGATGCTGGGGGGGGGCAGCTGTATGTTTTAGCCCGGGCATCTTTTTTCTATCCTCTGGTCCTCTCTTATCTCGTTACACACTCTTCAGGCTTTGTGGTTAAATTATGTATTAAGGTCAATGTCAAAACACGGAAGATGTGTAATCTGCAGGGAGTTTCCTTTTATTCATTATTACAGTGAAGGCTGAGCACAACTGTCAGCCAGCTACGGTTGTGCTCAGCATGGAAGCTTATGTGCTCAGCGGGGCCCCACCAAGCCTCACTCCCTCGCTCTCCTCTCCCCTTCTCCACCTATCCCCTGGTCCCCCCCCATACACACACCCTCTTCATCCTTCTCCCCCTTCTCCTCCTCCTCCTCCTCCTTCTCCTGGATGGACCCCTGATAGATTTACCCAACTAACCCGTCTCACTTTTGGATCTCCCTCTTCTACAGTGCCAATCTGAGAGCTGTCAAGTGCACCTATATGCCGATGTCATAAATCTGAAGGAGAGAAATGTGCACGCCGGAGACCAAGGGGAAAGAAGAGTTAGAGTAGAAAAGCACGGGGGGGGTTGGGGAAGTGGAGGGTGTCATGCCATCCAGTAGTTTAGGGAATATGTCTAATCTGGAATCATGTCAGGATACAGCGAGGCTATGCAAGGCACTCCCTTTCCCCCTCCCATGTGTATCCACGCTGGTACATGAATGAACGAGAAGAAGAAAAACAGGAAGATAGAAAGAAATAGAGAGAGAAGCAGAAAGAGAGAGGTTGCCAACGTCTTATGCTCTTTGTTTTAATTCAAGGTAAACTGACGTTATGTGTTGACAGGACAAGCAATCATCTCCTTGGATTCTGCTGTCCTCCACAGGGATTTGGATCTGGGGGGTTTGCGCCTTCCTCTCTCCTGTCTCACAAAAGCTCAACACTTGACCCCTTGTTTTCTCAATTGCTGTCAGTCAACGTCAAAGCCCCTTTTCTGTGTCAGATATGTAGTGACAGCTGTGGCACAGCCAGCTTTGAGGTGCGCCGGACGCCTTTAACCTTACTGGGCTTGCAGATTTCTTCCTTTAATGGCTCACGGGGGCAGGAAACAGTTTGATAAATCTGGTCCAGCTTTGTTCCAGCCAGTGTAATTATTTTCCGATTAGATAAATTCAGTTAGGCCTCAGTCGCATTTACTATACTAACAGCATTCCTCGGAGGCGACCACTCTGTCATGTTAACCATTACACAATTATGTCTGTAAGTGATAATAACTGTTGTTATTATCAACCATGCGACATGCAAAGACCCATAAATAAACATATGCAACAAAGGCAGACACTTTAGAATGAAACAAACAAGCACATATATGCATATTGGAGAGGAGAGGAAAGGGAAACAGAATAAGAGAAAGGGCACAAGACAAACAAAGCAGACAACCAAGGTTATCACGCATTTTTGCCGCTGATGAAGTGAGTGATGGAGAGAGGTGAAGGTACTCAACGGCACCCAGACAGGGAAACAAGGAGGCCAAGGTTGTCTTTCTTTTGAAGAACCATACACACTCTCTCAACCTCCCTCCTCTCTCTCTCTCTCTACAGCTCCTCTCCTACCTCACATGTTGTGCTTAGGAAAATGCCTCCTGACTGGTGGGCCTAATTACTGGCTCTTCGCTGACCCGCGCCAGGCCGAGGCCTCGTCAAAACACTGATTCAACATGAGCCCCGCACCGGCCAGCACCTCACACTAATGAATACTAATGAATAATTATCACTGGCTGGCTGGCACACCGGCCCACTGCAGGGACACATGTTAACACACCCACTTGTAGAGTGGTAAGAGAAGCGCAGAGGCCCTTACCAAGCAAACAGACAACTCAGCCCATGCACAAGGCTAAGCAGGAATATGCAACTCTCCCTGAAGGGAAAGAAAGCACAGAAGCCCTCAAGGTTAAACAAAAGTAACACTGAGCGGACTGAAGTGCGCTGACCCCTGTGAGGACTGTTTTGATTGTCATGACCTGTATAAGGTATGTATATCGGCAGTTGATATAGGTTAACCCGACACTCAGAGACTGTGAGCAGCAGCTTGTTTTGGTGATATGATGAAACATGTCAGCTCAAGTGTAGACGATAAGAGCAATGTAAACCTCTACTCTGCTTCCTCCAGCTGTACTGTAGAAAAGCTATCTTTCAATATGACTGTGAAGGGCTGGTTATTGGATTTCAACCAGGAATAAAGTGGTGAATAGAAAGGTTGCCAGCCGATGACCTCAAGTCAACAATCATCATAAAACATCACATTACATCTTGTGTTAAATACATTTATTGATATTTTTTATAAATGTGAATAAAATTGTCAATAAATATTGATATTTTATTTCATTCGAAAACAGTATATGTAGTCAACAAATCAGTATTCAAAACAGACTATATGTATATCCTGTAGATTTCCTGATGTGGCATCACTCCATTTGTCAGTGGAAAGTAACAAATTCTACTCTACTACATTTTAGAGGGAAATATTGTACACTTTACTCCATTACATTTCTTTGAGAGAGTTAGTTACAAGTTACTTTGCAGATTCAGAATTTTCATAAAAAACATATGATAACCTTATGAAACATGATGCATTGTTATAGATGAATATAGTCAGCAGTATATAAAGTACTTAAAATTAGCCCCAGCCTCAACCAGTTACAACATTAAAATACTGCTTACACATTAATGCATCAATAATTATGATAGAATAATATAATATACATAATAATATAACACTCTAAAAGGGACCATTCTGCATTATGAGCATCTCTACTTTTAAAGTATATTTTACTGATAATACTTCTGTACTTTTACTTAAGTAGATTTTTGAAAGTAGGAATTTTACTTACTTACTTTTACTGCCACAGTAAGAATTTTCAAATAGTGGTGTTGCTACTTTTACTTAAAAGGTGTAATATGTAAGAACTGGCCACCTATCGAATTCATACTCCAAACAAATAGGGGGTAGCATATCACCAGAGTAACCGCTAACTGCTGCTAACTGTAGTTGCTGTTAGCTAGTTAGCTCAGTTAGCCATGCAGCTAGCAGTCCTATAGCTTGCTGACTCTGCCCAGACTGGGAGTTCAGAGCAACGGGGAGTGTTGGTGTTTACACCACTAGCACAGGAGCTTTGGACTGCTGGGAGGAGGAGGTTTTCAGGCCCAGGGCAGGGGGGACCCAGAGGGAAATGCTGGCGGGGAGCAGTGCCGGAAAGGGCACAAGAACCGGAGCTGGGCGAGTGGGAAAGGGAACTGGGCTTACGGCCAATCATATCTACAATTAAAGTTGTTTACGTCCCACAATGACAACACTTCTTGCACATCGTCATCATTGCTGAAGATCACTATGCTAAGTACAGGTTCAAGTGTGAACAGTAATCTCTGTGCAGAATGCATATTTATGCATAAAAATACTTAACTTGTTGATTTCATGGTGTTATTGATACATTTTAAAACTTTAAACCTTTTAACATTATATCCTCAAATGACTTTGGTACTACTCAGAGCAACATTTACAATCAATTTACATCATGAAGAAAGAGTCACATGAGCCCCAAATTTAGGCCAAACTCTGTTCTGCAAATAAAAAGCAGGAAAGTGAGTTTACCCTCCATTACATTCCTGGTGTTAAGTCATTGTCATAGCAGCAATATTTGTATCTGGCAGATTTTTGAATGAAATTACACCAAACTACCTCATACTGTGTGGCTGTGTGTGTGTGTGTGTATGTGGGTGAGGGAGTGTGCTCACGCTGGTTTTCCCCCTTGTGAGGAAATGTAAAACTTCTTGGTGTGTTATTTTTCTCCCCACCGTTTGTTCTTTTGATCTGTGTGTACATTATCTCCAGCTCTTTGAATTTCAATTTCACTGTCATGTAAGCTCTTTTCATCACAGCCGACGGTTGCAGCTCTAATAATGTTCAACTTTTAGGTCACAGTGGAATGCTAATTAGATTGCTATTTTAATTAATATGTCCCTGCAGGTTTCCGTATCAAATCAGTTTTAACACTGTATCGTGTACTTTGAGCCAATAAATTACAATGAATCCCCAAAATAAAACCACTTCAAAAAAGGAGGGTTTTAAGGTGTACAGGAACAGTGCTCGTTTGAACTGTGTTTACATAAATTTCTTATTGTTGCTTAATAAACTGCATGATATTAACCACATTGGGGTATGTTTGAAACTGTTTTAATAAGCCATAATGGATGTTTCTATTTTCTACAAATAAATCCATACATGAACCTGTTCACAAGATAAAAGCCTCAGCTTAGCCGGTTATTTTCAAGGGCAGTACAGTGTTAAATGTGCTTTACACAGAAGGAGATAAGTGTAGGTGTTGTAATATTACAGACTCTGTGTGTGTGCTGCTGCTGGTGGCATTTAAGGACTTAAAAGTGCTTCACTTTCCATCAGTGTGTCATTTGTCTGTCAGCATTGCTATGTGTGTGCACGTGCATGTACATGTATCTGCCTGCGTGTGTGTGTGTCACCCTGGATCCTTAAATGGTTGTTTTGTCCTGCAGCTCAGGGTGTCCCATTCATCATGTTGAGAGGGAACGGAGAGGCCTGGGATATGAGCACCGCTGTATTCCTCTCATAATCAAAGGTCATACTGGGGTCCAGTGTTCAAATTGCTTTACTTCACTGCAAAGCAGACGCTCACACACACACATACACACACACACACAGACACACATACAAATTAGTTGTCATGCCAAAATTATCCCATGCCAAATATGTTGTTCTGAAACTGGTATCAATCTAGACCTGCTTTAGTTGTTCTATTTGTGTATTTCCCATAACAATGTACTGTAACTGTAAAAATAGCAAACACAGCATCTTTCAGTGACCTGCGTATATACTTTTTCTTTAATTCTCCATCTTTATGTGTTTTGTTATGACTTTTCTTTTGATTTTGATTAAAGTTAGGCTTTTGTCCAATGTTCATTTCAATTACGCTCTTACTATATCTCCATTACTGTAAATAGTCTTTCAGGACCACATTCACAACCTGCTACTTTCTCCACAAGCTTCTTAAGAACAGGACAGCCAGGCTTTTGCACACTAACAAAAATTGATATTCATGCATGGGGAGGGGGGGAGAAACTATTTGGATGTTTATTATACTTTAAAATGAAGTGATCCGCATTTCACTGCCTGCGAGGTATTTAATGTGGGGAAATCTTGAATTAAAGATGTAAATCCTGACACTTTGGCAGGGGGGCCGGTAAGGGACAGTGGTCTCCAAGGTCTAGATTATTCTTAGCGTATACCAATTAACACCATGTATCTTCTTTTATGTTCACTTCAATTAAGAGCCTTTACAATTTTTAAGTTCTTTTCTTCTCAGTAGTTAGAGAATGTCAGAGAGACTGATCAAAGGCATTAGCTGCCGTCCGTGCACCATAGGTAATGCTGCTTTGCATAAAGAAATCTGCATATTGCAAAGAAGGTTTTCATTTCATTTTGCATGAATTACAGAGCCAGAGATGCAGTAGCAGATCGAGATGTGGAAGTGTGAACGCACACATGTATAAAAACACACCAGATAAAGCATTCAGCACTGAATCATCAAACTTCTTTAACTCTTGGAGGATTTTGATTTTTGCATCATGGCGACGGCATCAAGATTAAACAGGCTAAGACCAGTTGAATGAATAAATCAGATTTTTTTTAAGTTTCCTGTTGTTTTTCCAGCGGTTGGAATTGTAAAAGAGAGATCAGGGTTACACAAGGCTTCTGTTACAAGCTGTTGCTCGCTATCAAGAGTGTTAATAACATTAAAGAGTGAGCGGAGAAATGTTAGCACCCAATAACTCCAGCTCCTGAACTAATCACACCCTGATTTATGTGGGTGATTTTGGTACAACTGTCTCACAAAGCTTTGCTTGTTTTCTAGATCACCATCTTCTAACAGGCCTGCAAATCATACCGGGTCTAATAGCCTTCTCCTCTACTCCACTGCTTTTCTCATTTGTTTTTCTGCTCTGTCTTTCCTCCTTTCTTTGTATTACCTATTTTTTAGCCTCAGGACATTATATCTTCAGTGGAGGGTCAAATGAGAAATCACATAACACACCCAGATTTTCTCATTGTGTTTAAATAATTCAGAAAGACTTGTTTTATGTGCTTGTGTGAGTACATTTGCAGATTTCAATGCATGTGCCTGTATCGATACGTACGTGTATTTGTGCACTTCTACATGGCCAGTGTTGAAACTCTTTATGCCACAGCGAACAGATGCAGGACAAACAAACAACCTGTTTGTTTGCGATAATCACTGCTACTTAATTCCATTACACTGTCAGCTACCAATAAATCAATGAGCAAATGAACTGACCGGCTATGAGGAATAGCCATCCAGTGTGCGTCTATATTATTCTATTGATGTTCCACCAACGGTCATCCTGGAGATATTGAATGCTCTTTAAGCAAAGTGCTGACATCATAATAAAAGGCCACCACGAACTGGCCGGCTGTGCGGTTTGGGAGCTTCGGGCTAAAGAGACAGACAGCCTCTGAAGAAGAAGAAGAAAGGCAATCTTCAAAGTCAATACTGCAACCAAGTGCTCTATGTGGTCGCATTTACTGCACATAATTAAACTACAAATAGCCTCTTACACAAAAAACGCACAGTGGATGCACTAATATAAAAGAAAGCCATGGAAATGGCGCTGTAGTCAGAATAATTATACGATAATGATAAATAATGTGTTCAGTGGTTTCTTTTGACACTAATAGTACCCTAGACTTGTTTTGAAATCTGTCAGTTTAATTGAAGCCTTTCCTGATCCACAAAAAACTTTTTTTATATATATATTTATATATATATATATATTTGTGGAATATATATTAAAATTGATATTGCATAGAGTTTATTTTTAAATCTACTCAAATGCACTTTCACCTCAGTGAGTGTGCATCTGTACCTGACTTTTCTGATGACAGTATATTTAATCCATTGTTCATGACTTCATAAAAAAATGAAGGGTTGGCAAATTCAAACATCAAAACATTAAGTTGGGTGCTATGTCTGTGTAGCTGTGTGTTTTCATAACCCAAGTGTCTCAAAGCATTATTAACAAAAATCTTTTGCTCAGCCTTGCATTTCCAGGGCCAATAAAAGCAGCATGAAGAGGCTGCACTGGCACTGATACAAAGCATACACAGCACAGACAGCCATCTAGTGTTAGAAAGGAGCAGATGCATGAACCCAGTGAAGGGGAAAGGCACTTCATTGTAGCCTATGCACTGTGTTAACACCTTCATTTGGTTTTAAGGGCCACAAATGAGGGATGTTTTAGTTGCAGCAGATAAACAGAAAAATATCACAATAAACTAACAAAGCCTGGATTAAGCACCGAGTTATTTGTTGTGTGTCATCATTACTCTTATGCGCTTTTGTACTCTGGAACCAAGCACAGGAGGTACGCTAATGGTCAGAACTTCTTTTCAGCCCACACAGAACACAGCGCACCCTGGTTTAGCCTAATAGCTAGCCTGCTGCAAGAGCTTAACCTCTCCCAGGGATACTTGTTTTGAAATAACAAGGCATCGGCTCCTGGAGACTGTGTCCACCTCTTTTACAAGAAATTTTTCTTTGCTATTACCATTGGCCCGTTTTTGCATTACAACCGCAAAAAAAAGTGTTTTCGTTAATGTATGCAACCCAAATAAACAAAGATTATAAACAAATGTGTGCTATTGTGTGTATATTGGCATGAATATGTATTTGCTGAGCGTTCAAACAAAGACACAAAGGGAGGCCCAACCTGTTGTCGGCTCAGCCCCTTTTTTCCCTGCTGTGAAAACCCTGCTCCCTTAATAATCACACATCATTATGACAATAGATGTTAGGCAAAACACATAAGCCACGCGCAAATCACACAAGGAGACAGAAGCACAAGCAGACAAACACACATAAATACTGTACATCATGCATATCATCACAGCTTCATAGATTCCTTCACCTCATGTGTGAAGATCTAATTAAATCCTGTTTAAGATCTAAAAAATATCTGACACGTTTTTACAGTTTATCCCCTCATTCTCCTTGCTGCTTTAAAGGTCTCGCCCCCTGTAGCCGTGCACTACTCCCACAGATTTATCATCTAATTGCTTTTCATTGATCCTGTCCGATCAGGTGCCTAATGTTCATCCTTTTCCGACGGTGTCTCCCGAGCACTTCTGCCAGTCCTAATCTGAGAAGTGTGCATCCTTTTCAGTGCTTATAAAACATCCAAACACAAAAACAGCGAGGCAGCAGAGGTGATTGTTTTCATACTGTGTGAAAAGGTTCCAGCGAAAAAAAACTCTACATGGGGAACATCTGCTTGTGTGTTTATGTGCTCACATGTGTACTTGCATGAAACAGGATATCTTCTGGCTTGTTGTCAGTTCCCATGCAGACCAGATGAGGACATTTCTGTTCATTTTGTAGCTTTAAATGTTTTTAATGTATTGTGGACGGGTTGCCACAGTGAGAGGCTTCATTACCTAAAGACAGGAAGACAGTCTGTATGCCTTGGACAAGAGGGAGTACAATAATGAGTCTGTTTATTTTGGAAGACAGACAGTAAGTCTCATCCTGTAAGGTGAACCAGATCAAGGATTTGGGACAGAAACCCCAAGCTCCTCCTAAAGATTAAATGATGTCAGCATCAGAAGTGAAGGCCAATGTGTGTTGGCAGGCGCTGAGCTGGACTTCTGAGGGATATTACAGTTTGTATGACTATCAATGGACAGCACATAACTCTGAATATATTTTCTTGGGGGTTTTTTTCTTGTAATACCATGAAACTGGACTACAGCCATGAGCCTGCACACTGACACATACACATACACACACTCACAAATTCCTCCCGTCTCCGAGGAGCTGTATCACAGCATCAGTTTAATATGCAGGCCAGTTCTTGGTGGTATCAGATCAATGGAGAGTTTCAAATCAGACACAGCCGCTGAGATAGACAGAAGAACCCATCTTTGGCGCACATTAAGAGAACACTTTCCTTCCCCTCAAGATCACAGTTATTCCTTTTTTGATGGAGCCATTGAGTAAGACTCAACTGTCTTGTGATGCTCATTAAAAATATTAACTTTAAATGTGGAGAGGGTTATTTTTGCTCCAAATTGTGGGATTGGGTTACTTTGAAAATAATGGCCTAATTACAGTAACTTAATGTATCATTATACTAACCCATCTCTGGAAAGATGTAAAATGGTAACTTTGACTACTTTGTTTCCGATCCCTGTGCAGATCTTTCACAAAAACAAAATCTGCTGTTAATATTTCCCCAATTCCTTCAAGAGTAACTCTAAGTATCTGGCATTAAGGTACAAAATAGTGAGACACTTCAGGCACTTAGCTCACATTTTGTTCGTATTATCTTCTCGATCTACAAATAGTTTTGTTGTGGATGTAAGGAGGCAGAACATGACTATAGAAATCAAAGCTTTTATGGCTCTATTCAATCATTTTAATAAGTTTTACAGAATAAAACTGAATATCAATCAAGGAATACTACAGTATTGCCTAAAAACAGCTCACCTACATTCTAGTTTACCTTGTAGTCTAGCGATGCAAAATCCAAGAGGCTCTATGATCTATTTCTCTCACTTCATGTATACTCTAACTGTTTCATATATATGGTATAAGGAGGCAATCATCTGTGCTGTTGCCGACTTCCTTTGAGCCTTCCCTGCCTTTTCCCGTGCATTATTCAGTCTTTTCTTGAAGTAACAGCCGCCCTCTACACGCATGCATGCCGACCACTAACACGCCACACTAATGTGATGTAAAAATGAATGATGAAATTCAAGGAGGCCAAATGAAAGAGAAATGTATGTGTTTGTGCGTTTGTATGTGTGTGTGTGTGTGCGCGCGCGCGTGTGTGTGTGTGTGTGTGTGCGTGTGTGTGTGTGTGTGTGTGTGTGTGTGTGTATATGAGCAAATGCTGGCCCTGGTGTGAGCTTGTGTGTGTGTGTTCAAAGGTGAGGCCTTGGGTGATAGAGAATAGGATTCCCTTACCTCCTATAAGTACAGAGGAGGATAAAAGCCAGCTGTAATGACCTTGGTATAATGAAGGCCTTGCTGATTTCCATGATTTTCTTGCTTTCATGCCACAAACCTGCTATTCCATAGGAGGGGCAAGAAGGAAAAAGAGGGAGCTTTGTCTGGCCAAACATTAGCAACCAACAACATTTGCCCAGAATCGAACACAAACTCTTGTTCCCATGCTCAAGTCATTATGTAAACGATTATTATCTTGAGGCAAATTAATAGATGAAACACATTTTTCTTAATGGGCTGGTCCTTTTTTTTTTTTAGGTGACCAATTTACGTGCAATTTCCTTAATTCATGAAGTTATTTAGAAAGTGATGTAATGCTTGTTTCTTTTTATCTTGAAAGCAAAGGCAGCATGTTGTCTAGGGCTGCTCAGTGCAGCTAATATGGAACAACGAAATGAAAGGCTTCAAAAGAGCTTTTCCACTTGGAGCTGATGTAGTGCTGTGGCTGACCTCCAAATATGATTAGACTGCAGTAAACACAACAATAGCAAACAATAAACAACTGGTAATTGGTGTGATCCTCTGTTCCAACAAAATCTTTCTTGATTTGCTATGAATTATGAGCATTAATGTTTCTGCGCGCCATGCCCCACTGAGGATATCAAAAAGCTCCCGCTCCGTCTTGATGGGCCTGTCTCATTAAAGGAGAAATGGAGGCCAATGTGGGAAACTGATGTACAGTACACTCACCAGAATAACTGGCATGAACTCACCTCTAATTCTTACTGTCTCTGTGCCTGATATAAGATGATTCTACGTAAATGAATATTGTTCATGTGTGCGTGCATGTATGAGAAAGAGAGAGAGATTGGGAAAGGTGTAGCCCTGAAGCATCCCAGGTGAAGTGTGCCCTCTACAGGCAGCTGTTATACATTCTTGTATATCTACTGTATGTGTATCAATACTAGTGTGAGGAAAATGTGCAGATTTTGCAAAGTACATCAAAGTTGAAGTTAAAATTTCTTGAGAAACAACATATACCACGTCACATATACACAACATATGAGTCTGTCATATATCTGTGAACATAAAGGCAGATCTCTTTGGCATGCTCACAACCAGGTTTTCCTGCGTAAGCTCTCCAACTCAATACATGCCACCTCTTTCATTAATATGTGATGAGAGAGAAAATCTCCAAAGACCCCAATAGGCTGAGGCATTGTTTCTCTTTTAAAGTCATCTCAGATGGAAGGAGCAAACTTCAGAGCATTAGTGAACTGTCTAATGAAAGAAGTCTCCTCCTCTGCGGCTCCATTTCGAGCAGCGTATTAAGAATCTAAATGTTGACTGAAGACAGTTTGATTCTCTGTCTGTGATTTTCTTAAGGAATAAAAACAGTGTAGCGTGTTTACAGTGTAGCCATGAAAGAGCTATGAGAAGGCTCATCACTACCCGATGCCATTTTGGGAGGCGGAAAGTGAGGTTCATACCACAGTTCATTTGAAAGCCATATCAAACAGAGAATGTTTAAGACCAAGATCAAAGCAATTTCTAGTCAAAAATATCACTAGACCAGCTACATTCTTGTAAAATTGTTACTTTATGCTAGCACTCCCCTTATGCAGCATATTTCAACAATGTCTGGCTATTATTGGAAATCAGACAGACAGAGAAATATCTACAAATCTATCCTGCCTCTTAACTTTGGAGTAGTAGTGTGGGTAGTGGCAAAGAAACCTAAAGTGACATTTCAGGACAATCGTGGTGGCCCAGGTACCTCAGGTGTAGAACATGCAACTGAAAGTTTAAATCAGCCTGTAACAGCCATCAGCATGTAATCATTTTTCTTTTGTGCATCAAAGCTGATAAATACTTACAATAATAATAATTATTTATGAGGGAGGGTGTAACACATTATTTTTATTTTTTTTACACAGTATAATGTGAGTGCCCTTTCAAGGCAGAAAAAAAATGCTTAGCTTTTTGAGATGCTTTTGTAGCTTATGCAATTTACAAATTTAAAAATGTATACATGAGATATAAAGTGGGATCCTAAGTAGTTTCTAGTGTATATAAACAATTACAACAAGTATTAATATTTTGATACATCAGCCTGCTTATAAAATAGCTTTTGTATATATTCAGTAATCAAATTTTCAGTTTTACTCGCATGTTGCACGTCTTTTATTGATAACAGTCAATGAGCAAGTAAATATAATTTCCAGGTAAAACGTTTAAAGTTAAGTTAAGCATTTTATTGCAAAGTGCAACATGCTATTTCAAAATTCAAAAGTACTCCTCTAGTGTGAAAATGTGATCTTTCAAATAGATAAACAACTAGCTTTAAATTGTTTTTTAGCCCTAATACTGGATCTCAGTGCAGTTTGGTATCTCTCACAGTGTTTTTTTTTATTCAAAGGAGCTACAGACATTTTTTCTGCACAGTCTGGATAAGAGAAGGAGAACATCCATGTAGCCCTGAATGCTCACTCATGACTGTAAGTTGTTGAGGGGAGGGTAAGGCAATGTCTGCATCAGTATTACTTTGACATACATTCACAGTCAGCTCGGCTGAAAATTTTCAGCACAGATATTATAAGGTCCAATTTGATCTTAAAAACAACAGTTAATGTAATCTGATGTTGTAGATTTAACTGTTTTCCACAGAACACTACTGATCTTGTATTAGGAAGGAAATTTGACTTGTGTGATTGGTGAGGAGAACATTGTTGTAGGGAGTTGTTTAAATAGTTAACAGTTAAAATAATATGGTACAAATACACCTCAGACCACTTGACATACCCATGTTTGTATATCGTACCTATCTCTGTCTTTGTGTTTTGATTAAAGAGGAATAATCCCTCTCTAAATGTACCAAAAGTTTTATTCCATCTAGGATACAAATTAACAAAATGTGTAAGGAATAATATAACAGTTTACTTAACAGTATGTGATAGGTAAAGCATTAATTATCCACAAAACTTTATATTTACAACTCAAAGTCTGTTTCTGTTTTTCCTCACTGAAATCATTTCTAAGCATTTTTCCAACCACCACCAACTGCATAGTGCCACATGCAACTGTATATTCAGTACAAAGATATGAATCCCAAATTTTAAAATGATCTAACCTTTTGTTCCAGAGTAGATGCCAAACCCTTATGTGTATTTTTCATCTTTATTCTGTATGCATTTAAAATGTTTGTCAACCCCTCCAGTTTTTTCAAAGTTCAAGAAAATCTGTTAAAACTATTAAAATAATATTTGGAACAGATATGGAGTTAATTTGTATGTATGGCTGTGGTTTGTCTTATCTCACACAAAAATGTAACAACATCAGCTGGTTGAAACTAACTGCTGAACATCGGCTGAAAGACCAGCTCAGACAGAAGTGGCAAAGCGAGCTCAAACGTATGTCACCATGTGATCTTAATGTCCAATTTAAACAGGCGTTTTAATTGGAAAAGTACATATTGCAGCTATTTGTAACTTTAACGTTAGCAACACCAGAATCCCTAGGATCATTCGAAGATATAAAGGCTTGGATTGGAATCAGAGAATCTGCAACCTTTGCAATGACAACCACCTGGGAGTCGAGTATCACATTTAGTTTCAATATTAGAATGTAAGCATAATGAGTAATAGGGGAAAGTACTTGCCAAAGTACTATTTAAACCATCCATCTATGTTTAAATTAATGTTGTTATTACAGTTGGATAAGCCAAATGTTGTAGGTAAATTAGGTGCCTTCTTGAGGAATGTTGTTAAGTAATTTATGTTGTACTTCGGAAGATTAAAAATCTAAAATCTGAATACTGAAAAAAAAAGGTTTAATAAACAAAGAGAACAAAGTTGTATCTAAATTTATACAATATGAAACAAAATAAACCTTGAAATAACCATGACTTATTGTCCATACTACTATGTGCATAGACTATTGTACGGTCCAAATAACTCTACAGCGCATAGCTACAACACAACACTTTCAACTTTATTCACTCTCCTTATTAGAGCAGATTGCTTATCGCCTTCTTTACAGAGCACCCATACAGCATAGCTGACAGCAGTAAGGGAGAGCTGCACACATGAACTCCTCACTAACACTTTCCTACGCTAACCAGCTGTCCCCCTGTGGTTTCAGCCTCGGCCAAACCTTTGAAATGTCCTTCAAGGCGTGAAAAAACAACATGCACACTGCTTTGGGTAAAATCCTATTTGTACACTGTAATTACACTTTGAAAAGTTGCAAAGTTTAAAGTTTCAAGACCTTCACTTTTTCTCTTCTCGTTTCTGATATTGATTAGGCTCTAAAACAAATGTTGCTAAAACACACGCTGTTCTAAAGAACAAAGAGGTTTCTCAATACGTGCTGCGCCTCAGACAGCTTTGAATGTCTCAGATTTGATTCACTGGTGTTATCAAGGGAAGCAATCAGGAGAATTCAGTCAATAATTTTCACAACCGTGCAAACGCCATTAATTTGCTCTAAACAAAAAGGCTATAGGCACTTTGAATGTGGTTATTAACGAGATAGAGGTTAACGGTGATAGGCGTCCCTATTGTCCTTCATGCTGAAAATACAGAGAAACATAACATATCAATAAAGTCCATGTCAGGTCATTTTTGGTAAGTTAACATACAACTGTGTGATGGTCTTCATCAAGAATTAACATTTTCATGTTTTCCTTCCAAAATTATCTTAAAAAATGCATGCAGTGCCATCCTTCATGTCACATCTCAGTCATAATGCTAATGTAAAACAAAATAGAAGCATTAGCAACAAATAATTACATAACAAATGAAACACACAAAAAAACTTGATTGGAAAAACAAATAATATGTGAAATGTTTTCTTTAGGGCCATAATTTGTCATTGCCAAAAGGGACAGATTAGTCTAGACAAAATGTGTTATGTTGCCTGCATAATTACCTAGCAACACTGTAGTCACAGAGACATAGAGCAATTAAGTTGTTGTTTTTGGTTGCAATGCTTGTGTAAGTAAAAATAATTCCAGGTGCAATTGTTATTGTATCATTAATGCCTGACCCTGTGATCATGAAATCTGTCTCAGCAATTTTCATGTTTCATGTTAGCCACTCAAGTGCGACCAAAATGTGTTTCTTCATCTCTTAAATATGCATTAAATTAATATGTTGGTGGTTGAAGTCTGCTTTTAGGATTTGGTATGAGATGAGAGTTGGAAAGTCCCATCCTGCTGAAAACAATCCACTCCATTTCTTGCCCCGGGTGTCAAATATGGTGCCCATTATTTAAACTGACCTTTCCTTGTGTTGCTTGCGTTCTACGCCGGGGATGCAGTGAGGGAGCCACAATGTCTGGGACCACTCCTCCCTACAGTAATCAATAAGGATGTCCAGCTCCATACACACCAGGTGCTCAGCCCAGCTGCTCCGAGGAGTAAGGGTACGAGGAGAGAAAAGAGAGTGGAATCAGGCACAGATGTATCATTGTTATTCATGCAAAGAGAGTCAGGATCAAATTCAAAAGAGGCTAAATTGAACACACAGGACCAGTTTCCTGGAAATGAGTTCTGCAATAATGACCAGTTCAAATTTGGATTATGCATTGCATTAAGCAAACAATCATAAATTAACAAAAAGAATGTAGATGGTAATTATAAATGTGATGAACACAGTGTATGAATACAATTGTGTTAAGTATGCATGTCTTAACTTGCAAAAATCAAGAATGCCCATGTCAAACATTTTATATCAGTGCCTTACGGACAGTGTTTATGCAAGATGGACTTGGTACATGCAGAGGTGGAATGTAACTAGGTGCATTTAGTGTGCTGTACTTAAGTACAATTTTGAGGTACTTGTACTTTACTTGAGTATTTCCATTTTCTCCTACTTTATACTTCTACTCCATTATATTTCAGAGGCAAATATTGTAGTTTTTACTGCACTACATTTATCTGATACCTATAGTTACTTTACAGATTCAGATTAATAATACAAAATTGAATCAACAAATAAATTATGATGTATTATTATAGGTTAAGATAAGACTTTATTAATCCCTTGCTGAAATTCACAAGCTACCCAGCAGTATTTATAGTAAAAAATGTGCCCCACTTTTACCAGCTGCAACGTTAAAGTCATGTACATATTAATGCATCAATCATTTTATAGTCCAAAAATATAATATACATTATTGTGAAATGGGCCATTCTGCACATTGAGTACTTTCACATTTTATACATTAAGTGTATTTTAATGCAAATTTTGTAGCCTACTTTTACTTAAGTCAAATTTTGAATGCAGGACTTTTACATGTAACAAAGTATTTCTACACTATGATATTGCTACTTGTACTTGAGTAAACGTTCTGAAGGCTGACTTCTTCAACCACTGAATACTGGGGTTTTTATTGAGGAAAAGTGCAGCACGATACTGTGCAGCAGAAGTAATGATGGAGTGGAGAAATATATTTGTACACCATGTCGAGCAATGAAGCGGATTGTTTAACGGTGAAAGTCCATTAAACTGGTGGAGAAACCGGGGTGTTTTGAACCTTCACCTTGCGGAAGATCTCGCGTTAGCACTTTGTGGTTACCAGGGGAACGCGAGCCTGAGAAGTTGCGCGTGCCTGTTGTGCTTTGCTTTTTGCCCAGCGAAATGAACACCGGAGATACAGCGTTACTTTTGTAATTCACAGCTACCGTAAATAGACATGCGTTCAACATCTTCGCTTATGAAGGAAGTAATGTAGAGTCATATCAACGCATTCGGCAGTACCGTCCATTCACTCCCAAGGTTGGTACCTTAGCTAGCCAGCTAACGTTAGCTTGCTAAAGCTCTCCTAGCTAACAAACTGTTGTTGCCTGCTGCTCCTAGTTTTTACCTAACACCAACTTTACCAACTCTGTCGAGCCTGGTTTCTCTTTCCTACATAGTCTGGCAGCTTTAAGTGACGCTAGTTAAGTAAATACTGGCTTTAAGCGCCTGTATTTCCAACAATGGCGTTAAAAATAGCTATGTGGGTTTAACGTTACTACGTTTACTTTTGCTTGTGGGCTAAGTCATTGACGGTTCGCGCTAAATTCAATAACGTTATTGAGTGTTTGGTACGGTGCGTAACGTTACTCAAAGCAAGGACGGTTGACACCAAACTATTGCACGTTTTATTTTCTAGCAGTCACTGCATTTATAATAATTTGGTCAGCTCCTGGATTGTACAGTGTCGCCTTATTAATTGAGGTTGTGCTGTAAATACAGAACCAGTGTGGTGTACTGTGACGTTAGAGTTACTCTTCTTTCTACACAGGTACGTTTGTCAGAGAAGCGATTAAGTAATATTCTGCAAAATGCCGTCACCACAAATCCTCCAGCCAGTTCTTAAAATGAAGGTGGACGAGCTCTTTCTCAACTGGTTGAGTGATCCTGCAACCCAGTCACTACTCAAAGATTATCTTGACATAATCAGAAGTGGACAACACATTGATTTGAGCAGTGGGGACGCCCAGGACAAAAGGTTGTTGACCTTCAATGAGAACAACAATGTGGCATCCCAAAAGAACCTGGCAGAGAAGAAGCCTGCTCCCCTTAGTACTCCCTCCAGCCCCCCATCTGCCAGTACCCTGCCCTCCGGCAGTAGCAGTAATACCAGAGTGACCGGACCCAATGGCAGAGTACTACGGAGGTCTGTCAGCACAAAAAAGGTAAATTGTCTATTGAAACAGTAAATTAATAGATTGAATAACATTTAAATGGTTGACATCAGATTTCTGTAAGCATGTAGCTCATCGCTCATGGACATAATTCGTGACCCTCTTATCCAATCTGTTAGGAAACAGTTTTACAGGTTTAAACAATATTTATTTTCTTAAGATATCATGAAACAGGGCTTTTATGTAAGGCTGCTGTTAATAACATAAAAAACAAGGTGTGTCCTGGAGTTTCAGCCTTCTTCCTGGATTCACCTGAGGTATCTGTCACTCAAGGGTGTGTAGCAAAATCACAGTCTCAGTAAGCTCTGTTTCTGTTTGACAGCAGGTATTAGTAGTAAAATCTAAGGTGCAAGTAGAGAGGCAGGATATATCATTATTTTGCAATGTACGTTGAATATAATTACAACCCAAATTCATATCCATCACATATATTTAAATGGTTATATTGTGTTAGTAGACTGTACACTAAATTACCAGTTTATTTGGTACATCTGTACAATCTGATGCATTCTAATACAATAGCCTAGAATGAATTCCATATTTCTGAAGCTAAGTTAATAACCGCCTTAGCTACAAGCATGTTAACTTGCTTGTTAACTTCACTTTTGCCAAGGAGATGATGATTTGTTACACTTGCAGAAAGGTGTCTGAACATTATTTATTTATTCTTTTTTTTTTTTAGAGGCTGAGTTTGCTGAACACTCTGTCAACCCATAAAATCTAAACCTATGTTATATACATACAAGGATGCACAAAAACCTTGTGTCAATAGGCTTTTTTCACAGAAAACATTTTAACATGTTACAGTAGAAAAAAGACAGGTGTAAATAATAAATATAATGATGGCTGAATTCCATTTAGCTGCTTCAGTTTCAGGGTCCTGGTATTGTGCATGCTGGCGCACTGGCATGGCTCACTGGGACACTTGAATATAACAGAGCCAACATTAATGTTAATAGTAACACCTGTGCTTATCCTATTATGACAGGTCAAAATGTCTGCTGTGAAAGAAGCCTAAGCCATTCATGGGTTTGCTGAGTTGGACTGAGTTACTGGGTTTATGTCTTTTTTGCTTTAATCCCCAGTTTGTAGAATTTCCATGTGATTATATTACCTTCCATGTTGGTAGCAACAATAATTGCTATCGGCTTTAGTGTCTTTTTTTAACACTAGAAGTCCTCAGAGTTGAAACATTTTTTAAAGTCCTGCACACATGGGCTTTAATATATTTATTTAATCCATCCTGACTGTTTATAGATTTCAATTTCAACTTGGCCCGAATGTATCCTCTGGGATCTTTAATTTCCCAGGCTGACCACAAGAGGCTGCTGAGTAGCCTACAGGATCAAAGGCATTGAAGGGCTGTCCACTCTGCACTGTCATAGTGGAGCCTCCGTGTCTGTAGGCATATGTAGTGATTATTAGTCAAATACTTTCCAAATGTTCAGGCCTCACCCACGAATTAGTGTGGAATGAGATGTGGGTGTGTCTGAACCTAGCCTATCCCTGGCACTCTTGTTACTCCTTTCAGACTGTGTGTTGCAGATCTTATTATGCTGTGACTGGGGTCTCCAGAGATAAATAGGATTTTTGCTTTGGGCTGCTTCGATTTATAGAAGAAATCAAGCCACACAAGCAGTTAAACGGCTCAAAATGTCTTGTATATCTGTTCAAGGACTCCCACTCTGTAAAGATGAGAAGTTGTGAACAAAGTGAGTGTGATCACAGTGAGACAGCCAGACAGCTGTGAGCATGTGTTCTTAGAGACTCCGCCTTCTACATGTTGTTGACATGCTAAAGACAGGCATGAGTAGGCGTTCAAGTGGTCACTGGTGCGACATGTGTTCTCTCTCCGACTGAAACACCAGGGCTGGAGAGCTAGACCTAATGTTAGACTCAGAGCAAGGCAGTTGTGTCTTGAAGATGATGTTGATATGGTTTTTTATTATTGTGTTATGAATATAACTATACCCAGCCCCGCATGGGCTTATAAGTCACCACAAATCAATATAAACCAGATCCAGAATACATTTTCAAACACCACTACTACTGCTACAAGAGTCCAAAAAAGAAGAATACCAGTTCACATAACTTACATAATCAGATTTTTAGACCTTCACGTCCACAGCAAATTCAATAGATTACTCATAAAGAATATATATTTTAACCAACTACAAAAATGGGAGTGAATACTGATTTAAAAAGTCGATCGTGCTTACTTTTCCATTCTTTTCAGACAAATGTAGCTAACTAAAACGCTTCAAAAGTAAACATCCATTATAGTTTTTGATCTTTTGTACACCAGAATATCTCAGGTCTAGGTGAAGATACAAACATAGTCTTACCAAGTCCTTGTGACCCGATGAAAAATGATTCATTGCTAAAACAGCCTGAACACGGGAGGATGAGGATGTAAAAGACAAAAAGCATTGCAGCAGCATGCTGGTCTCCTTTTGTGTAGATTTTAGTGTTTCTCACAAGATTGATCAGTTGGCTATGCATCTTTACCTAGAGCTTTCTCTCTCTCTTTTTTTTTTTTTGTCTTGTCTGTTTACCATGAGCTCTTATGTTGAACAGTAAGAGGTTTGTCAGATGAATTAGAACTTTTAGATTTTCACATCCATGTCTCTTTCCTCCCAGTGACATTTGACACCTAATGCCACCATCTCATCCCAGATTAATTAAAAGCAACTGCTGGACAGTTTGTGTATTCTGCTGTGATGTGTCATGGCATGTGGCCACATTGTGCCACTAAATATTAAGGGACTGTGAGGTTGTATAAAGTAATGCTTCTATTTTAAGACAACAAAATTAATTCCTGCATACAGATGCATTCTTCAAAGGATTACTCAAAAATTCAATTTATGTCACACTGGTGCAGCCTGGAACAGCTGGTCTGACTTTGACATCAGACACTGATATAGATAGCCTTGGTTCACTTGTGTTGGCATTAGATACCCAGAACTCTGCCAGTGAGATGAGGTGTGGCAGGGCATTCATCCTGTGTAATTGTTGAATTACAGAATATTGTCAGAATATGTGGTCTTAGATCTTTTATTTACACCATGTACAGTAAATATCAGCTTCCCAGGAAGGCTTGGCTTTAAGCTTTGCTGTGTGGCTCAAATTTTTCTCTGTGGTATGAGTGCAATAGGTCACTCACACACACATATATACTCTATAGTTTTAGTAATATAGAACAGTAGAAATGAATTTACTTCTTTCTGTTCTCAGCGTCTACATAACCTGCGATGGTTATTTCTCAAGATGTATTTTTATAACATGCTTGGTTGGGATCAGCAACATTGAAGCTATTTGAAGCAGGGGTCTAGGGTCATGTTATGTTGCCTGACCTGTCAGAGAGAACCAGGTGTTAAACTGTTTCCCGCAGGTCCTTTTTATTTTGGAGTCTTGGTGACTTGTGAGTGTAAAGTGTACCATTACAAACCTTGGGTTTCGGTTAGGATTCAGCTGGTCTAGGCCTTATGTGAGACAGCACAAAGAAATATAAGGTGTCTGTCAACCTTTGCATTTTAAGAATATTTCTTGAGCACTATGGCAGCTTCTACATTTTTGAGATTTGAGCCAAATTTTTACTTTCTGAAAAGAAAAGTGATCTAATATTTTAGATTTTAATTTCCTTACCCTAGTTTTGTCATTAGTCTCAATTGACGTGTTGTTTGTGCAGCTTCGTTCCATTATAAACTTATAATTGAATTGTGTAAATATGTATAAACTCTAAACACAAATATTTTCCAGCTTGTTCGGTATGCAGCCACATCATTTGGACTCTCACAGTAGTGAAAACCCTGGAAAAATAAAGGTAATGTAATTTTTGAAGTCTGTTCTCCAGGATAGTAAATACTTGCAATGCCATTATAAAGTCAAATTACGGTGTTAAATATCATCTTAGCACATTTAAAAAAAAAATTTTCTTTCTAATAATATATGGAAAATGCAATAAAATAATAGGTAAAATTCACTTGGTCTCTAAAGCTGTTGTCTCTAACAACTAATCGCTATAAACTTTAAGTGTTTACATAGTTAGTTAGTTACTGTAATTCTGTTGTGTAAGTGTGGGGGGCCCTATGCACTGTGACTCCTTATCTGCAGCTTCTATCTTTAGTGTTCTGACCCTTTGCTCCACTGCTGGTGCCATGTAGACTACATAGATTTTTCGACAAACCTCCATGATAACTGTCCAACACTGCTTTTGCATTATTACTCTTATGCAAACTAGCCGATCTGCTCAAATCATGTTCTACTTGCTGGCCTTCCCTGAGCCCACCATGTTATCAGTTAATCAAGGCCTATTTTTGGCCCACGTTCACATGTATCTCAAATCCCTGTCTCAGACATCTGATTGTGGTGGATTGAGCTGGAGCTTTCTGGATTTTACCGCAGCATCGGTCCTGTACCCATGCTGTGAACCAGTTGTGGCTCTACCCTACTGTCATGAGATGGTTTGGGTCACCTCTGTGTGGATTGACTGTGGTAATATGTCACTGGTTCAATCAATGTTTGTAATGCAGATACTGAAGCCAGCCGAACATAGTATTTGTGGGACACCATGTATGTTTGTATCGACAGTTTAGGGAAGCCCTCTGGGGAGTTTTGATCAGGTTTGCCCCACCCTTCTATAATATTTCTTTCCATTGTGGCTGCCTGTCTGCTCTGCATGTTGTCTCTTGAATATCACAGTTTTAGAGCAACGGTGTTGAATGCCATTTTGATTGAAGCTCAGCTAAAAAACAACCTCAACAACTTGTGAATAGTCATCTGACTGCTGGGACTTCTAACATCTAGACCTGCCAATAGTCACCAACTCCAGACGGTGTGTTTCATAATCTGCTCTGTTATGTAATGAAGTGAACATGACTGGACACATGTTTCTGTGTAAATCAGGTTTAACGGCTTACAGACACATTGGGGGGTCAGCCTGAATTGTCGTGTTTTTCTGTTTGTCACAGTGACCCACTAGAGTGTGTGGACACACTTACTTTAGCAACCTATCTGGCTGGTAGTTGCCTCAGAGAGTGATGTTGTTTGGACAACCTGCCTGCAATGGCCCTAATTGATAATGTTTGCTAGAGCTTGTCCATTCTGGTTATTTAAATGGCACATGCTTCATACAACCCTGTAGGAAGCCTACAGTCAGAACCTGAGTATGTTTTTCCATCTGTGTTGTTGCTGTTCACACCATGTGTGAATGGATTTTAAAACACCAACGGGGCTGTTGTGTCATATGTAAACCAACACATCATTATCCCTGCTGTGTTGTGATACCTCTGTTTGTGGAACACACTTTCAGATTCAGGATTTGTTTGCTCAAACACAGAACAGTATTCCATGCAAGTTGACAGTTTCATGTGATCTACCACGTTTTATTTTGGCCTTGGTTCTTTCCTTTCCATATTTGGTTTGAATTGATGAGTGTGCCAGTGTGAAAAGCCATCATACAAGCAGCTTATCAAGCATGTGCAGTTACCTGTGTGGAGGATAACAGGAACTGGGTTTGAGCAGAAACCAGTGGAAAACTGTGGTCTTTGTGATCCTGTCATCTAAAAATACTGTGGGTGTGCTTTCACCTTCCGTGTAAAATAACAACATTAACACATACAGGTTTATTTATGTAGTCTACTGATGTGGACATCTCTGTACCATTTTTGTTAAATTAACATTTACATCAGCAGGCGTATACAGGTACGCGTTGGGCTTTCCTTGTGTACAGGCAGTGCAGTGAACGCAACCCCATAGCTGTTAAATCAGCATATTCATGGAGAATTGAGGTAATTGCCATCACTCCAGGACAGCAGCAACCGGAAGCAGATGTTTGTTTGAGGACTAAAGATACACCCTTGTATCTCCAGATCTAGTTTCTTGGATTGCCCAAACTGTGCTTGCTGGTGCTTTTAATAGGTGCAAACTGGTTCGGTCATCATTCTTTGAATTTGACGCACACACACACACACACACACACCCCCAATTGCCCATCAACTATAATAAGACGTGGAATGGCTGGCAGCCCAAGCTTGCAAAAGGGAAGGCAAAACAAAGACCGCCATACAATCGGATGCAGAACACTGATTATATTTACAGTATGTCTTACTGTTGTGTGTGTATCACTCTTGTTATCTATTATTAAGTAGTCATACCTTGGTTGTTTTCTTTTTTTGCCAATCCCTCATTAAGTTTATTTTGTCTGCCTGCTGTTCTTGTGATGTATACTTTCAGGCAGATTTAGTAACAGATGTAAGCAGATTTAGCAGAAGTAACATGTGGCTTTCATTATATTTCATCACTTCAGGGGTTTTATTTTGAATTTTCCCATTAGTGTCTGTGTGTACTGTCCAAAAGAGGGGGGGTCCAGTTTGCAGGGCTCAGAGCACAAGAAAAGATTCTCTGAAGTTTTTCATAGTGTGGCAGCTTTTCAGAAAGTAAGCCAGTGAACATGAGCAGCGTGTTATTGTGGTATTGACGTGCATCCCTCAACTGGCTTCTGTAGCTTCTGCAAGCTGCAACAACAGGTCTGTCTCTTTACATAACCTTCCATGAGCACTCTGGAATGCAAACTGGAAAGGGCACATCCATTGCACACACCCCTCCCATCCCACACATACACCCCGTCACTTCTTATCTCCCCAGCAGCTTTGAGGCAAAGGCTCCCTGACCCTGTGCAGTGTGTGTGCGCGTATGTGCATGTTATGTAGAGACTGGGACAGAGCAGCAGGCAGAGCTGAGATTGTGCGACCAGATCTGGAATGGGAGAGAGAGTCACAGTAGCAGCTGCTCCCTTGCATTAAGAGGCTCTCACTCTGACAGAGGACAATCACAGGGACACAGACACAGAGGACTTCCACTGGTGCCACTGCCTTTTGCGTACAGTGCTGACTGATACTGAGCAATTTGTACAGTCAAGAGAATAACACTGGACTGAGTGTTGTGTTTGTGTGTATGTGTTCCTCGTCCTGTCTGGAGCGAGGATGAGGATGAGGGAGCTGTCTCTGCGTCAGGATCCTGACCTGAGGAAGGAGTTGGCTCTGCTGGCACGCGGCTGTGACTTTGTTCTGCCTTCTCGGTTCAAGAAGAGGCTCAGAGCCTTCCAACAAGGACAGGCAGGTGTTTGTATGGTTTTACCCTCTACCACATAGGCTTTGCTGGCCTTTCAGCCAGTGGGCATGTCTGTTAATCTGGACTGGTATTTGTGGACTTCATATCTTGGTATTCAGAGATGCATTAGTACATATCTGCTGTATTACAGGCCACTGTTAAACTACAGTAATTGTACCTATTGCTCACTCCACTTATTCTTAACAAAGTGGAACTATAGGTGTTGTTAGAGCCACTTGCACCTAGGACAAGTGAGGACAAATGATATTTAAAACTTTCATCAAAGAGCTTAAACACACTTATGTGCCATATGAAATGTGATTGTTGTGCAATCATATCCACTTTTGTTAGTCAATGACTTTTGCAGTTGTTTGGGGGCAAGGTATTCTTTGTACAGAGAGATGTGAGCCATGGTTATTGGATGATGTTTCATCTTGTGTGGCATGTTGTCCTCAGCCGCTTTACTGTCCTCTTTCAGACCACATCATTGTGGATGTGCAAAATGTCATGGGGCTTAGCGGTTGTGCTCAAGAGCTCTGCTAGTGGTTAGCATGAAGCAAGAGAGAGAGAGAGAGAGAGAGAGGGGACAGTGCTGGGCAGGCCAACAGGAGATGTTTATGTCCTTTTATAGCCATGGCTGACACCAACACACAGGACAGAGAAGAGCAGAGTATCAACAGCATTTATCATTTATCAAGTTAAAATGAGCAGATTACCACTGACAGAAAACAACAGAACAATTTCAATCAGTGTTGACACATATACACGTAGAAGTCAACATGGCTAGACTTACCCCCCTTAAGTTCTCCTCTATAATTTGAAGGTTTTATTGTTGCAGACCTGATGGTTATATGAAGGGAAATATAACTAGAGGTGAGAACAATGGGTAGAATGTGTTTGACCAAAAAACAACAAGATGGTATTTTTATCTCTTAGAGGAGGACTGTGTGTGTGGTCTGTTTACGTGATTATTAAAGGCCATGGAGACTGATCCAGTTAGCAAATTCTTGAGTCATGTAAATAGTCTTTGGGTATGAGATGACGATTGAGAGTGAAGCTTGTTATGCTCAAGCTGTTTTTAGTAACTGGCTAATATGTGCAACATAACAACACATTTGGATCCTAATGCATTCTGGCTATGAAAAGATCTTCACTGATTCACGTCTACAGCAAGACACCCAGTGGAGATTTTATCAATGAATATGATCTCCTCACAGTATGTCAGCTGTGCTCAGTTGGTGTGATAAATCATACTGGTTTGGAATCAAATTTATCATTACATAAAGATGTGGGCCCAATGTTGCATGATGTCATTGTTGGTACTGGTTTCCACTGTCATGATTAAATAGCGTAATAGCATATGCTGCAAAGCCCTCACACACAGCTATTATTTTGGGTCATAGGCAGAAGTAGCTAAAAGGACACACACAGATGACACACACAGATGTCCAAGCTCTGACATATTGGAAGGTTTCTGTGTTAATGAGAGGTGTGGCACCAATGAGTTGACTTAACAAAGACGGGTCACTTATTTATGTATGTTCAAATGCTTGTGTTTATCAAATAAAAATAGAGTAGTACATCTGTCAGTAGATAACCATATATAGATTTTTTATTTATTTATTTATTTTTTTTATTATGTTGTCAGCCTTGACTAGTATTATCTTGTTATTATCTTGCTCTATATAGGCCTTAAATTCCTGACAGAGTAAAATGATTGTCAGTCAAAGCATTCTACACATATTAATGTCAGTTGGTGTATCTTAATCTATTGCAGAGTGACAACCTATTAGAGGGGAATGGCTATCACAGATAAATGGATAATAATTATGATTGCTGAGTTGTCACAACTCTTCCCTGAAAGACCTTGGGGCTGCTGAAAGGTGTGGTTATAGTGCTAGCAATGTAGAGTTTGTGTTAAGGCAAGCATTAGCACATGCTAATGTTTGCTAGCATCAGTGGCTAACAGTTTATTTCTGTGTGTTTGTCTCAGGCCCAGGTGAGGACGCAGGAACCCGTCACCACAGCGCTGAGTGAAAGCATTCCAAAGTTTTACTTCCCACTGGGCCGGCCCCAAGCCAACCTCAACATCGACAGTCTCATTTCCAAAATTGAGAAAATATTTTCCCAATTCCCAAATGAAAGGGCCACCATTGAGGACATGGGGCAGGTTGCCAAGGTGAGAATGTGATTTGTAGCATGGAGGTTCAGCTGCCACCCAGCAAATTATTTTCATTAGTGCCATTTAGCTCCTGACTTTACGAATGTTTGCTGATTTTAAAACTCTGGGAAAATATTATCTCTGTCTCCCTGAGGAATGTGCGAAATGTCCTGAGGGGAACCTAGGTGACGAGAGAAATGACAGCTAGGTTTCCTCAGGAAAGTCCTTAAGTGATGCAACACTGAACTACTTTTCATGTGTCAACAACAGTATCATGTGTCATTGTGCTGTTCTTTTCTGCATTAAAGATAACATGTATATCTAGGAAGTTTAAGAGCTTATTTAATTTTTTTCTCCCATCTCTCTTCTCTATATCCACACCACACACTGCCCCACCTCTCCTGCTTCCTTGTCTCCCAAGGCCTGTGAGTGTCCTCTCTACTGGAAAATGCCTTTGTTCTGCTCGGCTGGAGGCGACAGGACCGGCTTCGTATCCGTTCACAAGTTTGTGGCTATGTGGAGAAAGTAAGACAATGGCTCCTCTTATTCTCACTGGACCACTGGTATACTCACAGCCAAATGACTCATACAATGTTCTATGAACAATGATGACCACTCGTTGAGATTACAGACGCTACATGCAGCTCTCTGCTATCATGACATTTTCCTGTTCGTTTCTAAACAGAAATCATTGATCACAAATGCCCACAAGGGACTAGTTGCTGGGCATATACAGTATTTGAACGAAAACATTCATTCAATGTCTTTCTACGTGGAATTGAAAGGAATACCATAGGGCTTTTGTAATGGTGGCTGTGCACTTAGCTGTATGCCGTTGTATGCAATAGGCATGCTCTTTTATTAATGCGTGAACCCCCAGAGAACTGGACAGACCTGGCCTTTGACTTAAGCTCATGGCTGAGCCATTCTTAGATTAGAGGCCACAACAGATGCTTTCATTATTTCCTCGTTGCTACCATAACACTCGATGCTTATAATCACCAGGGAGCAATTCAGAATCCTAATTTCAGAATGTATTATACCTGCATTTGCACTTTTTTGAGGGGAACAGTTTCAAACTTGTGATCTTGAAAGAATGATAAAAAGGATAGAGAGAACATAAAGAGCAAAAGAGGGAGTAACCTTGCAACCATCTGTTCTCTCTTTTCTTCTCCAGAACTCTGCAGACCTGTCACGATGACGCTTCTAAATTTGTGCACCTCTTGGCCAAGCCTGGCTGTAATTACCTGGAACAAGACGACTTTATTCCATTCCTGCAGGTACTGGCTGCAGCACACCCAGGGAGAGGGCTGGACTTGGCGATGTGGGATGGCAAAATTGCATTGGCTTGGGTGGTGTGAAATGGACTTAATTTTTGGACTGCCCTGCTGAGGCAGTGCTTTTTTTATGTGGCGGAGGACTAATTCAGGGATGTTACTGTAAGCCAGTAATATAGTGGAGGGGAGTGTACTGAAGGGAGGTTCTATTGGTGCAGACTCAAGCTGAGCAGAAATTAACCAAAGGGGGATGGAGATGGAAATGGGTCTCATGTAATACACATATTATAGCACCAAAATAATCCCAGAAAACATGGATGTAGATTTATCAAATAGTTTCATAAGAATAGTCTAATTGACTGTTTGGTCAGTCTTGTCATGTGGACCTGCTGTGTTGGCTGTTTGTATTCTCATTTCCCTCTGACAAGCTGTTGGTGCTCCACACTGGCCCCGCCCTACACCTGATTCATTTTCATGCTGGCAGGAGTGGTGGGGCTGTACTGAACACCCGTTAGCATACCAGCAGAGATGCCTTGTGGCACACGCTGTTTAATTTGTATGGTTCCGCTCAGCGAATCGCCTTTGACTGTTTTGATGAATGAAAGGCGGATTGCAGTGGAGTAGATTTGACTGTCCCCGCCTGTTTCCTGTGCCCTGTGATTTATGTGTTTCTCTATGATTTAATTTCTCACAGTAAGAGTCAAAGAGGTGCGACGGCTGCCCTGAAATAAGGCCTTTTAATTTCAGTGCCGCCTTCGCATTTATGTCAACAATTCTTTCCCCCAGCAGAACGGGAAGGGGGCAGAATAAAGAAAAGACATGGGGGCGAGTTTCATGGCAAGAATATAGCTACAGTTCATTTGAAATGCAGCACACCCCCTGTGACTTTATGGCATGAGGAAGGAGAGAAGGTTAAGAGCAGTCACTAGCAAACGTCTTTTCTCTGGCCTTCTCACGACTTTGCTGTCAAATCAGAGAAGCTTAAGCGCATCCCAAAACTGGTTGACCCGGTGTTTTCTGACTTCAAAGAAACATTTCAATTTGATGGCCTCTCCCAACAAGGCCTGGAGCCTTTTCTTTACATAGCACAATTTATAAAGCATATGGCATGACAGAGTGATGTAGATAGACACTGACAACTTCTGATATTTGAATAAGTATGCATTTATATGCCTACTCTGAATGTCTTGTGTTCTGTCTACCAAAAAAGAAAGACACATATGGTTTGCTATTAAACTCGTCTCTGAGAGTAACTGCAGAATTTAACTGAACATATGTATGTTATTGTAGTAGACACAGCATGTCATTGAGTTGTTCTTTTGCATTTGTGTTTGTTAGTTTTGTGGGGTTTGTTATGGAAATGAGTCAGACATGCAGTAGAGTCAAGATGAGCTGACTTTACTTTATGTTTTCAGGATGTGGTGAACTCACACGCAGGCCTGGCCTTTCTGAAGGAGGCACCGGACTTTCACTCACGATACATCACCACGGTATACTACCATAAAACAAGTAGCAGCACATTACTGCTGCAAAATTGCAAATAGTGAAGCATTAAAATGGCACTGCATTGATTAAGTTTTGCTAATGTATTATTTTGTTAGACATAACAACGCTGTCAACTGTTTTTCAGGTGATTCAAAGGATATTCTACAATGTGAATCGGTCCTGGACTGGAAAAATAACATATTCTGAGCTCAGGAAAAGTAACTTTCTTCAGGTAAATGACTCAGATTCATTTATTTTTAGTCTTAGTCCTTTAAAAATCTAAAAATATCTAATGTTTTTAAAACACATTACATTTTCTTAAGCCTTTATCTTCAGTTGCACAGTCACAGGTTTTAATGGAAATCTCAATGCTGAACCTAATGTACTTAAATACTTACTCTTGATTTTTTTTTTTTTTTTTTTTTTTTTTTTTCAGTAATCACTTAGCTTGCTTTTTTCTCTAAAGAAAACCTGTGTTAATAAGGTAATGTTTATTAAAGGAAAATTCCATTTCATATCAGCTTAGGTCTTATTTTTGTAGTTTGGGCCATCATTTTTATCTGTTATAATAACATTGTTCTTGCCAGCATAATTGCTAAAATCTAGAAACGTGCCAATGTTCAACTCCAACTGGGCGAAACATAATAGTAATGAGATAGGTTGTAAACATGTCAACAGTTTAATCAGATTATCTAAACCACTTTATTTGGAGGTAAAACTAAGAGTTAGGACACTCATAATGTTGGTATAACTCCTCATTGCACTGGAAAACTGTTTGCACGTACAACTACACCAAGTATAGTAGGTCAAAGTTAAACAAGGAAGTCGGTCTGTAAACTATAATGGATGTTTACAACAGACATTGTGGCTAATATTAATAGTATATTGATAATAAACAATAATAAAAAATAACTATTTTTCTTCTGTCCCAGAATGTGGCGTTGCTGGAGCAGGAAGAGGACGTGAACCAGCTGACAGAGTTCTTCTCCTATGAACATTTCTATGTCATCTACTGCAAGTTCTGGGAGCTGGACACTGACCATGACCTCTACATAGACCAGAAGGACCTGGCACAGCACAATGACCAAGGTGCACAAGCACACCTCACTGTTTTCAAGACAGCACACACAAACTTTAAAATAAATTTTGAAACATGTTGCAGAATTTGTTGTATTCCGATAAACTGTATGTCTTATAATCACATACGCAGTTCAAACAACAAATGACAAAAGACGTGCTGATATCTTGTCAGAACACGAGAGGCACACTAAATTAACTTTCCTTTAACCTTCCTGACATTTGTTGGCACAGTCAGTAGGCTGAAACTACATGTAGCTCTAAAAAGCATTTGTAAATGTTATTTCGTCCAGGTCAAGTGCTCACACACAAGCATATACTCATGAAAAAGACTTTGTCTTTGACGCTTCCTCCACACACACTCAACACCACATGTTCTTGGTTGATGGTCTGTGAGTGAGACAGGGGAAATGAGACCAAGATCAATAAGAGAGCAGCGTATATACTCTGCTTGAATGACGCCATGTCTGGAACAATTTCTACTACTATATGGTCAAAATGATGACCAAAGGATTTATAGCATTGTCAAGATAAAAAAGAGCTACACTAGCCAGTCCGGATTTACAGTCTGTGAGAATGGATTACATGTGTTGTGAAAAAGTTGTACATTAACTGAGAGAAAAACCTTTTTTTCCCCCCAACAGTCTGGATTGTAAGTAATGTCTTTTCTGTATTTTTTCTAGCCCTCTCACATAAGATGATTGAGAGAATATTCTCAGGAACAGTAACAAGGTAAGTGAAAAATGTAATAGAGTTTAAAGGATGCTTATCATAAGAAGTGAACTAATCTTTTTCATTGTATTTTTTTTTTTAATAATTATTACACATTTTATGTTTTTATTTAACTTCTGGTTTCAAAAGTGATTGTGTGGTTTATTCCATCAGAGACAGACGGGTGTATAGGGAAGGGCGGCTGAGTTATGCTGATTTTGTCTGGTTCCTCATCTCTGAGGAGGACAAGAAGACTGATACCAGGTATCTAGACTCACAGTCACACTTATTGAATCTTCTGTTTCTTTCTTTACAGCCTTTGTCTTTTCTCACATGCACCTCTGCTCGCTGCTCTTTCCCTTTATCTGTATCCAGTATAGAGTACTGGTTCCGCTGTATGGACATGGACGGGGACGGGGTGCTCAGCATGTACGAACTGGAGTACTTCTACGAGGAGCAGTGTCAGAAGCTGGAGACCATGGGTATTGAGCCCCTTCCCTTTGAGGACTGCCTCTGTCAAATGCTGGACCTTGTCAAGCCTGAGGTCGAAGGTCAGACCTGTTTACATTTATACACACTCTCAGAAGTTCACACACCAGAGAGTCTAACAAGTTCCATTTTTTTAACAGTGACAGTCGCAGACACACATACATTTTCAGGCCGGGTCATTGATCATTAGCTGAGGGAACAGTTATAGATGAAAGACTGACTAACTGATCTGGACGGCCTTATGCCAGCTGTTGGTGTCATCTACACCGTCAACAAATTCCTTTCAGCACTTAGCTTTACCACTAAGCCATTTAGAAGACACTAGTCCATGGTGAGTTTATGCATGTTTAGTATTGATAGCCACAGCAAGACGACCAGGTGGTATGCTGTGCTATTGGAGCTGTGTAATATAACATGTAATATATATGTAACCTCTTGACTTAGTATTTAAGGCAGATATTTCCTCCTCTCGACAGCACAACCTTTACAATTTTAACAGATTTTCTGGTAGGAGATTTCTGGTCTGGTGGTACAAGCATATGAACACTAGCTGTAGATAGAGATGTTACATTGATGACAAGGAGCGTGACATAATATGCTGATCAGATGAGTCTGATGGGGGTTTCACAAACAACCCAGAGAATCTCTAAAGTGCCACTGTCAAGAAATGCAGAATTCATTCTCTCATCAACCAAAAGTCTCTTTTCTGCTCTTTCAAAAGCAGAAACTAGGATTTGTGACTGCTACAAGGATATAAAAATCACATCACTCCATTTCAGGCATCATCTAACAAGTTATCTGTTGGGCTTAGAGTTCACTTTAAGATTTTATACATGACTTTGAAAGCACATTTATGTCTTATTGTAAGGCAAATCGGACATCTTAAACTTTGTATGAGCTAAGCGGCAGCCTGTTTGGCTCCCGTTTTTTACATTTTAGAGATGATTAATTTAATTGGGGGCAAAATTATTGACAGATTAATGAATAATAAAAGCAAAAATTAGTTGCAGCCCTGGTTTGAAATATTGTGGCCCAGCTGTTTTGTAGTTTGATCAGTAGGCAAAAGCTCACATCCTAACCCCTCACAGAGATGAGCTAGGGTGACTGTTGGTGCTGAAAACTGGACATTTACTGAGTCAGCTAAGTCTCAGGCCAATTTTGATAGCTAGATTGGATAATAATAATAATAATAATACCATGAATACCTTGTAGTGAGACCTCTTAAATACTTTAATAATACCCATGCTATAAATCATCTGTCACTGGGTAAATTTGTTTGTAAATTTGTAACTTTTCTAAAGTGCCTATTTTATCCCATCTAGGTAAAATCACTCTGCGGGACCTTAAAAGGTGCAAGTTGTCCCACATTTTCTTCGACACTTTCTTCAACATAGAGAAGTACCTGGACCACGAGCAGAAGGACCCGTTCTCTGTTATAAGGGTAAGGTTAAACTCAATCAGATGTGAGATAGTATCATGACTTGTCCTCTGTCAGAGGTCAAGTGGATCACGTAACTTGCATGTTTTTTAGGAGGTGGAGACAGACGGCCAGGAGGTCTCAGACTGGGAGAAATATGCTGCAGAGGAGTACGACATCCTAGTGGCTGAGGAGGCTGCCAACGATCAGTGCAACGACGTGTAAGTCTGACTTTACCCTGTCTGTTAGATACGGCTGCATATACAATCCCGGGCCCGAATTTATCAAACTGCTAAAAGTGTAACTTTGGACTTACGTGAAAGATAAAAGTAATAATTGTGATGGAATATTGTTGTGAGCTGGTCACCTCTGGTGAAGAAGACTTCAGGAGACTCTGGATGTCTTATACAGCAATGTTTAATGGGGCTTGGTCAAGGTGAAACCTAGTGTAGTGCCAAACCAGGTCCCACCATATTTATCCCTAGGTGTTTCCCTTACAAGGGTTAGAAACTTTAGTCTAAATATGTGTGCTCTTTCTATTGGAAGGTAAACAATACATCTCACCTATGGTCACATTTGAGTTCACGGGATAACTGTGGTGCATTCTTCGGGCAAATAAGTCAGTAACTCTTCATGGGAGAGGACAAGAGCTGCTGTGAGTGACCTTGAAGTTGCCTAGGTAACGGCCTCTCCTATCCATCCGGCTGCTCCCTCCCAGCCTGAGAAGACGGCTCCGGGAGACAATACAGTGAGCTACGGCTGAGAGCACAGAGGCCTAGGGGAAATAACTTAAATAATGGGATATTACACATACATAGGAAATTCCATGAAAATAATCTTACTCGCAATCATAAGAAAATTTATAACGTTGATGACGCCCCTTGGAAATCGAAAATGAACTGAGAGGGCGATGTCAGCTAATTTATTATGTTTCTTATGACTTAAAATTGCTCTTAAATTTAAGAGAGCTTGATGACTGCAGTAAGGAAACTTCCTGATGTATCTCGTCTACCAGCAGCAGAATTTCTTTCCTGCTCCAGTTTTCCAGTTTTCTTTTTATATCAATTTTGGCTAATTTGAATGAAGAATGAACAACATGGCAGATGTAGAGTAAATCCTTGTCTCTGATTGGCTATTCCTGCTTGAAGCATACATGTGATTAATCATGTGATCACTTAAAGTTGCTTTCAAAGGTTATTCCTACACTTAGCAGTAGGCAGGACTTTGTTGCTTGATTAATGTGTCTTATTCTTCAGTTACAGCAAAGTTTGCTCTGTACAGCAAGTGTAATTTCTAGAAGTTTGATAAAGACGGGCCCTGATTATTGTGTCAGCTACTGTAATTACAAATATTTATCATGAATATGGTTGCTGTATTACCAATACTGTATGTTTATCAAATGTGGAAACATAAATTGACAATTGTTGCGGCAGACATTTCGACATGTCATGGCAGGAAAAGCACAGGTTTAATTGATAACTTTTTTTAAGAAAGTCTATTGTGCAGTCAGTGATGGTTTAGTAAAAAGTTAATGTACTCAGAGATAACAATGCTTACACCGTTTTTGCAAGCTGATTTAAAAAATGTTCTGTCTAACTGGACAATGTTCATAGCAGATTGACAGAGCTTGATGGCTCATTGCTAAGACTGGCCATTATGTCCAGCAGCAGAGCCCCTCTGAGAGTGAGTCAGTGACAGATGAGGCTGTTGACAGGTATGTTGTGTGGCGGTTTTAGGAACACCACCGACTTCTAAAGACAGGCTGCTAACCAGAGCAGGTAAGACACTCAGGGGCGAATTCACAAAAGGATTGTGCAGCTTTTGCGGCCGCTAAACCTCCATAAATACAACAAAAGAAACTGTGTAATTCTCAAAGCTGCACCCCTAACTGCACTGCCAAGCAAATAGTGTCTCTGTGATATTTGCAAGTATGTAAATTAAATAATATGCAAACATTTGGCGCAAAATTGTCCTTTCTATGCAAATGAGCCTCATTGGAAAAAGGTAAAATTCACAAACAGCCACACGCAGTTAGAGTGAAATTATTAGCATCTTCAGAGAGTTGCTGGTAACTGAAGCACATTCATAAAGGGGCGTGGTTCCAGTGATCATGGCAGCAGTGACTGTAGCCAGGCGAAGCAACAGCGCATCACAGTACATCATATGCGCACAGGTGGCACAGAGACAGTACAGTACCTGATATTCACCATGAGGTAATGAAACTGTAAAACATCATAAAACCTGCTGCTGTAACAGTCCAGCATGGAGCAGAGTAGGAGAGAAAACACCTCTCATGCCTCTGCCCAGAAGCATGAGGCAGAGCGCAAAGTTAAAGCACTCCAAATACCAATACTCCATACAGAAAAGACATCCTACAGATAGAAACAAATGAAAGAGCAGGGGGAGTTATTAAATAATTCGAATACTTATAATAAGTTTTCTTTCAAATCAAACATCTCCTTCCACATGAGTGGAAATTATTGTTCTTGCAACTGCATTTGTAACATTTTTTGACTCAAACGTTGCTTATCCATGTCATGTGATAAGCTACTTCAGTACATTTTAAACAAATATTGAGACCACTACAGAAAATTGCAGATGAACATTTAACAGACGCAAAACAATGGCAAATTGAATTCAGCTGCAAAATGTTATGGGCTTGTTTGCGCTGTAATATCATTAGTACAGTATCTTTTGTGGATCAGACCTTGAGACGGCACAGATAGCGGTTGTAAATGATGCGCAATTCATTGTGGTATCAGCGGCCGCAATTCATTCTTTGTGAATTTGCCCCCCAGGGTACTGACAGGGACTAAGTGCTCTCCTCCTCTTTCTCTCTAACGAGTCTAGTCCTAAACCCATTCCTAGCATCTACCTTCACCCCACCGGTCTGAGCCAACTGTTAGCAGATAGTTGTTTTGTCAGACAGCACACTTTTATGTGTATGTAGCCACGTGTTAGAGCTGGGAGTCTGTTTTTGAACCAGACACTTTGTTTATTCCTTCCTGCACTATCTCTGTTAATGCTTTTATGTTGTGCTCCTTTGTCCTTTCCAATCACACTGGTTTGTTGAAAATCTTCTGTCTGTTTGGAGAAATAGTTTGATATTTTGGGAAATCTGCTTATTCGCTTTCTTCCCGAGAGTTAGATGAAAAAATCTACACCACTCTCATACCTGTATGTTCAATATAAAGATACAGCCAACAGCCACTTAGCTTAGCTTAGCATAAAGACTGGGAACGGGGAAACAGCTAGCCTGTCTCTGTCCAAAGGTAACAAAATCCACCTACCAGCTCCTCTAAAGCTCTCTAATTTACACGTTCTATCTTGTTTGTTTAAACTGTACAAAAAGTGTAACCATGACAAGTCGTGGTTTTACACGGGTTATGTGCCAGACTATTTCTTGGCCGGGCGCAGTAACTTCTAGGAGTCTTGTTGTTACCGTGAGGTTGCCAGGCAACCAGTGGAGACTTGTTTTTGTTTTTTGTACAGATTAAACAAACAAGATATATAACCTGTTTATCAGTGAGCTTTAGAGGTGCTATTAGGCACATTTTGTGTTACCTTTGGACAAACCAGACTAGCGGTTTACCCGTTTCCAGTCTTTGTGCTAAGCAGCTTGCGCTAACCGGCTTCTGGTGGTAGTTTCATATTTACCGTACAAACATGAGAGTCGTATGGATCTTCTATAACTCGGCAAGTAAGAGTAAGAGCGAAAGAGAGAGTATATTGAAAAGCATGCTCTCTTTCTGGGTCATATATTACTGATCTTTTTCTCCATGTGTCTGTTTAGGTATGATAATCCTTTGAGCCCTTTAGGGCAGCACATCTCCAGTGACCTGGGTCTGACAAAGAGACAGTTCTTTGAGATCCCCAGTCCACACTGCAACCTGGACCTGGATGAATATGAATATGAAGATGACTTTGAATGATCCTCGATCCTGTAGCGTTTTCTCACAAGCCTGCTGAGCGCTGTGCGCTCCCAGACACAGAGCTCAACCAGCAGTGTTAGTGGATGAATCGCATCTAGCCAGAGATTCGCAGGTTCAGGCCTAACAGGACACACTTCAATAAACAGGGAGTGAATGCAAAACCAGAAGACACTGTCAGAGCACTGGTGGGGTCAGATGTACTGGACAAATGGACACAGTATCACATATTTGACTAACAGGAAATGTGAAGCGGTCTGAGCAGGAGGTGGTTCTTCACAATACTTTACTAGATGTTTTAATATTTTCACCGGTCATACTTAAAGAAGTCACAACAGCTGACGCCATGATGTCACAAGCAGCACATTTAGACCTTTGCTCCATCCCCACATGATAACACAGGAAAAATTGTGACTTGCATGTAATGCTTTGTACAAATAATGTTTGGGGCGAGTGTTATTTTATCTGAACATCAGTACTGTGTAATCACATTCACGTGAACTAAATCACATTCTTTACACGCTGGAGCTCCCTGGATTGTTGGACAGAAACCATGTTGATTGATTCAGGTTTCGAACTAATTATCATCTGAAGTCATTGGCTAATGTTACATTCCAGTGATCATAACGGAAGTTTTTCTATAAGACTGTAAATGCCAAACCAGTCACCGTTGAGCCTGCTGTACACACAAGCACAGTTCAGACTGCCATACACACACACACTGTATATTGTACAGACCTGTATTCATTATGACATAGATTTACTGTATGTGTGAGATGGGGTTATAAATTATTAGAGATGAATTTATAAATACCTGTAAATATTAATTGGTGCTTGCTGTGTTGTAAATGATTTGGTAAAAAGTGTTTTAGACAATTCTATGTTATAAAGTACTTAATTTGAATGTACTTTGACAGAACAAAAGGAACCAATTTTAAAATGTTTTGCTTTTCTTTAAATTAATAATAAAGGGTTGGAACAGTAAAGAAAACAGAGTGTGCAGTTTAATTTGATCCATCTAGTAAAAACTGGTTTTAAAATGTTCACTGTTTTGCACACTGTAGATGTCTGTCAGCTGAATACCACAGGAACACAATATTTCCAGAATGTAAGAAGCACTTTGTTGGTGATTGTCACCATACAGCTGCTGTTGTACACAAGCATAAATACAGATGTTGAAAGGCAATGAAATACTTTGAAATGTTATCCCTCTTGTAACGTGTCTTTGTGGGTTTTAAGTGGAATAAGGTGTAAAAAGGTATTAATAGAAAATGAACATGTTAAAAAAATATTACAGCTTTTGGACTTTTTTATTTAGATTAATTTACAGTAATACATAAGTTGTTTTTGGCAAACACTAACCCAACCATTTCCTATAAGGAGCAATAATAAAGTGGCAGGCAGGACAGTAAAGCAAAATTGTTAATGTAGTTTGAGATAATTAAACAAATCTTGGACCTGAGTGTGATCCAAAAGTAAAATTAAAAGATGGATCATTTAGTGTCACTTGTAACATTCAAGTACAGTATAGAGGTGTATATGGGGAAAAAAACCTTTGCACATACTGATACACTTGGTCTTCAAATGAAACTGGTCTGTGAATAAAATACACTTGAGCTTAGTCTGACATTATTTGAAGAATAAGGCAAATGTTATTCTATATCTTTCTCAATGTTAACAAATCCCATGAAAAGACTCAATTCTTTCCAACCTCCCTGCCCTGTATGTGGCCCCAAGCCCATTGGTTTCTACTGAAAATGTTTCTTTAAAAAAAATAAATAAAAAAAAACTGATCACAGATATTTAGTTTACTTTTTTAGAAATAGGTTCAGTAATTTGATAAAACTGGTCATTGAGTAACATTTGCTAAAAATTACAAGCATTAACAGTGTATTTGTTGGGGACTATTTTCAGCTGCAAATTAATACACATTTGGCGAGCGTGTCAGTATTTACAGCTGCAGGACAGTGAATATAGCACTGAATCAAACTAAACTACAGTGCCCATGTTCTTTGTAATGTAGTAAAATGTCACCTAGCGTAACAGTGTGGCTCATTGATGATGTGTTAATACTTTCTGGGAAACAATTGAGGTTTGTGGCACAGAGGAATAAGATCTATCAGGCCTTGGATACACAAGTGAATTAGTAGGACAAATTCTTGTTGGTTTTGGTCTTTTCATGGGATTTGTTCACAATAAGAAAAATATAGAACATCGCACTTATCCTTTAAAAAAAACTATGTCCTCATACAAAACATAATGTAATGCATTTTCAGCACACCTGGACGCTGGGATGTCTGCGCATCAGAACAGAGAAAGACAGAAAAAAAAGGAAAACGTCTCAAAGTTTGTGATGTCCAGTGAGGTCTTGACGTCCAGACAGAAACACCGAGTCTCCCCAACCTCGCCATTGTTTACAGTTCAACTTCCACAGTGTCATCATCCGCCTCGTTGCCTGTGCTGGGGACAGATCCCTCGATGTTCAGTCTTTTTGCAGGAGGTTCCACGGGGACAGCAAAAGGATCCATATCAGCTGTTTTTTCTTGATGGCTGAGGAGTTGGATGAGTAATTAATATGAGTGAGGTGAAGGACATTTGCTGTATAACTGTTTTATAGAACGAATAAGAATCTGAATGTGAGAAAGGATTCCTGACCCTCACCTTGGACTGAAGCTGGACCTGTGAACTTTACTAACTCTGGAGTCAACAGGGCTGAACGGGCCAGGGGACTTGCTTCCTAAAAACAAAAAAGATACACACATGATGCAGCTGGTACTTGGTGACAACAAAGAGATAAAAATTATGGGTAGTACTTAACATTACAGCTCGGTAATAACGTGGGGTAATAGTTTGATAATAAGGAGGTAATAATTATAAGTAATACCATGTAATTACCTAAGTAAAGATTAAACCAAACAACAAGAGGCATAATGATTACCTGGAAACATTTTTGGTAGTTTCTGTGTAGTAACCCTGACTCAGGGCTGTAAAATGCTAAACTACCTGTTTCTATTTAATTTCATGGTAATATGTTAAACCAAACAAGACGCAAAATGATTACCTGGAAACACTTGTGGTAGTTTAGCATTTTTAACATTTCAGGGTTATTACACAGATACTACCACAAGTGTTTCCAGGTAACAAGGCGCAGCATTTAACATATAATTTGTACAGTATTACCTTGAAACAAAAGGGAATGTTTGAAACATAAGGGAGAATGAATTTCAGCATTATAATATGGTAATTACCAAAAATTTTCATGTGATTTTGACACTATTATGCTGATAGTAGCCTATAATACTGTGAAAACAACCTATATTACCTCATTATTATCAGGTTATCACCATTAAAGTCACCATATTAACATTTTTCAATCCAAATATTGCACTGATATAACCCTTTGTTTTTGGCCTCTTAGTACCCTGTTACATACATTTCTGTCTAATATTACCCAAATATACCCATTGTTAATACCAAGCTATTACCTGGTTATTACTTTGGTAATTACATGGAATTACTTAATTATTACCTCTTTATCAAACTATTACCCCACTATTACCATGTTATTACAGAGCTGTAATGTAAAGGGCTACCATTATGTGCTTGATTTTGTTGTTTAGTGTTGTACCTTCCAGTTTTTGTTTGGAGAAGGGAGAGCGATTGGGCAGGTACGGCTTCCTGTCAGAGCTAACGTAGGACACAGCGTCCTCCCCTTCAGCTACAGCCAATAGGGAAGCACGATAGTAGATAAGCGGCTGCCAGCACTCCTCCCTGAGGTCAATAATGTGCTCTGCAGTGTGCTTCTGCAGGTAGGAGAACCTTCACAGACAAGAACAGACTTTCAGAAAGCCAAGTTCAGGACATTTAAAAACCTGTTTGTAACCCTGCACGTTGTATGCAGCACTTACACTGTTTTCTTGTCTGGTTTGAGCAGTTTGCTGGAGAACTCACTGAGGATGGTCAGGTAGGAGAGGTACGATGGCGTAGGTGTTTCTGGGGTCTGACTAAACTCTTGGAACACAAATTCTATGCCGTTCCTGCACATATTAACATACAAACAACACACACAAAATTTACGCACAAAAAACAGCAAAAAACTAATCCAAGTAATGAGAAACAACTGACGCTGACCTGTGGATCATGACGACACACTCACGAAACTTGACAAGGTCCCCGAAGGTGAGGGCGAACCGCCTGGCGAGCTCTTTGATGCTGGTGAAGGTCTGGACTCTTGACTGAGCCCTACCGCCGCTCTCCTGCTCTCGCTTAAGACGAACAAACAGCTGAGGAAAGTGGAGAAAAAACACATTAGCATCATGCAGCTTGGCGATGCCAGTGTATGTAGCTGAAGCCTATATTTTTTAGGATGTGTATGGAGCAACTATACCTGCTGCAAACAGAGCACCAGTGTACGAGCACTCTCTATCTTATCTATCTGTCTGGTCCTGTACATCGTCTCCTTGATGATATCTCCAAAGTCGTTATAGTACTGGGGACAAAGAGGGAGAAATGAATATGGGACGATCCAGCCAGAGGACATACTAGCATTAAAGGAATAGTATGAGATTTTGGAAAACACGCTTATTCACTTTCTTGCCAAGATTTCGATGAGATCGATACCACTGTCCATTAAATATGAAGCCAGCAGTCGGTTAGCTTAGCTTAGCATAAAGACTAGAAACAGAGGGAAACAGCTAGCCTGGCTCTGTCCAAAGGTAACAAAATCCACCTACCAGCACCTCTAAAGCTCACTAATTAGCATGTTATATCTTGTTTGTTTAATCCATACAAAACCAAAGTGTAAAAACAACAAGTAGCGGTTGTATGGCGGCCTATGTCTTCGCCGGGCGCAGTGACTTTCTGGCGTCGCCCCCAACCAAGAAATAACTCGTCGTAAAAACACAACCTGTCCTTTTTACATTTTGGCTTTTGAGTGTATTAAACAAACGAGATACAGCAAGTTAATTAGTGAGCTTCAATGTGTGTTCAGAAAGAACGCAAGGTGAATTTTAGAGGCTGCACGATTGCATACAGAGTTGATGGAAAGACATTTAGACACTCCCACACACACAGTCGGTGCATCCGTTGCTAGCTAGCGTACAGCTAACATCAGTCTATTGGCTGTTTGGGTCCAGCAGTCAAATTTGCGCCAATGACGCAAGGCGAATTTTGTCTGAACACACTTTTACAGGTGATGGTAGGCTGAGTGGTATGAGAGTGGTATCAGTCTTCTCATCTAACTTTTGGCAGGAAAGCTAATAAGAATATTTCCAAAAAATGTCAAACTATTCCTTTAAGGAGTTAACCTTTACCTTCATGTAGTGCATGAAGACCTCAGCTGCCATGCTCATCTCCAGCACTCCATGTACTATCAGTTTGCAGTAGGCCGCGAGCAGATTTCTTCGTTTGTGCAGGTCCTCCAGCCTCTCCACTTCAGAGTTTTCAGAGACTGAGGGACCCAGATGGAGTTGAAGCATGTGATTGGATGTGAAATGGTCGCGAGCCAGAGAAGTTGAAGGGGGTGAAGTAAGAAGAGTGATTAATCATTAGAAATCATATAACAGAAAGAAAAGAACAAAGCAGAGGCGGGAAAAAGTGTTTTACTTAGTTTCAGGACAATGGCTTTAGCAGGTGGAAATCAAAGATAACATAAGACTAGAGTTATGGTTGTGACACCATGTGGCTTCAATCTTTCACAAGGCTAATAAAATAGTCTCGGAGGTGAGCCAGAGTTGATGGAATTTTCTCACGGAAAGAGATTGCCCTGATTTTATGATTTAACTCAGTACCCTTGCCCTCCGAGTGATCTCTGATCCAGCAGCTAATAGAAAACACTGTCTATATAACAAAACCATTACCAGGCAAATCCAATAAAACAATAGCGTTTTATTACATGTTCAAAAACCAATAATCCTGTATTGTATTTGGTTGAACATTTAAGAGATTCCCACCAGGACAGCTATTGACTTCTCTGGACTATCCCATATTTGGATGCAATATGTCTCTGAAAGTAGAAGCTATTGTAAAGATAATAAAATGTTTTAGTTACAGTCAGCCATGAATGAATTCATAAGTTTAGCATTTCCAACATGTCAATCTTGTTTTTCTCATTTTAGAACAGACGGGAACATACTGCCGTCATCAATTTACATGCTCAATTTTCACTTTGCATAACAAAGTCTAACATCCTTTCATACAAATTAGTCAAGCCAGTTTCAGTCTGAGGATTTTAACAGGGCTTCCTTTGTAATTGAGGGTCAATTGTCAGGTCAGGTTGGAAAGCAGACCCCATTTACAGTCAGCGGGCAGCTCTGCAGTGAGTTATTAAGCCAAATGTGTGGCCATGCATTTAATATCTGCATGTTTTTACCATGGTGAGCTGCCGCACTGAATCAATGCTTCACTCAGAGAACCCAAGGGCCCGAGAAAAGATGCTGTGCTCCGACAGAGTGAGAGTGCCATCTACTGTGTAATACTGCAATGTGTTTCCTCCTGGGTGTCCCACACACTGCCTGGGTACATGTCTGTCAAACACACCACTACGAGGAAGCTGTGTGAGAATGGAAATGTCGCAAATCATGCAGATCGATGCATTTATCTGAACAGTAGTGAAAACAAAATGCAATGTTGTATCATCAACTTGGGGGGGTTCCTCGTGGCTAGTGTTTAAGATGCGTAACATATACAGTAATCGCAGCGTACTTCTAGCCGGGGAGCTTTGCCGTGGTGGACAGTAACAAAGTACATTCATTCAAGTACTGAGGGGTACATGTACTTTACTTGAGTATTTTCACTTTATGCTACTTTATACTTCTGCTCCACTATATTTATTCAACAGCTGGAGTTACTGGTTACATTTCAGACTGAGATTTTACATGAAAAAATATAATAAGCTCATAAAATATAATGTATTGTTAAAAATTAAACCAGTGGTTCCCAAACTTTTTGGCCTTTTGTGGCCCTTTACACAAAGCAGTGTCTTGGGGCCCCCTGTCACGTTTCAGATGTCTATGAGTTATTAGCAGCTCAAACATTCACACAAAGTGACATTCCCCTCTAAACTTCTCACATGGTTTCGATTAAATAAGTTTGATGAAGAGGTCTAATTATCCATTGCTTCACAAAAAAGCTTAGATTAAAGATTAGAGAAAAGTCTAAAAAATGTATACAAATTCGTGTATCAAAACTTTGTTTTCTCTTCTTCCCTACCCCATTAATTTAACAACCCCTCAGATTTATCTTGTGACCCTTTGGAGGGGGCCTGAACCCTAAGTTGGAAACCACTGGACTAAAATACCTTAATTTATATAGTGAAGTAGGAGTTCAAACTAGTGTCACCTCGACCAGCTACGACAATAAATGTCATAAAATAATATATTACTCACAGGAGACATTTTTCTGCATAATGAGTACTTAAGTACAATTTGCTGCTGATACTTTCGCACTTTTACTTAAGTAGGATTTTGAATGCAGCACTTTTACTCACAATAGAGTCATTTTACATTGTTGTATTGTTACTTTTACTTAAGTAAAGATTCTGAGTACTTTTTACACCACTGGACCTTTGTTGCATGTCATTTCCCTTCTCTCTCTCCCCTTGTTTGTCACCTGTCCACTGTAAAAATGAAGGCAAAAATGCCACAAACATTTGTTTTAAAGTATCCTCAATGAAAAAGATTGTTGTAATACTAATTTGTGTCTGAGTTCAGTTACTTCTAAAAATAACATCTACTCCTTTTCCCTCATTGAAAAATCCAGAATCTATGAAAAATATATTATAAAAATATATTTGACAAAAGCTGTCTCCTGCTTGAAACTGAAAACTCTCACACTCACTGTGTGTGCGCTGGAGGTTTCAAGTCTCCACATCACAATTTATGTAAGATGAATACTGGACCACGATTGGTTTCCAAACTATTTGTGATGTCACAAAATCATGCATGTATGTCCAGGTGTTGAAGTCAGATTTAAGGTGAGCACAGACAAACCTCCCTCCTTCAGCAGATGGGTGTGAAAACTTTCTAGTATCAAACTCTGCACACACACATCATTCTGCACAGTGAAGCTCAAACATCCAAGTGAAGGAACAAAAAGCAACACATATTTGCACGTGGGTTGAGTAAGTGAAAAACGATTCATGTAAACAGGCTGAGGTCTCACCACTGCTCTGACTGTCACAGTCTGCTCCAACAAAGATGTTCACACATACAAAGGTCAACAGCGCCCTCTGCAGTTTGGGAGTGGGTGTGTAAAGCAGCGGACCAAAGGAGGTGGGATCCCACACTTGTAGCTGGTAGGAGTGAGCAGTGAGAACGTCACAGACACCCAGAAAAGCCTAATATGAAAAAGGGAGAGGAAGTTAGAAGGGCTAGAAGAAAGAGAAAATGGTGACATTATTGATAAAACATCAGTTTATGCTTCCCGTCTGGCCGACCTGCTGCCGCACACTGTGGTCAGAGTGGGAGAGACAGTGATGACCCCTCTCACAGAAGAGACGCAGCTGGAGTCTCTGGGCCACAGCTTTATCCTAAAACACACAAACACACTGATAAGAGACAAATATTTGCAGGCGGAATGCTGCACTATGTACATTTAGTTAATTTACAAGCTTTCTAAAGGGGAACAGGGAGCCTAAAATTGTGCAGAAATTCTTCAAAATTATATATAATATACATACACATACATTATACTCTAGTTCATTGCTCATCTCATCTGATTGTGTGTCATCTGCGTCACCCATCTTGTTGTTTACTTAACACTTTTTTCATCCATTCTCTATAGGGCTGCAACTAATGATTGTTTTCATAATTCTACTAATCTACTGATTATTTTACTGATTAATCGATTATAGACTATAGAATGCAGTTTGCTCAAAAATGCCCATCAGAAGTTCCCAGAGCCCGTGGTGACATCTTAAAATGTCTTGTTTTGTCCGACCAACAGTCTAAAAACCAAAAGATATTTATTTTACTATAATAGAGGACAAAGAAATTGAAAAAATATTCACATTTAAAAAGCAAATCAAAATAGTTGCTGATTAATTGACAAATCATTTCGACTGGCTGTCTGTATGCTGAAGTTCTGATATGTGGGCTGCTCTACTGGTTGCTTGTAATCACTGGTAGTTAAGACTTTAAGCGTATTCGACAAGTGCGATCACTGTAGGGCTGAGACCACTTATCGATCAATAATGCAGTGCAATCAATCAGAAAAATAATTTCATTTATTCACATGAATGAATCTTCTCTCACAAAACCAAAGCTGTTTTATCTCTTTTCTAGGCATTAACAAATTATATTTATGTTTCCTCAAATAACACAGTTGTACATGGTATCAGTTTTCATTAAATTGCAATTTACAGACCGATATATATATATATATATACATACATACACACACACACACACTATAAATATATTAATATTTTGGGCATTTATACAAATTTCTTATTGTCCTATTTCTAAATCTTTATACTAGTTAAAAGCATCAGCTTAACACCTGAAAAGTAAAGCAGATGTAACTCACTCTGGAGGTTAGAGTTTCACTACTTGTGTTGAGAGACCAGAGCATGGAGTAACACAGGCACTGCAGCACTTCCAGCAGCACCTTCAGACAAAAAAAAAATGCAGACAAGAGAACCAGACTGAGGATAAATAAGTAAAAAAAAAACAAAACAAAAAAACTTGATTTTAAAGAAGCTAAATTATCAGGGCAGTGCTGGTACCTCAGGCGGTGCTCCTCCCTGGCTGCTCTCTACTGACAGGATAGGAGACAACAGCTCAAATAGGTTCCACCGTAGGAGGTCATGACAGCTAACAAAATGTGAAGAGAAACAGATCTGTACAGCCAATAAATACACATCACTGGCAGAATATTTTTGGCTAAACTTTATTGTGAATGGCTCTCAAATCTTACTTGTGGAAAGCTCTGAGTTTCTTCAGTGTGGCTAAAATGTCTCCAGTTTTCTCCTCGTCAGCAGAGAAACTGTCCCCCTACAACAGAGAAATAGTAAATAATAAGTCATCTTGGCTTCTGACCTCTTAGAATAAAGTAATGTCTACTAGTGAGCCCTCATCACAGGTTATGGCCTAAAGTGTGGACATCAGTTGTGAGCAGTTCAACCAAAGAGTGACTTTTCTTCTCTGACTGTTTAATTTGAAAGATTTTTAGAGGCCTGAAGAGGTGAAAGTATGCAGTATTTCATACATAAAAAAGCAAGAACAACAAAAAATAGAGAAAATTCTGAAACATGTACATTATTTTGTGTAGTAGAAGTATCTGGTGACCCCTCAATTTTTTCTTGGTATCCTTTAGGGGTACCTGACCCTTAGGTTGGGAAACGCTGCTCTGTGTTATTAGGCTCATTTGCAAATTTATACTGTATGTCACAGAGAAGAGTGTTTATTTAAATGCCCTGGACATCTACATTTGTCACTTTTTCAGAATGAACAACATAGAGAAAAAAAAAAAATTCCCCAGGTGCATCAACATACTCCCCTCACCGTGAGTGAGTCCCCCAGCAGTGCTGTCAGTCGGTCCACCCAACGCTGGACCAGAGAGTCTCTGGCAGCTAGGACCATGGAGCACCAGGCCGTCTCCTCCCCACACAGACTGAGGTAGGTGCAGGCTGCAGCCTCCAGAACAGCAGGGCCCGAGTGGCGGTCCAGAACAGCTCCCACCACTGCCATCAGGCCGGATATTGACTGAGGGAGAGGACGAGGACAACGCAGACTAGTTTCAAAATTTGTGGACGGTGACAATTTTGTGGCCATAGCCAACAGCTATTAAGGCAAATAAAGACAATCTACACTATCGTGACAGTGTTAAAATAATTAGTTTATTGAGCAATTAGTTGATGACATTTAATTAACTAAATCACTTAATTCATTTTGTGTAATTTATTCATTAAAAATACCAAATGTGCTCGTTACAGGCACTCAGATGTGAGTATTTGCTGCTTCTCTCTGGTTTATGTCATTAGAAATTGAAAATCTTTATTTTTTGCACTTAACAAAATAAACAACTTCAAGACGTCACATTTGGTAATTATTGTTTTTCAGCATTTTACAGACTACACGATGAATAATCTAATGAAAATATAATTAGTAGATAAATCAATAAAACAACAAAAACAAAAAAAAACTGCCCTAGTTAGAGAAGTTGGGATACTTTCTCTGTCCAACTTTGGGATTTTAGCTCAAATTAGTGTCCTTTCACCATTAATACATCTATAATTAACTATTAAATGTAACTAATCATATCGATAATAGTGGCTTCTCAATTAAAGTGTCAGATTTAAGTTTTAGTTCATGGCTCCAGCACTTTGGTTAAACACTACAATGTTAATAGTGACAACAAAATTATGATGAAGATGAAGGAACTGTGTCATCCCATTCATGTTTCATTTAATTCTTCATGATATTGTTTGTGCAAGTTGAAAGGCTGAGCTGCAGACCTGTGTGTTTTCAGCCTCAGGACACTCAGGGAGGAAATACTGAGGAATCTTCATCAGGGAGGCAACAACGTCACAACTACTTGAAAACTGCACAAACAACAACATCATCAAAGAATAGATATTAGCATAAAGGAATGCCCAGAATCTAATTGTGCAGCACTGAATCTGAATGCTCTTAATACAGAATCAAACTGACTCATATATTGACAATTATGTGGGGAATAAATACCTTGGACAGTAACTTAGGAAGCACCACAAGGAGATGTTCAGTGAGCTTAGTACAGTCATCAGTCTGAATCTTCTTTTCCCTGGCACTCATCACCTGAAACATTAAGACACACATTTATTAAAATATAACTCAATATATGCATGTTTCAGTCTATCAGAAAGTCATGTGTCACCAGAACTGTCTTATAAACACTGGTGCAATGTAACTAAGTACATTTACTCAAGTGCTTAAGTAGAATTTTGGGATACTTACTTACTTGAGTTTTTCTATTTTATGCTACTTTATACTTCTACTCCACTACATTTCAGAGGCATATATTGCACTTTTTACACCACTACATTTACTTAACAGCTTTAGTTACTAGTTACTTTTCAGATTAAGATTTTACATTTAAAAAACATATGATAAGCTTATAAAATACAATAAACTGTTAAAGATTAAACCAGCAGTTTCCAATCGTTTTGGTTTGTGACCATGAGCTGTAAGCAGTTCCAAAGAAGAGACATTTCTCAGATGGTTTCATTTAAATAACAGTTTGAGCCTCAAAAAAAGGTAAATGTATCCAATGTTTCACAAAAAAGCAAATATTTGAGAAAAGTCCAAAATAATAAATACAAAGTTGGGTAGCAGAACTCTTTTCTTCTTTACTACACCATAAATAATCTCAAGACCCGTCAGATTTATCTGGTGACCCTTTGGGGGGGGCGAGCACTAGGTTGGGAGCCACTGGATGAAACTACCTAACTGTATATAAAAGTAGTTAAAACTAGCTACACCTCGACCAGCTACAACTGTAAAATGCTGCTTAGGCAATGATGCATTAGTATTAACAACCTAATAATAAATTCTATAATAATATATCAGTCACAGAGGCCATTTGTCTGAGGAACGAGTACTTGATACTTTTACATACATTTAGCTAATAATACTTTTATTTATGATTTTGAATTCAGGACTTTCACTTGTAGTGGAGTATTTTTACATTGTTGTATTCGTACTTTTAAGTAAAAAGATCTTAATACTTCCTCCACCCCTGGCTCATCACTGACCTTCTTTGCTCCACTTCTTCCTGCCAGCGCTGGTCCCTCTGAGGCCTGACGCACCGACGCTACCAGGATCTCCACAAGCACAGCTTGTTCTGCCTGAGTGAGACCTGCACACACACACACACACACACACACACACACAGGACATTACACTGTCTTACATTCATGTCCTAGAGAATTACCCTAACCCTAAACACACACACAAGATGATGACTACTGTAGACTTAATGCATGTGACATAATCTCCCTTAGAGATGAATTGAGAATTTACTTCACAAAATAAAGAAAAAGATGAAATACATTTTGTTTACATTTAAAAAGAGAAAATGTTTTTTAAAAATTAAAAAAATTAATTAAAATAAACATAATTTATGAATGAAGTTAGACCAAGCTCTGCATCCCTTTAAAAGATTACAATTAAACTGAAATTTTAAAAAAAAATGCAAAATCTGTAATACAAATAATGTCATACTGCTTTGGCTTATAGAAGCTCTTAAAACTTACATGGAGACAAAACAAGCACAAAATGTATTCTTCTGGGGGGAAAAAATTAAAAAGCCTTTATTACCTCAGTCTATTGCATATTCCCTAAAACACTGATGTTTTTAAGCATCCAAGAGACAAGAATACAACATTTAGATGATATGCCTTCGTGTCACACACTATATGGCTGCCTCTCTTAGTGGAGGTCAGCATATAAGGTGTTGGCTGCCGAAGACATTTTTCTTTAAATGGTGGCTTGCTATGGTGTTTTCCACAAAAATAATATTCACAAAAATGCTTTAGTCATCAATAAACACTAGATCTAAAGAAATCCTTCTGGATGACCAAATTCATCCGTAATACAAGAGAAACGATTTCAATCAAATCAACAAGTTATTTGTCAAACTAATCCTTTGGTGGTCTAAGAATGTTAAGGACACTTCACTACACACACACACACACACACATCACAGTTACCTGGACTGTGTGAGGAAGGGTCCTGCAGCAGTATAGATGTGAGTGTGGGCCAGTCCTTCAGCAGGGCTCCACCACAGTCCCACAGACTGTCCACTAGGTACACCACATGCTTGTGCAGCTGAAAGCGTATGCAGACAGACGTGTTAGTGCGTCCATGACGAGGAAGACGACACACAGCATCATGATCTGGATTTAAAGTTTTATTCGCTAAAACAGGAGCCTTGAATTGAAACAGCCTGTGTATTTTCACCTCAGACTCCTGGTAGAACTGCAGCAGAGCCTTCAGTCTGGCAAATGTTTGTTGTTTATGAGCCTCATCCTCATTTATTTCATCCTGAGTATCAGATGCAGGGGCTACAGTGTTGAGAAGCCTGACAGAGACCAACAATATACAGGCAAACACTAATTAACTGTTTGTTTGTTTTGTTTGTTTTTTAAGTGATGGAGGTCAACGTACCTTGAGAAGAGCAGCTCCCCTGCAGTGGCCGCAAGCGGGCGCTGTGATGAGAAAACAAACTGGAGGAGCTGCTTGTAGTCCTCTGGACTGAGCACATCATCAGATGTTCTGGGGAGTCAGAAGTAGTTTGATGTAGGAAAACATTAAGGACGATTGGAAAATGATAAGAACAACAAACAGGCTGGTGACTCACTTGGAGATAAGAAGCAGTAGTTTCATGGTCTGCACTGCCACTTCATTGTCCTTATCCAGGGTCATGGAGATCATCCGGTCCTGGAGCACATAGAGTAAACATCATGCATGAGTTCAAACACTTATACAAACATGTCTGTCTAAATGTGCATTAATCATATTTTGCATAGAAAGATTGACTCAACTCTGGAACGTGAAAAACACAGACTTATCACTAAATTCTGCATCTCTACAGAGCTTTTTAGCCTGTTTAAGCTCATTGTTTAGGTAAATGTATTGTTTTGGTTCAGTATCGCCACTCTCATCAACCTCATTTCCAGCAGCAAAAGATTTTGATGTTTTTAGCAACTTGGGGGCAGCGGAAACAAGTTGTGAACACACTGACATATCATCACTTTTTACGTTGATATGGCAAACTTAAACAGTTGCTTATTTACACAACCAGAAGTTACAGAGCAGCATTATCATTTATTTGGAGTCGTGTTTCTGTCCAATATTCACTCTCTTTTAGCTCTGTCACCAACTGCAATGCTGCATTATATTCACCAGCTATAGTCTAACTGTGTCTGTCTGCTGTTTGGTGCTGAGCAGGTAGTGTGCAGTGGCTTTTTAGAGCCTTTTCACTGAAAACAGCTGCCTGCTGTGGCTGAAGATGACACTATGAGAGCGGTGAGAGTGAACCAAAAACAGTAAAGTTGTGGGCTTTAAAACCAAAACAATGAGCTGAAACTCACTATAAAGCTCTGTAAAACAGAGGGGAGCTGCAGATTCATCACTACGAGCGACGAGCAATTTGATACACTGTTAATAAAAATATCTTATATCCACTTTAAGAAAGTTAAAGGAGACCAAAGCGTAAATAGAGAGTAGAGAGTAAATATCTGTCAGGTGGCCAGAGACACAACTCCAAATGAGCTACTGTTGCTCTGTGGCTGCTGCATGTATGTATGAACAGGACATTTATTCTAACATTCACCATACGACTATTGATATTTGATGTTTTTATGTTTTCCTGCCCCTAGTGGCCATAGTCCATTGATGCAGCTTTCAGCAGAATTGTTTACCTTGAAGCGGCTGGTGAACAGGTCCAGTTTAGGGAGGAGCAGAGGATCTCCATACAAATCCTGTAGACCTAACACACACTTGAGACGCACATCTGGTATCTGAAAGATGATATGCATGTCAGTGCAGAGACAGTTTGTATGTACAGTATCTAGCTTGTTCTCAATTTTATCTTATTGATCATTTTTGTGTTATATCTCACACTACGCTACATTATATGTTTGCTGTTGTTTACCTTGTCGTGCATCATCCAGCCCATGTATTTGAGGTAGCTATCGGTGAGAAATGCAGAACTGTAGAGCTTCATCCACAAACCCAACTCCTCCATACAGATAGAGCGGATTTCTGGAAGCACGTCGCTGCACAGGTACACACACAAAATCAGCTCCACACTACATTAGAAAATACTTGGAAGCTATGCTGAAACCTACAATGTCAAAGAAATACTTACCGATATCTTTTTAGAAAAACTCCTTTGAAGATGATGTCCATCATGCTCTCTATCTCCGCCCTCTTCTCCTGCAGCTTGAAGAGCATGAGGAAAGGCATACAGAGTCAGACATGACTTACTCACATAGAGCAAAGATAAAAATCCTCTTAAACTTCCTCTCTACACAGCTAAAGTGACACTGGTCTTACCTCTGTGATCTTCTTCTGTATTCTCTCCAGTTGCAGTGTGCTTTTCTGTCTCATCGTCTTTGTCTTCTGCACCTCAAACAGTTTCTGACTGTTTTCAATGCCGACGCTCAGGCTCAGAGCCACGGCCACCAGAGAGCTCAGCAGCTTCACCGCTTATCAGGGACGTCAAGATCAAAAACAAAAAAAGTACAGATTAGTTTATGGAATGTGTTTATCAGTGGTGGAAAGTAATTAAGTACATTTGTTCAAGTACTGTACTTAAGTACAATTGAGGTACTTGTGCTTGAGTGTTTACACTTTATACTTCTACTCCACTACATTTCAGTGAGAAATATTGTATTTTTTACTCCACTGCATCTATCTGACAGCTTTAGTTACTAGTTACTTTTCAGATTAAGATTTTACATACAAAATAAATGATAAGCTTTTAAAATAATAAAACAGTCAACTTTTTTTTTACTCTTTTTTAAATATTAAACCAGTGGTTTGCTTGTGACTGCTCATATAACAAGTAGTGTCTTGTCACGTTTCAGAAGTCTATGAGTTGTTAGTTTCACCCAAGAGACATTTCCCCTCTAAGCTTCTCAGATGGTTTCAATAAATGTTCAAACTATCAAATATTTTACAAAAGTCTAAAAACAGATTTCAGTATTTTTCTTCTTTCCTCTCCCATTAATCATCTCAGGAACCATTGGACTAAACTAGTTAACTGTATATAAAGTAGTTAAAATCAGTTGTGTGTGTATATATATAAGCCACAAGGGCCGTTTACTTCCCATTACTTTTGATACTTTTAGCTTTTTAACTGATACATTTAGCTAATAATACTTCTGTACTTTCACTTGAAGGACTTACTTGTAATGGAGTATTTTTAGACTGTTGTACTGGTACTTTTACCTAGCACTTTTTACATAGTAAAGGATTTGAATACGTCTTCCACCACTGGTGTTTCTGTATCTGTGTGTGTGTGTGTGTGTGTGTGTGTGTGTGTGTGTGTTTACTATTCCTTACCTGCTAGCGTGCAGGTGTGTCTGAAAGCCCGTACATATGAGTTTGACAGCTCGGTGAGCAGGGAGATGAGGGTGTTCATCAGGTAACTGTCAAATATGACACTGTGCTGACACTGAGCCACCAGCACCGACACAAAGTCACAGAACTCAGAGTGGAACCAGCGGCCGTACGGTCCAGATTGTATCAGAGGATATTCCACACTATCCTACAGTGGAGAGGGGGGAGGGAGAAGAAGAAAAAGGGCAGCAATGACTGGAAGGTTAAGAAGCGAGTCACTTGCAGGCTGAATTATTTGGCATCTTTACTTTCCTGATGTGAAGGAGTATGTTGGGACGGGGCATAACACCATGAGGAATCACTCAGGAGTTTAAACCAATTGGATACCAGTTCAGTTAGAAGGGAAATAGAAAGAAGTTGGTCATCTATCTTCAAAGGTCAAGGGAGAATTTCTCTCCATATCCAGTACTGAACAGGGGAGAGAAATTGTGTTCCTTCAGTGCTACGGCGTACACAGTAAAGAAATAAACAGACACAGGCACAAAAGACAGTAAAATACAGTAGTATTAAGTAGTATAAACTCATGGTTCTATAACGTTGCATCTGCGATCCGGTTTTGTTCCGTCCTCCAAGCGGCTTCGTACCCCACCGGGAGTGTTTCAGGAGCAGAGCGGTTTACCTGCCTGACATTGTTAACTTGTTGATTTGGTCATTTTTCCTTGACTTTTGTGCTTCTACCGTGGGTAAGTAGGCTGCATAGTTAAATGTTTTCTCTTTTTGTCTGTTTTAGTTGTGTTTTTTGTTGATGTACGACCAGGAGTCTGCACAGGGTGTTTTATTTTGAAAATTGACCGGATTCTCTATGCCGTTTCTGTGTCTGACTTCCTGCCCGGTTCATCTGCTCTGTGCAGCTTGATGCGGCTTCCATCAAAAATAGACTCGCTGTGTATTCACCGCAGAGCAGAGCGGAGAGACACTTCTGGGACTCGCTGCCTTCATTTGGCTATACAATATCGCCCACCGCTGGATTTGTAATCAACTGCAATAAAGTTGAGCTTCTGTGCTTTGATTACTCGCTATGAAACAACTTTACCCTCTTCCATTTTATAATGTCTATTCATACTTCTGCAGTTATTTTGGTGAAAGTAATGCAAAGGTAGTGTAATCAGTAACGCATTACTCTACACATACAGTAATATTGTAAAGTAACTTATTACTATCAAATAAAAGTAACTACTAATATGTAATATATTACATTTTGAAAGTAACTTGCCCAACACTGGTCATCAACATACTGTTCCTGTGTTAAACTTGTGTAAGTTTAACCTCATAACTGCTCCAGTGGAATTGCTCAATAACTCAGATGACTGAACAGCTTCCAGGTGTGAATGAGATTAACTGAGACACATACTGTATGTAAAATAAGGCGTTGCTGCAAAACAGGATTCACGCTCCATGAAGCAACCCTGCATAAATAAAAAGTTATCACTCCCAGTTTGCTACTGCCATTTTACTGTCACTGAGGGTCTGAATTCAAAGAATAAAATGTATGGCAGCCCAAATAAAATTCCCAACAGAATGAAAAATTCCTAGCACGTAGACTACTTTCTGCTCCCACAATGCAATACTACGCTTTTGCTCTAGAGACATATAAATTACAGTTATTTGACACTACACCTACCAAAAAAAAATGATGAATCAAGAGTGTCACTATTAAGTGCCCTAATGAGTATTTATTATGAAGGGAATAGAAAATATGTGAATGATTTGGAGAAATTTTAGACAGGTAAATTTAGTGCAAATATAAGAGTTATTAGAATAATTTGTATTGAATATAATAATGCAAATAACTCATAGGTTGATCACTGATATCAACCAGAAATTGTGGTGCAAAAAGGTGGCTTTATAATTACTAAGACCCTCTAAAAACAGGACATGAAAGATGTAAATGTTAGGACAAATCCATTAAGCAGGGAGGTACTACTGACTGTATCCATGGGCCATGTGACTGTGAGGATCCATGGAAAGGCCAGAAACTTCTTATACTGCAGACCAGCAACCTGAAACACACACACACAGTCATACATACACACAGTCATACATACAGTTTCAGTTCAAAGTGTTAAAACCGACGTAACACAGAAAGACACAGGAAGAAACAAAGACTGGAGACCTCTTACCTCATCCAGCTCCTCGACCATCTTACTCATGACCTCACTGTCCTCTTTGCTCTGACACATCTCCGCTGTGACCACACCTGGGGAAGACAAGGAGGGAAACATAGACTTGATTCTGTGTATTCTATGTTTGTGTGTGTGTGTGTGTGTGTGTGTGTGTGGGGTGTGGTGTCTGCTTGCCTTTGCACCCAGAGCATTGGATGAAGAAGCTGATGAGATCGAGGAGAGAAGAGTCTCTGTCCGTCACATAAGCCTCAATCCAGTCATCAATCACCGCCTGCTCAGAAATCAAAGAGTCCATTAGTATTTACTGTATATTAATATTTTGATGATGAGACTTATCCTGGCTCATGTCTGAGGCTGGACATATCGCCTTTCCATGCCAAAATATACCAGATAATATCTTATTATCTGTTAGTATATTCAAGTGTTTTTATAATCAGGATATGGGCTCATTCTTGTTGTAAATGTTGTTTGCATGCAACTGCTCATTGGCTGAATATATACCCTGAGTATAACTGGAATATTAATGTGCATATAAACGTACCAACAGAATGATCAAGCGCTACTCTTGTATTATAAATCAAAGGTGAACTGTTTTCTGTGCACGTCTCTCACACTACTTCTGAGAAAAACAAAAACTTTGTCTTATTTTATGTCATTTGAAAGTCAATCTAGAGAAGAAACAAATATATCACAGTTGAAGGTTAGCTAGTCTTACCTGCATGGCACTCCTGCCCATGGTGACCACCTCGAACAGGGTGACGGCCTCCACATGCCTCCGTTTACCGTGGCTGCCTCCTGCTCTGCTAACACTGCTGCGGCTGGCTTTGGCACTTTTGCACTTGACATTCTCGGAGCCCTTGTGTGCTCTTTTCCGTCGTCTCTGTGGGTTTTGAAAATGTGACAGAGAATATACAGTAGGTACAAGTAATGATTTAAATTCACATACAAATGAGTTTACACCAGTGTGCTGCATCCTAAACAGGCCAAATACAAATGTCTGAATGACAAACTCCTCTGTGTGTTAGCAGTGAAGTACCTTGATGATCAAGATGCAAATTCAAGAGTCAGTCAAGCGCCAGACACTTCACTCCTCCACCTGGGCGCTAACGAGCTTCACCATTGGTGAAATAGCTTTCACCACATGATAAAATTAACAATATTGATTAATGTGAAAACATCTAGGGATGCAACTAACGATTATTTTCATGAATTAATTACTCTGCCAACTATTTTCACAATTACTCAAATAAGCGTTTTGTCTGTAAAATGTATGAAAATAGTGAAGAAAGCTCAGAATAATTTCCCAGAGCCCAAGGTGACGTCCAACACCTAAAGATATTCAGCTTACTATCATATATGACAAAGAAAAGCAGCAAATCCTCACATTCTGCATTTTTGCTTGAAAATTGACTGAAATTATTAATCAATTATCAAAATAGTTGTCAAATATGTTTTTTTTACAGATTGGCTAATCAACTAATCAATTAATCAACTAAATGCATCAGCTCTTAAAATATCCAATCAACCCATCTCAAGACATCTTGACTTGAAAAGCACAGTTGTTGCTAATAACATCAACGATGGCTCCGATCCATTCAGTGAGCCGCGACAGTGAGTCAGCATGCGCAATAGCAGGACCCTGAAACTGAAGCAGCTAAATGGAATTCAGCCATCTTTACTTTTATTATTCACACCTGTGCTTTTCATACTGTGACATGCCAAAATGTCTTCTGTGAAAAAGGCAAATGGTGATAATAAAATATACAGTATCACCAAGAAGGCATCACAGTAAAACGTGTGCTTTACTTGATGTTTCCTTGTATCATCACACTGCTCTTCTACTACTCTAGACCTTTTCTGGAGGAAACCCTGCGTGCTAAGTGATCAATAGAAAAACACCTACCACACTTTTTTGTCTGTTCTCATTCCCTGACTCATCCTCTGAATGATTGACAGCTGCAGAGGAGTTTGCCTCATCATGAGAGTTCTTACTGGGAAGTCAAAAACATAAAATTTAGATTACATGAATAGAAAAAAAAAATTTGCACTCAAGGACACACGCTCTTACTTCTGCCTGGACGCAGCTGTAGCTGTGGGCTCAGGTATCATCGCCTCCTCCTCAGATCTTTACACGGGGCTCAGGTGTGTGTGTGTGTGTGTGTCTCTCTGCATCTGGAAATACAGTATGATCCGTGTTTGGTCTGAGAAGTAGGGTTTAAAAAACAGAAGATATTTCAGACAGTATGTGCAACCAAAATTAAGGACTCTTGATCGATAATAACTCCACAGAGAGAGGAGGTTGCCATAATCGTGAATTTCTGGCCACTAACTCAAGTGAGAAGAGGGTTGCAGGTTGCTACTGTGGCTTAATCCTTGCATGAAAATGACCTTTGCATGCCCCCCTCCACAGGGAGCAGCTGTAGAGACTTAAAGGGTTGCTCAAGGACACTCCGGCAGAGTAGATGCTTTTGGCCCCATGAGGCTTGAAGGTGTAGAGACAACTGAAAGACAACAGTCTGCTATCATGCGACTGTGTTAGCTAACACATATTTTTCTAAAAAATAAATAAATAAATAAACAAATAAAAATATCAGTAACAATATCCTGAAGTAGACCTGTGGTGCGTTAAATGAAACAAAGATTAAAACTGACTGGCAGGTACAGACAGACAGCTCAACCGCTCCTAAACTTTACAAACTTACCCTCTGTACATTGATACATCCTTCCTTGGCGTTCATTGATGAATGATTTTAAATCCGAAGGCTGTCAGATTAATAAAACTCAAATATTTAGCACGAATATCTTCCTTCTTTTCCCTCAGCTCTCATAGTCAAGTTGCCGGACAGCCTAACTGATCCTGATTGGCTGACGAACCAAAACAAACTTATGTGGTTGGTTATTCCAAAACGTCACTCTCACGTTTGTCCCGCCCCTGGCGGCTGTGACAGACAGACGCCGTCCGGTGCTGTTCTGCATACCACAGCAACAACTGTAGGAAGAGACGCTTCAGACGCATGAGGCATGAACTAGTCGATATGAAACATTACAAAGTATCGCTTTTATACAGCACCAATAATCAGCAATACAGCTCACCGTATTGTATCCTTAATGCTGTTAGTTTGGTGTATCTCTCGTGTATTTTAATTAGCCAGGCCAGTGGTTGTTAATTCAGAAGGGAGCTGTAGTGGTATTTTCTGATTTAACGTTTTGCATGAATTGAACAGCAGGAGGCGCCATTTACTCAAGCAAGGCTGAGTCCAGTGTTGGAGGAAGTATTCAAATCCTAAAAAGTAGTATATGTAGAAATACTGCACTGTAAAAAAAAAAAATAAATAAATCTAGTACTTTACCCATTCAGTATTTATTACTTTGTACTATTTATATTTGTTTTGCAATCTACAGAACACTTTAGATTATATTAGATTAGATTAAACTTTATTGTCATTGCACAGACTTCAAGTGCTGAGACAACAAAATGCTGTTTAGCATCTAACCAGAAGTGCAAAATGCAGTAAAGTGCAGAGTATGTACATATGTATAGTGATAATAAATAGAATAAACAGTAGGGTGAGTTAAGAATACATTAGGATATATACATTATTTACAGTATTAACACTATGAGCAGTGTGATATGAATACGCTATGATATGTACAGTATGAACATGTGTAGCAGTTACATTAAGCAAAATATATAGTGTACTTGTACATACATAATAGTTCTATTTTATCTTTTTCAGCTTTGTTGTCCTTTTGTAGTTGTATGTGTTTTTCTATCTTCCTGTAAATTGTTCTGTGTGTAAATACATTGAGAGCAACTTAAAACTGGAGTCAAATTCCTTGTGTGTGTACACATACTTGGCCAATAAAGCTTCCTGCATTTAAAATTTTACTGAAGTAAAAGTGCAAGTATAAGCAACAAAATATACTTAAAGTATCAAAAGTAAAAGTACTCATTATGCAGAATGGCCCCTCTACGTGTTATATTATAATATCGGATCATTATTTTTGATGCATTAACATATAAGAAGTACATCACTGTTGTTGGTTGAGGTACAGCTCATTGTAACCGCTTTTAAAGTAACTATAGTGAATTTGTAGTAACTCCACCTGTCAGAAAAATGTAGTGAAGTAAAAAGTACTATATTTCCTTCTAAACTGTAGTAGAGTATAGAAGGATAATAAAACAGAAAAAGGAAATACTCAAGTAAAGTACAAGTATCTAATTTGTAGTTAAGTTCAGCACTTGGGTAAATGTACTACTTTCCACCCCTGGCTGGGTTTGATTACGCACCAAGCAAAGGAGGCAGTTAACTGCTTCCTCCAGTGGCCCCAAAAGCCCTATGTTCATTGTGTGGTTTGGTTTGTGATAATTTGATTAATTATAACATTTGTTTGGGAAGTACGATATCAAGTGGCATTAAAAGGGTTTTAAGGTGGGTTCTGTCTTGTTACCCCATCTTGAAGCTCTTGAACATTTAAATCTAGTTTTATGATACTGATGCTGATACTGTGCTTACATGGTGTATATTCCAAATTTAATTAGTGGTTCATCAAATTACCACACAGCAAACCTCCGACTGTGTAATTTCCAAAATAGGAATATACTGTACATAATGCACAGAGAGGGGGAGACACAAGCGGTTAATCAGGGCCCCAATGCAAGTTAATATGGCCATGCTTACAGGCCTACTATCAGCCACAACTCAGGGTCAAAGTGTCAAATAGAAGATGTTTTTAGTAGAACATGAAATAAAATGTAGGCTACTCTTTTCAATGAAGATCTTTTTGTTTATTTTAGTTACGGACGATATGGAGCTGGAGTCACATATGAAATTCTCTCCAATTACTAAGTAGATTTAGTAATGTTAATATAATTACTCATTAAAATATTGAATGCATAAACTGATTTGGAAGTAAGACATTTTCATTTAACCCATCAGGCAAAATGAAGTGTTGGGCCACATTTTGTATGTATTCATTTGTAATTCATCATTAGTTTGTGGTAAATTGATTAAGCATTACTTTATTTGGGAATATGCACCGTAAAGACAATATAAACTGAAGAAGTGAAGGCCTTCAAACTAGATTTTGGGCACTTCTACAAGGTAAGTGTTGCCTTAAGGCCCCTATTGCTTCAGTTTATACTGTACAAATTTAGCTAAATCCTGATTGGTGCACAGATGTAAATGAAGTCACTTTGTTCTAACTGAGTCCCGCCCACTTCAGACCAGTGAGAAGAGCTCAGACAAAAACACAAATACAGAAAATCTCTCATGTGAAATGACCACAACTGAAAATCTTGTGTTCTGTTGTCGGAACCCATCACTCATATATGAATTAGAAAATAGGTTTTCTTTCATGCTGATTTTTTCACTGATGATACTTTTTAATGAAGGACAATGTAGCATCCACTGATTTGACAGCTAGTCTATACTTCAGTGAATCCAGCTTTCTTTTTACTTTACCAATTCATTTTTACAATACTATCAATTCATTGGAAGCTCGCTGCATAGCTGTGCACATTGTCAGTGGTGGAATGTAACTATGTACATTTACTCAAGTAGTGTACTTAAGCACAAATCTGAGGTACTTTACTTTAGTATTTTAATCTCATGCTACTTTATACTTCTACTCCACTATAATGCAGAAAGAAATATTGTACTTTTTACTCCACTACAGTTATTTGACAGCTTTAGTTACTAGTTTGTTGTGCGGCTGAAACGATAAGTCGATTAATGGATTAACAGAAAATTGTTTTGATAATCATTTTTCATGCAAAAACATTTCATGGTTCCAGCTTCACAAATGTTAAGATTTGCTGCTTTTCTTTTGAATTCTTTGAATTTCTTTATTGTTAATAATTTTGAATTTTGTACTATTGGTTTGACACAACAAGCATTGTGAAGGTGTCACTTTGGGCTCTGGGTAATTGTGACGAGCATTTCTCACTATTTTCTGAATTTTTTAAACCAAACAATCAATCATTCATTATTCATTCATAATGACTAATTATTCATAATGAAAATAATACAAAATTGTTAAAAATTAGCTCACTACAAATCAAATGTAAAATCCTGCTTTGACATTAATGCATGAGTAATAATAATCTAATGATATAATATATAATAATATATCAGTCACAGGGGACATTTTTCTGCATTGAGTACTTTACTTTTTACTGTAAGTACATTTCATGGTTATACTTAACGTTACATACTTTTACTTTAGTAACATTTTCAATGCAGAACTCTTACTTGTAATGGAGTATTTTTAAAGTGCGTTATTAGTACTTTTACTTAAGTAAAGGATCTGAATACTTACATACCTCCACCACTGCACATAGTGAGAGCAGAGGAGCCTTTACTAGTAGTTACACCTGTGCTTTACCTGCCATGGCAAGTCAAAATGTCGGCTATAAAGGTTCTGTTCTTGGGTTAGATGATCACATCTACTGAACGTGTTTGAAGTGCGGACATACACAGTCCCATAAAAGGGAGAAAGTAAACACATTTCCCTATTGCATTTAATTTATTATTACATTTGAGGTTAAAAAAACAACAACAAAAAAAAAAACAGTAGTGCAAGGAGGGATTCAACAAGGTTACATTCATTTCCAAACAACTGACTCACCATAGGGACTAATATGGGCCACATTCAGGAGAACAATATAAAAACCTACATGATTCGTAAATGAAGTAGACTATCCAAAATACCACCATCAGTCAGTTGAATCAAATTGTGTAGCACCTTTTCACAGTCATAACAACATCAGTTCATTTAGAAGCAGTAGACACCTCCTCCATCCGAACGTCAGGATTCATGGATACAGAGGCGTTCGTCAGGGTGAGTCAGGACAGGAACTGTGACATGAAGGTCACGGCCTGGTGAAGGTCTTCTGTCAGCTCCTCCGGGAGTGACAACACCACTGATGTTAAACGTTGAGTTATTTCTAAAATCCTACATAGAGAACAACATATGGTTGTTATTGCTACATTAACCATCATCTCTGCCAATTTAACATTTGGAGTTTAACTCACCAGTTGATGTATTGAGCAGCCAGCTGAGGTTCATGCCTGGAGCCTTCCTCTACCACTAGACACTGTTTCATCTGTTTGAAGTTGGCCTCAATGTCTTTCTTTATCTCAGAGAAAGCCTGAATTCCTCTGAAAGAGCTGGTGACTTGCTGCAAAACAGCGACGTTAAAAAAGCACACAACCTATAGTGGAATGAAAACATAGAGGTTGATGCATAATAGCAAAAAGATGAAAAAATGATCTCCTTACATATATAACCGAGAGCTGGTGGGCGATGTATTTATGACTTCCAAGGTGCCTGATATCTTCTTCTAGCTGTTGACTCAGCACCAGGAGCTGGTTCAGTTTGGCAATGTGGAAGAAGTATTCTGCAAAAGAAGCATCAGCTTATGTTAATTGTGTTCTTTGGGAAAACAGGAATGTGTTTTAATCATGGTTAGATGATTAGAAAGCCCTCTTCTTGAAATTTGTAAGGTCATTGTTACAGTTTCAACTACAAGGCATCCACGTGGATATAAAAGGGTGTAGAGAACATACATTTTCACCTTGGTATACCAGTGCTGAAAGACAATTTGTCTCAAAAGTAAAAGTACTCATTATGCAGAAAAATGGCCCCTGTAAGTGTTTTTTTATTCAATTGTTAATACTGATGCATTAATATGTAAGAAGCACTTAATGTAGTCGAATGTCAAGCTGGAGCCAATTTGAAATACTTTATAAATTATTGGGTAGTTTAATCTATAACAATGCATCATATTCTATAAACCAATCCTATGTTTTGTATGTAAATTTTTAACCTGCAAAGTAGCTAGTAACTATATCTATCAAGTGTAGTAAAAAAGTACAATATTTGCCTTAGAAATGTAGTGGAGTTTAAGTATAAAGTAGCATAAATGGAAATATTTAAGTAAAGTACAATTGCCAAAAAAGTACTTGAGTAGATGTATTTAGTTACAATCTAACCACTGGCTATAACAAGTAGCTGTGTCGGGTGTCCATGCTTAGATTAATACAGAACAGGATGGTACAATACGTGTCTTGAACTGAATGCCAGCTGGCTGATATTTTCCATTTCTTTCTAAATCTATTCATAATCTGTCTTTAAAAACAATAACAGATTGAAACATGCTGCTTCCTCCTGGCTGGGGATACGTTTATATCCTCCTCCTCAGCTCAGCTGGATCTCTTACCGTCCATTGGTGGCCTCTCCAGCATGTCCACTGGGCTGCCTTGAATGAGGAACACCTCTACACGAGGAAACATAGCCGATAGACCCACCATGTCCAGGTAGTCCTGAGGAAACACATAAACCCACTGACTTCTGGTACAGCATGTAACAGTTACAGCTGAATCACAGTCTCCTTATTTCAAGCACTTTTAGGGGAAGCATGTGAAGTAAACGTTCTGGTATTCCATGGCATGCCATAAAAATCAGGTTCCTGTTTCATTGGACAATATTATTAAATGTGATACCTCCAGCTGTGGCATAGGCTTTGGTAGATGTTCAAGGCACTGCAGCATCTGGTCAAGAATCTCTGATCCTTTAAGAATACAGCAGAAAAAAAGTAAAACATACGGGAGCTATCCAAGTCAAATTAAACACTACTTTGTCAAACTGACCTTGAGCCTGGAAAGTGTCTGACTCCTCTGGGCTACAGCCTTGTCCTAACTGCTCCTGGAACTGCAACATACAAACTATGAATAATGTCACAGGATAAAAGGAGGAGAAATGTTAATGAACAGTAGGACAGGTTGCACAATGGACTTAAACCAGTTTATAAGTCTTGGGATGTTTAGATCTCATGTTTAAGCTGGCAATGACTTGGTCAAGTTGCCTTTGAGTGGTGTCGTAATTGTCACAGTTACAGTATGGGACAGGCTCACAAGTCCATCTCAAAGATGTAAATAGATCCAGAAAAGTGGGAATTTGACACGTTGAGGAAGGCAGAGCCAAAAACCTGCGTAGAAAATTTGTGTGGCCTAAATGTGAATTACTTGGATTTTTGCTTCTGGCTGGTAGCACCCTAAATGATTTCAAGAAACTCAAATTAATGCAACAAGTAGAGCCGTTTCCTTAATTTGCTTTGCTGAATTGGTAATTTTCTATTGATGGGTTTCCATTCAAGCAGTATGATGTAAATTATGGTGTAACATATTTTTAGAAAGGCTTTATTTTGTTTAAAACTAAAAGAAAAACAAATGAAAGATGATGGAAAATCAATGTGCAAGTCCTAATTGTAGTACATCAGCCCACTGTCATACACCACGATGTATGGCCAACAATAGCTGATGTAATTGTACTGCACACCCAGTGCTAATTGAATCTGGCTTAATGGGTGTGTGTTGTGCATTATTATTATTGTTCATTATACTTCCAAGATGCCTGTTTATTTGCTTTGGTTGAGCCGATGGAGATGCACGTGGGGGTAATTAGTTACTTAATTATTTACTTAACTTGACAGTTAGACAAAAAACTGGGGAGAAAGTGGTCGAGGTAAATGTGAGCTTTGTCAGCAGTGGTGGAAGGAATGCATTTAGCGCTCAGGTCACCCTACCTGCTGCATCTGCGCCCTGATGAGGAGGTCCAGCTGCCCACAAAGACACAACATCTCCAGGCCCACCTGCTCTGGACTCAGCTGGACAGGCATGAGAGGTCTCTTCACCTGTAGCTCCACTGACCACACAGCAACCAAATCAGTAGGTCTGTCTGACATCTCCCCCCTTTTTCCTTCACCCCTTAATCAACACAAACGCACAGGGGCACCACCACAGCATAAGAAACAACGTGCATGTGTCATCTATCCTACGGGTCCCAGGAAGGATGGAGATTAAGGACTGAAGAGGAGTGGTCAATGTGTTGCGATGGGCCCGTCCCTGCAGAGCGCATTCCTCCAAGATGCAATTTAATTCAAACGCCAGAAAGACTTCAACCTAACGCTGCCACAACCCGAAATAAAAACGAGTGTGTATAATGCTGGGACTTACCTTTGAAAGCTTCATGGTAAGCGCACGGCTGACAGAGCGGCTCTGATGTGCTTACTGCCATATCTGACTTGAACCGGCTGCGATTACCTCACTATTCTCCTAAATTTGTCCCGCTGATAAAAGCCATATGAAGCTCATGAAAGCAAAAACAATAGCCAAGTTGAGGCTGGAGAAAAATATTTTAGGATCTATTTATTTATTGTATTGCATTTGGTCTGAACTATCTATCTAGCAAGGGGTGCGTTCGAGTGTCAGTCGTTTCAGGCGGGTGAATAAAAGCCGACACAATGTTTCTTCATCCGTAATTCGTCGTTTCCTTGCAGGTGACGATGCTCACACGCAGCCTCAAGGTGAATAATACATCCTTTGTCCCCGGAGGATCCATGTACCTGCTGAAAGCTTGATGCAATGAAAAACAAAACAAAAGCAATGCCCACGCCCTTTGCAACAGCAGCCGTGCGGTCACAGTCTGTGATTTGCAGTTTTGAACGTCCCTCAGTCTAACCCCCCCACAGACTGAGGACCAGCCTTTCTGAAAGATGATGTCATGTTTTAGGGATGAGGATCACAGCATCACTTGGTGAGGATTCAGCCTGTAGGACTAACAAGTGGTGGAAATTAACTAAGTACATTTACTCAAGTACTGTACTTAAGTGCAATCTTAAGGTACTTGTACTCAAGTATTTTCATTTTATACTACTTTCATTCTATGCTACTACATTTGTTTCTAGGGTTGCAACTAACGGACATTTTGATTATTAATATGCCAATTATTTTCTCAATTAATCCTTTGGTCTATATAATGTAAAAAAAAATTGAAAAATAACCATCAGTCCAAAAGCCAAATACATTGCGTTTACAATCACATAAGGGAATAAAAAGCAGCAATGATATGGTATACTGAAGAAGTTGAAGTGGCATTTAATAAAATGGAAGTGCTGAAAGAAGTTTAAGTTTCATTTTAAATGTAAATACTGAGTCAATTTAGGTGGAGCTAGAAGCGCTGTGTATCAGTCGAAGTGAAATGTGATGAATAGAGTTGAAGAGAAAGCAGTTGTCAATGTATAATAATGATCATATAGATAACACTCTGAACGAGGCCATTCTGCATAATGAGTATGTACATTTTGTTGCCACTACTTCTGTACTTAAAAAAGTAGGACATTTACTTTTAATATAGTATTTTTATAGTGTGGTATTGCTACTTTAACTTAAGTACTTTAAGTAAAAGATCTGAATATTTTAGCACTGCCAGTGGAAGATCCTCAAAGCACAAACCAACTCTGGGCTTGGTTTATTAAATAGCAAAGTCAGACAGAATGTCTCAAATCCTTCAACCAGGACTCAAAATGGGTCTTAATAAAATACAACTGGCTTATAAAGTTTGTCACAGTTTTACAGTATCCAAAGTGAAAGTTTGAAATAAAAATGCAGAGGTCTTGACAAAGTAAAGGCAAGAAGACATTTAAATAGTGTGCTAAGGAATATATCTCCTGATACTATAATAATATCAGTCAGGCGTTATAAAAAAACCCAAAAAACTGAAGACAATTCTCTAGCAAAACTCTAACTCACCTGATTCACACTCAAATATACAACAATGTACATATTTTCGTAAACAACCTTAGTTTCAATAGATAATCTTGTTTACAAGTGCACCTGGAGGAAAAAAATAACATTTATATCCTTTTGCATCGAATGCCCCCCCCCCCGTCCATGATCTACCTTAACAGCAAATCTTGTTCTATCAAGAATAAAGACTGTGGTCCACAGCTGTACATATTTTTACTCCCTTTCATAACAGCAATTATACATCAGGTCAACAGTCCAGTGGCTGAAGCAGAGGACACATGCTGGATTTTGACATCTTGGGACCACCGTTGTTACTCTCCTTTTTCTTCTTAGCTCACGGATGGAGCCATCCTCGGTCTCAAAGGGACTCCAAATGAGTTCCAATACTGGCTCTGAATTTGCTGTTTCTACTGACGAGTGCCGGGGGGTAGAGTGAGGTTGGCCATCAGCTCGTGAACAGAAGCAAATATCGTACACTCACCTGAAAGAAAGACAGAAAATACCCAGTGTTAGCAAAGGCATTTTGCATCAAGTATGGAAAACAAAACTGAATATTCAGTTGATACCAGTTTCTGGTATCATTATATGTTATATTTGATATCACTTTTTCAGTATAGTAAATTATTCAGTGTTCATCAGCATGCAAGTCTCACCCTGTCTAGCGGGGTGCAGTTCATTGAACCTCTTAAGGATATTAGAGACCATGAGCGCTGCGGCCCCAGAGGAGCTGTGCTGTCTGGGGATGTCGGCCTGCTGAGTGAGGCCTGTGGCCATGTCGTACACAATGGGCACGATAATGCTCACTGGCTCCTGTGGCACAGGGATACGCTGGGTCAGCTGCAACTGTCAGGCAAAACAGAACAAACACACAGGGGTCACGTTGGTCTACGTGTTTCAAATTATGCTACACAGGTATATAACTTGTGTCCTGGTTTTGAAGAGCTAACAGTGAGGCTCTGCTGAGACTTACAAAGAAGAGCATCTTGGACTTGAGCACCACAGCGATGGTTCCAGGAGGGGCGATGGGAGGAGCACTGGGAGGGATAGTGAGACAGAACTGGACATTCCACTTCAGCTGTGCAGCCTGGTCAGGGAACTGCAGAGAAAGGCAACACATTATATAGTACTTTTCAAACACAGGGGCAATTCCAAGTGCTTTATATAAAAGGTAAAGAAATGCATCAAGATATTAGACCACAACTAAAGCATGTGCATGTGTAATGTGTGCACACTGTCACACAAATCACATAGTAAGTAAAGGTTTATTTGTATAGCACTTTTTAAAACACACAGTTACAAAGTGCTTCACACATACACGAAAAATATAAATGAATATATAAATAAAGATATATTTCAATACAAAAATACAGCACAAAACCAAACTGAAACAAACCAAAACATCAGACAGGGATGGAGATCTATAAAAAGGCTTGCCTATAACAAAGGCTTTTTAGAAGCTGCTTAAAGCAGTCCAAAGATTCGGGAAATCTGATAGTTTGTGGAAGATGATTCCAGAGGGTTGGGGCTAAAACAGCAAAGGCACGATCACCTTTTGTTTGAGGTTGGAGCGGGAGATGGACAAAAGGCTGAGATTTGAGGATCTGAGTGGTCGAGAAGTGGAATGAGGAACGAGGACATCAGAAATGTAACTGGGGGCAAGGTCATGCAGAGCCTTATATGTAATCAACAAAATCTTGTAGTTTATTATGTGGGACCGACAGCTTGTTCTAGTTAGCAGCCTGGCAGCTGCGTTTTGGACCAACTGTAAACGATTTAAAGCAGCTTGACTGAGGCACGTGTGTAGGGAATTACAATAATCTAGATGGGAGAAAATGAAAGTGTGAATGAATAATTACAGATCCATAGAAGATAAGATACATCTGATTTTAGCAATATTTCTTCGCTGAAGGAAACAGGTCTGGACGAGCTTGGTAACATGATGGTCAAAAGTCGTTTACTGGTCACAGATGATTCCAAGATTCTTATCAGTAGATTTGATATTAGAGTGAAATGGTTCAATAAACTGATCAGCTGCAGTGGCAAAGTTATCGGGTCCAATTAAAAGAACTTCTGTTTTGTCAGGGTTTAGGTGGAGGAAATTATGAGACATCCAATCTTTGGTGGCGGCTAAGCAATCATGGAGGGAGGACAGTTGATTCAGGTTATTGGGTTTGGCGGAGAAAAACATCTGTGTATCATCAGTATAACAGTGATATGACACGTCATGAAAGCGGCTGAACAAATGACCCAGAGGAAGCATGTACAATGAGAAGAGTACTGGTCCAAGGACCAACCCCTGAGGGACTCCACACAGCAGGGGAGCTGAGGAGGACACATGATTATTGATACAAACATTAAAATATCTATTAGTCAAATAAGAATTAAACCAGTTTAGAGCTGTACCAGAAATGCCAACCCAGTGATGTAACCCATCAAGTACAATGGCATGATCAATAGTATCAAAGGCTGCAGTCAAGTCCAGTAGTATGAGGATGGAATATTCACCTTTGTCTGCATGCATAAAAATATCATTTTTGCCTCATTTATCAGGGCATATGGTGTACTACTATATCTGTATCTTGCAATGTTTCCACTGTTATTTGACAAAAGTGGAAGGGGTCTTATTCAGTTTGCATATTCATAAGTTCTTGAATTTTCTAACAACTGTGGTAACAACAGTGTAGAGATGATGCTAAGCAACTTCCAGTTGTTTTCTACATTTTGTGGAAAAATATATATTGAACATATTTAATAGATCGAAATACTTAAAACTGACGAGGCTCATAATTCAATACATGTAACAACCCCTCATAAAAGAAACAGCTACCCACCAGTTCGAGCTTCATGATGCGCACACAGTCCCTAAGGATGTTCGTGGGTGCCCCCAGCAGCTTTGTGAAGGCATTCAGAGTGTTGTATTTGAAGGGAGGACCAGCAACCTAGAAAGAGGACAACAGAAGATGGATCAATGGAATAATAACATGAGTGCAGGCATGTGTTCCTATGAGTGACCTTAAATACTGACAAGTCTTTTAAATGAGGGAAACACAACAGGCTTTACTTTTTTTCCAGTACAGTACAATATTTTTTTAATTATGATCAGTTCGAGAAACACAAAATGCAATTTGTTTCATGTATAGGTCAAACTCTTCAACTATGCATGTACATATGTCTCAAATTTATGTTTGAATAATTTATTTATTAGGCTTTAAGTGGATGCTGCTGATACTTACCCGTGTCTCAAAGAACTTCTCCAGCACCTGAAGCTCCTCCTGGGACCAGGGACCTGTATTTTCTGGAGTGACTTTGAGCTGCAGTGTCTGGTAATTCTTTGGGTTGAGAGCCACGCGGCACTTGAGCACGTCTGTCTTGAACATGATTACCCCCGGCTCATTAGAGTTCACAATAGATAACTAGAGGAGAGTTGACAGAGTGATGAAAGTTAGGGGAGGGCGGAACACATAATGTAATTTGAGGGGGGGCGGAAACACCAAGGAATAATCTCTCCAAATCATCATCATGATTTGTGCAACACTTACATTGGCCTCCTGCTGAATGATCCTCTGTAGGTGCCGTCTCATGATAACTGAACCTAGAAACCGCTCCAGAGGCGAGCAGAGGTAGCTTCCTGCTAGGCCTGGCACCAGGCAGGGAGTGGGTGAGGGGAGCAGAAGCACATGCAAGGCATTGTGGGTGAGGATGGTAGGAATGGAGGCAGCCCAGGGGCGCTGAGGTAGCTTGCGGGGTGGAGGCATACTGGTAGGCATGACTTGTGAACCTAAACCAAAGAAAGAGAGGGAGAGAGTTGTAAAGAAACACTCAAATTATTTATAGAGCTAGACTGATATATCATCCGATATTAGCATTTTGCAGATATATTGGTATCTGTGTATATGTCGGCCGATAAGTAACAAGAAATTGCAGTACAGAAGTGCCAAACTAGGTTTGAGATATTTAGGGCACTTTCACACTTATAGTTTGTTTGCTCTGGTCCGAATCAGTTAATGAGTTTATAAACTTTGAGCATTTTCCCCTTGGTTCGGTTGCTTTTCACACAGAGAAAAATCCAAGCGAACCAAAATGCATCACTAGCAAATTATTTAAACTCCCAAATATTGATGTCATTATTCTCCTCAAAATAATGTGAGGCAATACTGAGAAAGCAGGACTTACTGGTCCCAGCACGTGGAGAATGAGGGTCAGGGATAGGTGAGTGCAATGATGGGTTACCAGGGGACATGCCATGGATCCTTGCCCCAGGAGAAGGCCCTGAGACCTGGGGTGAGCCTGGCCACTGGCCCCTATGGCTAGGGGACACCATGGCATATGGAGAGCTGGGGTCCAGAGCACCTAGCGTGAAGGAGAGACAGCCATCAGCAACAAAACAACACTTAATATACGACAATAAGCAGTCAGATGAATACACCACTGTGTGCCCACTAACCACAGGCCATATGCTTGCTAATGTATAGAAGTGCCTAATGAAGATGTTCAGTTCAGCCCGTTCCAGCCCTTGCCCATCAGACCAGAGTTGTTACCAGGCCAGCATTTACGGCCACCCTGCTGCTTACCGTGGGGACTGGCAAAGCTGGTCTGGCCCATGGCTATGCCCAGCGAAGACGGAGATGGGGTGGGCCCAAAAGGAGAGGGTGCCCTCAGAGCTCCACTAGGGGAGCCAGAGGCATGGATGTTCCCTGCACACACACACACACACACACACATACCAAATGGCTCGTCAGACTCTGAGGTTGACAAGTTCTCCTCACACACACACACACACAGACACACTGACTCATGTACACACATGCTAAAGTAGGGCGGAAGGGCTGCAGTCTCTGGCTGGCGGGCTGAGATGGAATGGAAGGAGCAGGACTAAATGCATGCTTTGTTCCCTCTTGGCTGTAAGGTGTGTGTATGTTGCATGAGAAACACAACTGATCTCATGGTTTCACAAAACTAAAATGGGCACACATGGTCGCTCTTCTTCGTTCTCTGTGACATTCACACAATTTGCTCTTGCAACAAAATACATAAATCAGCAGGGAGGTTGATGACTGTGCAATGTAATATACTCAAAAACAATGATTTGTTGGTCATAATCCTGTATGGTGGCTTGACAAGCTCAGATGACATAAACAATATAGGAGATCATTCACTCACACATATTTGGACAAACACCAAGTACCAAACTTGCTATTACCTGGTGACTGGGTGGGCATCATGGATGGTGAGGGAGTTACATTAGTGTGATAATTTGGTGGTGAAGTGAGAGGAGGGTAAACACCTCCCGCACCCCCTCTCATTGTCTGTGGCTGCTGTTGAGGTTGCAACTGGTTCATCAGACTGTCCATCACATCTACACCCACCGGCGACGGTGGGTTATCATCTTCATTGACAGAGCGTCTGCGAGCATCCTGATTACTGTCCACAAACATATTCAGGAATGTCTAGACAGGGCAAAGAGCAGAAGGACAGACTGTAATGTAAAAAGCTGGACCAAAAACATTGAAGTTGTTGATCATAAAACTGTATCTGCATTACATTTACTTCTAGAATCCAGTTGTATTCTTTAGTTGTGCTGATTCTCAACACACATTTTCACTCTGGAGTGATGACAAGGGAAATATGCAGTTAGCTTAGCATAAACACTGGAAACAGGGGGAAACAGCTAGCCTGGTAGTCCAAAGATAACAACATCTACCCCCACATCTCCCAGCACCTCTAAAGCTAACTAACACTTCATATATCATTTTAGTCAATTTAAAAACCAAAGAGTAAAAACTGTAAAAATGTGTGGTTTTATGGGGGGTGAAGCGCCAGAGTATTTCTTAGTCCGACACAGTGACTTTGGACAGTCAGGCTAACTGTTTCCCATGTTTCCAGTCTTTATGCTGAACTAAGATAACCGGCTGCTGGCAGAAGCCTCATATTTACTGTACAGACATGAGAGTGGTATCTCATCAAACTCAAGAAAGCAAATAATGTATTTCCAAAAATGTCAAACTATTCCTTTAACTCATATCAACTGGTCACAATGTTTGTTCTTTGGGTTGACCCTGATTAGTATACTTACAGTCTCAGATGCATGTACATAAGAACTAAAAGTGGCAGCTTAGACAGTTTAGACAGACTCTTCAGTTAAGGAGAAACTTATTCCCTTTCCAAGATCAAGTCTGTTAGTTGACACCACTTCTATGCCTTTATGTCTGGTGTACCTTGAGTCCAGGCGCAGGGTAGAAACCCTCTACAATCTTAGTGTTGTCAAAAAGACTGTAGGCTCCATCTCTGATGGCTACCACACCACGGCTGCGGCAGTAGATGTCGATGCAGTACATGTTTCGGAACGCCAGGCGGATGTGTGTGGATGACTGGGGTAAGATGGAGAAGCACTGGTAGGCAGTGTTGGTGCGCTGGGTCAGGCCCAGCATGGGCACTGTTGGTAGCTTGTTGATTGCATTCAGAGGGGCCTGTGTGTCAGAGAGCACCTGAGGAAGATAAATAGAAACCGGGTTACCCAGGAAATTACACAGAACACTAAAGTAAAAATAGATGGGATGTGATTAGAGAAATAGCGAACGCAGCACAGAGGACAAAGTAATGTTTGTGCAATGTTTTTTGCCACGTGAGGAGCATGAACAAAACAGAGAATACCAGAAATGTAAGGAAAAGAATGTAGTAGTATAATTTATGCTGTCAGCCAATGTACTTGGACTGCCCACTGATATTAAGCTCCATTTATCAGGTAGTTCAACACATGAAGGTTAAGTGAACACATTTATGATCCAGATCTAACAAGTGCACATGCGCATGTTATGGCTGTATTTTCTTAACTGTGCTATTGTGTACCTGCAGCAGCTGCATCACATTTGGATTCTTGTTGAACATCTCCTGTAACTGATGAAGGATGATATTATGGCAGTTGGAGCAGCCAGAGTTAGGCCCCACAGTGCCGAGGGCAAGGTGGAAACGGTGGCTGCTGGAGTTCCACTGGATGGTCACAGAGCTGCCCTTGGTGGTCCCGTAGCACAGCACCAGCTTACGGTAGTTATAGAGCCGCACCTCTGAGAACAGGCTCAGGTAAGATGGCATCTCTGGAGTAAAGCAGTCACAATGTGCAGCTCAATTAAGTACAGTGTGTTTCTTTTGCTAAGCATTAATTCAATAATTCAGTGACACTGATGAAGCCTTAACTAACTGTAACTCTAACTATGTGCGGATTTCACACACATGGCTCAGACTAACTTGAGTAAATCTTGGTTTTAAGTTTTTTCAGCACAAAAGTGAAACCAGGCCAAGAAAACAATATATTACTTTGAATATACATGTATCACCTTCATTGCAAATGAAAACCAGAAACATACTGACTGATTTAAGATGAACTGACTTTCATCAAGAGTCATTTACAAATGCAATTTTTGCTTTACAGATGACCATGCACGAACCTGGCAGTGCACGAGAGAAGTTGAGGACGCACTGGTAGAGCTGATTGATGGCGCTCCAGTCATTAAGGAACATCTCTACTACCTTTCGCCCGCCCACTGGCTCCGAAAGAGGGTTTTCATAAGTCAGATACACGTGCCGCGTGGAGGCTAATAGAGGGGACAGATGGGTTTCTTGAGACACTGGGCCATGTAGCAGACGCAGACAGTTTTCCATTTTCACATAGAGGCCATACTTTAAGCAAAGCACATAATGTTTAATGCAAGACATCCTATGAAAAATGATGACAATGTTTTTGGCATACTATGTTTTTATAATGTTATGGCCAATTGCTGAATTTGCTACACTGACTATTTATTATATCCCCGGGTATGTGTTGATTGTATTAATTAGTTTGATTCCTAGTGTTGTTGCTGCCTGATTTGGACAGGACACTCTTGAAAAATATTTTTAACCTTAATGAAATTTTTCTGGATAAATCAAGGCACATAAATAAATGTGAGATGAACTTGGGACACTCTGTATGTGGTGTATACCTTGCTCCTTGCTGTGTGTGCTGTTGAGAGGGCAGTTGGCCAGCACCAGTTCAGCCACCCAGGTTCGGTTGTTCCTGCCCTGCAGTCTGAAGGTGCAGTCCAGTAGGGACCGGTCTAAAGCTCTCCTGGTCTCCTCTCCTACACCTTTACAGGGAGGAATCCTGCAGGATAAAAACAATTACACTGTAGTCACAATGGTTTATCATACTTTGAAGAAACATTACATTTGACTGTCATCGTGTGTACATAAATTCACGCATGTGTGCTTGTGACTGAGTGTATTACTTCAGTAGACGTATCGCATGACTGCTGCCGTCTCCCTCCACTTGGACACCCTGGTTTGGGATCTCCATGTTGGACAGCTACTCAAAGACAGTCAGACATGCAGCATTAGCCAGAAAACACAAGACTGGGATTGCCATGCTTAACATTTTTTGGACACATCTATGACTGGCAAGAATGATTCAAACAGTCTGAGCATTGTGACTTACCTCTGTTCTGAGGCCAATGAAAGGCATGTTGGTGTCGCACATCGCTACTAGGTGAGCCAGCTCTTTGTTGAAGGCACACATTTCTCCAGACCGCTTAGGCTTCTTTGGCTCTGGGCCTCCCTGGTCCCCAGATATCTACAGAGCAACGAAGACACAAAAAATTGCACATTAAAGGACATTTATTAAGTTTAATTTATCCAGCTGCTCACATATACTTTTTCTTAGCAATGGCTTGTCTCACATTCACAAAAGGTACACATGTCCACAAGACGAGGCTGACCTGTACAAGCAAAAGCTAAATGTATACTTGTATGTTTGGAGGTTAAGTTGTTGCGATGCAGCCTACACATGTAGCTGCTGGGTCTACCCCAGAGGCGGAGCATTTTATAATAATATTAGGCAGGAATATTAACTCTGGAACATAATCGTTGTATAATATGTTTTTGTCAGCCACGTATTGTAAACAGTTTTTGAGGTGGGGCAGAACATTAATTGTTCACTTTTCCCACCCACATTTTCCTAGCCAGTACAAACTGCCTAGTTCTAACCTCTAGGCCAGAACCACATCCATTAAAACTCCAAATACACTGCATTTCATCGTACACAAATTAACGTTTGGTGTATAACTACTCTAGTACTGACTACCTTTCTCTTAGTTCCAGGTCGGGCCCTTCTCCCTGTTGTGGTGTCCTGGACAAGGTGTTCTAGGTTGGGTTTGAAATGCTGCAGGAGCTGTGCACACATGGGTCCGTCCTCTCCTTCCAGCTGAGACACAGACAGGAAAGAGTACTTGTACTGCAACGCTGTGGGACTGCTAGGCACTTCAAACATTTCCACCACCTACAAAAAAAAATAGAGGAGGAGGAGGAAAGAGAGGAATTGGAAAGATCCACAATAGAGAATTAGAGGGAGGACATAAAAATTAAAGCAGCTCATAGCTTTTTAACTTTATAGTGGAAGTCATTTTGGTTTAGCCCTTTCAGCATTATATTGGTTGAGGAACTCACAATGTAGTACTGCGGAAGACGAGTGAGCTTAATGAAGAGTTTGTGTTTGGACAAGTTGCCAACAGGGTGAGAAGCCGAGTTGGACAGGTGAAGGACATCAGTACACACAGTGGGAAGGTGTTTCACAGACTGTCGACAGCGCTGCTCCCCCAACCAGAACCTTGCCAGAGAGAAAGAAACACTCTGTCTCACTGAAATCTAAGTTGCAAAAAGGCCATGGTTCATAGGTTCATACTCTTACTCACAGCATTCAAACAGTTTACTAGTGCAAGACTCTGGCAATTCTTCTCAACACCCATTTCGCCAAGTGTTGCTACTGACAGCTACTGCTACGGACTGCAATTAGTCAATTTTGACAAGCTAGAAGCAGGCGTCAGACTCTGGCTCCTACTGTTGACTAAACTGCCTCCGCTATGTTTCGCCTGTGCCAAAAAATACTTTATACGGTTAGCTGTGAATATACATTTCATGTTCATATCTATTTAAAAATTGAGGAGGTGGACTTACTTCAGTTGTTGAAGCCAAGATATGATACGCTTCATATCATCGTTAATGGTCTTTTCAATGTCATCCAGCATGGACTGATCTAGAGAGAGAACACATCAGGGTTTTATGTTCACAGAGCTGAGCACACAAAACAGTAAAAGTAGAATTATTGAGAAAGTAAGTATGAATTTAAGTCACCCTAGCCACATTACCAGCCAAACTGTTGATTCCTTTATTGTTATACAAAACCAAACCATTATATAAACACAATCTGAATGAAAAAACTTCACTAGGACACAACATGAACAAACATGAAACAAAAAAATTGTTATGAGTTAATGCTTACTATTACTTACCTAATCCATACAGCATGGGTTGGAACATGCCAGAGTGCAGGTCTACAAAAATGTGTAAGCACTCTGAACGACCACAGGGCTCAAGTATTGGAATAATAAGTGTGGGTAAAGCAGTCTCGATGAATGCTGAAATAAACAAACACACACTTGTCTCTTTTCAATTCTGCAGATGACTCAAAACCATGGTTACAGTACATTAATTGACAGAAGGTGAAGGAGGGATGTGTGAGAAAGCACATCTCTATGAGGTGATGGGAATTTTGAACATGCAATTCATTATAATTAAGACCACGAAAATCTTCCCATTAGATTTTTTTTCAGGCTAAACAATGCCTCTTTTTTCAACTGTTGTCACCAATTGGCACAAGGCTGTAGCTGCTGTGGGAGACAACACTGGTTTCTGTGCATTTACTCAATATATACCTAAAAATGTATTTAACTGTTTTAATGATGAAAGTAGACATACAGTTGTCACTGGGATTGTTGGTCTTTAGAATGGCCTTCAGCTCCTGTAGTTTCTGATGGGACCGGGCATGCACACTGTCGATCAAAAGTTTCTCCACTGACAGATGGTCAATCTCAAGAGTGAGTGAGAGAAAACAAACATTAATAAATTGTACTATATTTGCACAGTAAGCCATACTGCCCCATGCTTTATATTACACTAAAAACATGTGTAAACATTGCAAACATATGTCCACCTTACCTTCATAGCTCTCTCTATTAATTTAGAGTCACAGGCAGGGAGAGGAGGTTCATGGGATATTTGCAATGGCTTAGATCCATCTGATTCGTCAATCTTGATAGTGACTTTATGTACTGACGCTGTACCTGTTTTCCTTCCCAAAACCTGTTGGCTGGAGAAACAAAGAAAAAGGATGACAGTAAGGAATGAAAACTGTATGAATGCATTCTGCCATTTTGAGCTTTCTCTCATCATTCTGTTTTTGAGAACAGTGTCCTTGCCCATATATGTGAGGGCAAAAGTCTTACTTCCAGACGGTGAGCGTGAGATATTTTGCAGGCATATATCTCTCCTCCTGCACCAGGTCTCCCCATCGCTCTCTAATCAGCATCAGAGTCTGAGAGTGGAGCACCTCTAGCTGCAGTGACAGACAGAAGGAGTCTGGAAACAATGCGGTTAAAGAAGACACTGTGGGAAAATACCAAGTCCAGGTGAATAGAAATAAAGTACTATACACATCTTTCCATTAACATTCAAAACACACTCACACATATCCTCAAGACACATACACTTTGTTGGTAAAAGGGCTATTTGTGCCCAACACAGACTGCTCTTTGACACGGTAAGCTGCACTGCTAGCGTTGGTGGGGGAAAGGCAGAGCAGAGATGTACTGATTAGCATTGTGATAAGCACAGTCGTGCTCAGCTCGCATACTTGATTAGGGTCTTTGATATTAGCATGAATGCTAACAAGCTGTTGTTTCTCTCTACATTTTGCCAGACTGATGAGTGATAGGCCTCTGACTGTAATCAGAACAAATATGTATGGGTTACAAAAGCATGATGAATGGCACGATAATCACTGCCTGACAATACAAATGTTAGGTGATTGGTTTTGATGTTGACATGATGGTACACTTGCATTTTGTAATGTAATTTAGCTGTAATTTTCCAAAAGCGTGGACAATTTTTTTTTTAAAAAGTATCAGTTTCTTATTACAGTATTAACAGGTGTTGGAGACAAATCTCCATAAGGAGTTCATTACACCTCACATGACCTGACTGGGTGACAGGTCGTAGTGAGAATAGTCTTGCTCCTTCCCTGTCAGTAACAAAAGGTGGTTGTGTTGTTTGATAATTAATGAAACAAGAGGGGATTAAAAAGGATGCAATTCTGCAGCTGCTCTCATTGGAATGCTGCATGCGCCTGCTTGACCAGTCAATACTCTATATGCTCCAACACACACTCCCGCACTACTGCAGTAGTTCACATCAGATTGGGACAAAAGCCAAGGGGTTTTCTGCAGGACGTACACAAAATGTCTGTGTATGTGTGCAGATTGACAAACAAAGACAAAGAAAGGATACGCAAGCAGTTGTACATGTCCTGTAGGGGTTTTTCATCGGCACACAGACGTGCCTGGACCAACTCGTGGATGAAGTTCACCTGCAAACTGTGGACCAAGGCTCGCCCATCTGTCAATGGGGGGGGCCAGACAGACAAACCAGTTAAGAGTGAATGGGAAAGGGAAAAATATTAGCAATGAAGTATACTGTCAATCATCTTGTCGATGGTACTCACGGTGGTGTGAGTACAATGATGAGTGCATGACTTACCTCCAGTTTCTTTGTCCTCCACCAGAATCTCCAACTTCAGCAGCCTCCAGGGAATATCAGGGTCATCTCCCATCACCGTCAAAGTGGCCTCAAACTCTCCTTCCACACGAAACTTTACACGCCCATTAGCTACACAGATATACACACAAGCAAACATATATACAAGATCTTCTCATTACCAATACAGCTGAAAACAAATTTCCAAAGAAGGTATGAGAATGGCTATTAGTGAAAATATACCATAGTGGGTTAACAGAAAGTGCTTACCAACTGTGAGGTTTGCTAGCTGGGGTGGTAAGTCTGTTGTGACAAGACGGTGTCGTAGAATCTGATTAAGCTGGCTCAGGGTGGTCTGCTTCTCAGCCTTAGTGATGGGGTCTGGAGGAATTATCTTATCCTACACAAAAGGACACAGACACAGAAACAATTGTGCTGACATACCAAATATACAAGAGAGCAAGTTGTTTGATCTCCCAACATCTTTTCATACAAGACTATAGATTAGCAGTCTTAGCACACAAAGAAGGAAGTTTAACAGACTTACTCGTATACATGTAGGCAGGCGTGGGTATGACCCTGTGGTGAGAACATCAATGGCAAAGGGGATGGCAAAGCTGGGCAAACGAGCGTGTACCAAGGCATCTCTTGCCAGTGATGCAAGCCTATCAGCTGTATCTACAAACAGGATGGTCTGCTGATCCAAGAAGCTGGAAATCATCTGTTACCATGGATGCGGAGGAGAGAGGTGACAGTAAGTAAGACACAAGGCAGTTTGCAGTGTATTATCAAAATCCAAATCTTAGGGAAGTCAAATTACACACAACATACCGCACACTTCTCAACTTTCCCTGCATTGCTTGCCCACTTCACTAGGGCTAGCAGACGCACAAATAGCTGCCTAGTACGACTGGCAAACTGGACGATCTCAATTTTCCTGAAAAAAGAAAAAGGAGATAAAACTTTAAATAAAATTTAGCTCATCAGAATGGGAGACTAAAGGGGTGAATGGATAAAGAAGTTCTGAATGAAATTCAGAGAAACATACCTTTCCATGTCTGTTTTTCTTGGAAGCCTAGAAAAAACAAACAAAAAACACAATAAAACGTTTACTGCCATTGTCCTTATCATCAAAGTAGAGCAACAGCCCAACATATTACATGCCCAAATTCTGTGCATCCCTGGTACAAGTCTGCTTTGATTACAGCAAATAAACATTTTCATCTTTTCAGTTAGCAACTGGGTGAAAAGGGACCAAAACGAGGAGAAACTGGCTTTGGGACAGCAGACTGATGCAAGTGGTCCCTCATCATCCTGCTGTCCCACATATGTATCGCCCCACACAAACACTTATCTTGAATAACTAACCATTAGCTATAACTTTATTATCTTCGGACGTATGATGAAGTGTTGTTTACCGGTACGCCCCCTCAAATAACAGTACTTATCGGTGCTTTCCACTTTGTTAGAGCTCTTCCCGGGCGTCAATATGAAAAGTATCTCCTAACTTCTCAAGTGGACCCAACTTCATGAGCCAGTTAGCGTTTATTTAAGTGGCTGGAAGAAGAGCATCCTCTAAGTTTACTAACGTTAGCTTATTAGCCCGCCGGTTACCCTAGTTAGCTTTGAGGCCTACAACGCTAAACTGTTACTTACAGTTCTGCCAGCAGGGTAATTTCATGGTAGGTCCTCTGGAGAAGAAATTCAATTAGCAGGCTCAGTCGGACCCCCTGTGTGGCCGGGGTCCCGGGTGGTGGTGGCTGTGGACCCGAGACAACCGGACCTCCGAGTGGGACGAGCTGCCCATCTGACCCAATCTGCACCGGAGCCATTTTACAATGACGATACAGACTAGTTAGTTAGCTACGGCGATGCACACCCAGCGCTACAACGGAAAACTAGCGAGTTGTAGAAGCTAACTTCCTTGTGAAAAGATTTTCTTCGCAGTCTCACAACATTTCATTCACGAGACGAGTCTCTCCGCATGGACTTGGTTTCCCTGTTCAGCATAAAACTCAACAAATACACCACATTTACTAAGTCCTTACGGAGAAGAGTCAACGCCGCTCAGCCGCCATCTTTGCTATCGGGAATCCTTACTATACGTCCGGTGGAAAAGAAAACCCAGACAAGAGCCTTGAGGAGTGAGAGTCATGACTGTCTCCTCGTTACTGTGCTTTACGCCAGGCCACTGGTTCCTAGACTGGGGTAACTGTGAGACCCAACTATTTGTTTAATGTCTTGTTTAAAGTCTGTGGGCTACCTTGTATCAGTCTGTCATGTATGCATTAACGTGTTCTCTAATCTGTTGCCCTGGTAACGGATGACAGAATATGTTAATGAATACACAAAATGACAAAAAGTCCTTTAAAAAAATGTATCACAAAATGCTACATTACAAAATCTTATTTTATCTTATTTATATACCCCAATATCACACATTTGCCTCAAGGGGCTTTAAAGTTTGTACAGCATTTATTAATTATTTAAACCACTGTTTGTTTTGTGACATTGTTCTTTATGTGTCTTTATGGATTTAATTTGTATAAATCAGTTGACAATAATTACCCTATAATTTATTCACTGTACTCTTTCACTGACTAATACCTCTTTCATGAAATGTAATTGTTCATAGTAAAATAGTCTTATATTAAAGTAAACCTGTGTTTAAATTTGCAGTAATACTCCACAATATTAATATATGTTATGTTGTAAAACACAGTTACAGTATCATATAATAAAACACAGTTACATTAGAGCGTTTATACTGTAAAGCACACTTATGGTAAGACTGTCTAACTGTAAAACACACTTACAGTAAAGCTGTTTTACTGTAAAACATCATAACAGTAAATGTACTGTAAACAGGTTATTGCAGTAACGTTACTGAAAAAAAAAATAAAATGGAAGGAAAAACTCCCCTTATGCCCTGTTAAAATGGAAGAAACCTCAGGAAGAGCAACTGAGGAGGGATCCCTCTCCCAGGACGGACAGACATGCAATAGATGTCGTGTGTACAGAATAGACCAAGATAGTAAAATTACAGTATGGACAATCAGGATGACAAAATTATAGACCACACAAGCTCCTCTCTACCATGGAGACATGGAAAGAGGACAGACTACACAACACACACAAGAGGCAAAGCTCAAGCACACCGTTCACACAGATATTTATAACCCATGTTTAAAAGAAAAAAACAACACAATGTAATACTACCCATTAAAACTCCTCAGCTCTGATGTGTACAGCTTTTGATAGAGATAACTAAGGCACCAGTTAAACAACTTTCTGCCTTATCCAATCTTTAATAGCTGATATTCCTAATATGTGCTTGATAATAGATTTGATTATACTACTATTAAATCCTGCCATCTTTCTGCCATCTGTAATGGTATGTTATCTTGCTCAGGTCTACCTTGAAAAGAGACATCTGGGTTAATGTGTTCTGAGGTCTGAATATATTATTAATTTTAGTTTCTACCAGTGGTTTTATTAGAGGTCAAAGTCGATCTGTATTTCGATTCACTGCTATATCTCCCCACCTACAGGCAGCTAAGCCCCTCTCAGTAGGACCCCTTTGTGAAACATTAAAATAATTTGTATTTCAATTAAGTCAGGGAGCTCCTACTTTAGACCAAAGCAAATCACAATCAGAGCACAAAGAACCTAATGCAGGACATGGGGGGGTTACTTGACTTGTTCAATGGATTACTCTAGTGCTATCGACCTTGTTTTTACTGTCTCATCAGAGGAGTATATCTGGAAATGTAATCACATCAGTTCTCTTCCTGTTTAGTATTTCCTCTAATCATTCTCTGTAGAATCTCCATTTTAAAGAGCTGTAGAGAACACCCTATATAGAAACATAAATGATATGCAAAAAGATGGGAACACACCCATATTCACACATTTACAGTGAGTCATACCATGATTTGTATTTTCTATCATCTCATTTATTGAATTCCTTTGCCTCATTTTGTAAATATGATGCTATCCTAGTGGTGTATTTGGTCAAGATTATTCTGTGTAAAGGACATTGTGTATAAGCCCCAAAGCTGTCACTTTAACAGATACGTGAAGCCAGCAATGTTACAGATTCATGTCTGAAAGGGGCTCATATTGTTCCATTGGCATCCACCACCGTGGGGCCTTCCAGGGGTATGGCAGAAAAGACTGACAAACAATATAATAGCATATTAAACTGACTCCAAGAAGCAGGTTTTGAGATCAAATACAAGTGAGATGAAAATTATTTGCATCATCCCCCAGTGCTGCCAGTTAACTGGTTATAAATTAAATGTGCCCCTTCACTCCAGCTGCTTGTTTATTGCAACTGCAGGAAAGTAGAGAATCTAGTAACATTTGAACCCCTATACATTGTAATAGAATCAGTACAAATGCCCTGTAGCAAATACCACCTTTGTAAAATCCCTCTAACTTGTGATTGCTAAAGTTGTTGATCTCTAAGGTAAAGTTTGAGCTTTAGTTTGTGTTGTTGTCTTAGAATAATTAACCCCAAACCAGCTCTATTGGATGATTATTTGGCTGCCCACATTCTCAACTAAAACCAAACATTTCAAATTAATTTGTGCTTATTGCAGGGATATTACAGGTACAGCTATTTCTATTTTTCAGGTCACTGACTGTATTTGCAACAATAAGGTGGGTCCCTGTTTAGCATCTGAGTAGTTAGAGTGCATACAGTAGGACAAGTGAGTCATGAGTACTTTATATTTTAGGCCTTGGCTGACTCGCATCCTAAGCCATTTACTGTGCATTGATTAGGAGTTTGGTGTCTTGTTTAAGGATGTGGGAACAAACCTGTAAGATGTGTTCCCTGTTTATTACAGGTGGCCACAGAAAGTGAAAGGTAACCCTATATGAACAAATACCTGACAAAACTAATGGAACCATGTAACCCTAGCCATAACCATGGCTGAATTACCACCCGGGCAAAGCGGGCAACTTCCCTGGGGCCCCAGACATGGGTAAATTAATGTGTGTTTAATCAAATTACCACACAACAAATTTGGGGCTATAAAATATTCCACAGGTAATGTACACAATGCACAAAGAGGGGGAGGAACATGGGGTTAACAGGGGCCCAGCAGCTCATTTTTGCCCTGTGGCCTCCAAACAGGTTAAAGGATAGGTTCACAATTTTTCAAGTCTGTCTTAAAACAATTGCCCATTTCAACAGTGAAACAGATTTTGCTTGCTGTAATCATTCTTCCTGTTCAAAATGGCCATTACAAGAGTCCTTCTTAATGTGCTTTGAGTGTAAGTGATTTGGGGAAAAATCCACAGTCCTTGTTCTGTGCAAAAATATCTTCCAAAGTTCATCTGAAGCTAATATGAGGCTTCACAGGTCTGTCTTAGACAAATTAAGTGGATATATTCCAACTTGACTGTCTTTTTAGTATAAAATTCCCACTTTGTGTTTTCCTGTTGCGCTGCAGTGGAAGAACAGTAACAAAAACAGGACATTTTGTACTAAAAACACTGTAACTTTTGAATTTACAGAGACAGTTTGACTTGTATATAAACATTGTAGCCTTTGTTGTTTATTGTTGCTTTTTATATATAATTATACGCATCTATTTCTACCTACTTGCATGTACATATAGTTCTATGTTTACTTTTACCTCTCTTTGTTCAGCTTTGTTGTCCTTGTTTGTACCCTCTCTGATAGGCTGAAATGTCAGTTTGTGTGTACGTTTGAACTTTTCCTGCGTTCTGTTGCTTTCAGTTTTTCTGACATTACCTATTAATGTATGACCAGCCCGTGCGATAGGAGGCGATATAGTCAAGTGCGCCAGGTCGCTCAGTTTTTTTTTTACGCCTGGTTTTAATCAAACTACGGATTGGAGATTCCCGCTGGAGCCGGAGTCACTTATCAGAATCGAGAGGGGTTTTATGCCCTTTCCATTCAGCGGGTGTTGTGTTTGCTGAGCTGCTCTCGGTTGCGGTGCAAATTAGCTCACAGACAACGCTGACTGTTGGGAGTTCACACAGTCGCCTGGCCTGTTTTTACTGAGCAGCATTTGTGTCCGACTGCGCTTCCGCCATGTTGAACTGAATCAAGTTGTGAGTGACTGCTGGGACCGAAGTGACAAGCCCCAGAAATCGGACTAGATAGAGTTAGGGGGCTGTTACCGCGCCGGTGACGCAGGAAAAACACCCAGAAGCAAAGGAAAAAACGTAGGAATTAGATCTTTCTAGTAACAGGTTTGGGTCCTGCGAAACTGTCACCGATATAGGTCACGTTTATGTAATATACGACGACACCATCGTTCAAGGCTGGACGTAGCCCGTGAATAGAGGGGGAAGTCATATCAAATTCCTGGTGAGTTGTTAGCTAACTAGCTCGGTACGCTGGCTGGTGATTGTTAGCTGGCTACAGCTAGTATTAGCGTCAGCTGGTAGTGGATGCAAGGTAACAATACTGCATTTGAGTTACTTGTGTTATTCAGTTGCTGGCGGTTTTTCTTTGTTGGCTATTGCTTATTGAATCTTTGATAATGTCATCGCGATTAAACTGCAATTCATGGTCTTAACGGTAGTGTAGTCTGATTAGCTTACTCCGCTAGATTCACTGAAGCCAAGCTAGCGCTAGCTGCCCGCAAATGGTCCTCGACACTGTCTACAGACTGAGAAGGAACATTTCCTTTAAACGTCTCATGTTTACAAGTTATTGAATTTTGGTTATCCTTCACTCACATTTTTTTATATTTCATTAATAATAGCTTTATCGAAAGCACACTGCTGTTAACATTTAGTTTCACTTGGGCTCCCAAGATCTTCATTTTCGGTTTGTTTTAGCCAAGTTATAACTTAGCGTTAGACAGTACAGGTCAGAGAACGCTCAGTTAAATTTCAGGAAATAGACGACTCCTCTGTCACTAACATCTTTTACGTTATCTAAGATAGCTAGCTAGGCTAACTTATTTTGAACGCTGAAATGGCTGCAGAGTGACGTTAAGCTTAATCACAGAGTGTTCGTTTTATACATGGGAAAACTAGTTGTCGAGTCATATCAGCAAGCCACTTGTCAAAATAGAAACGTTAGCCAACTGCACCTTCGGGTATTTACTCGCACGTAAGCTAACGGCTAGCTAACATTAACTGTTTATCTAGATTGCTCCTCGTTAGCACGCTAGCACGACCGATGCTCATTGTAAATGGCGTTACAGGAACATGGTTGGTCAACAATAACGCCAGGGAAAGTGATGTTAGATCGATAATGATTTTAGGTATTAGCCACACTCTCTGTGTGCTTAAGTTCGCCCGTTATGTAGCAAAGGTTTGCTGGGCAAGTGTAATGTCAGGCCCGACCGAATAATGAGGCCTTCGTGTCTCAGCGCAATGGGCTTTGGACGACAAGGCCGTCACTGCTCTGCTGTCTGGGCGGATCGCCTTGCAGGCTAACCTAACGTTAGTTGCCGCAGCTAGCTAGCAGCAGGCGTTAACTACCTAACCCACCAGCTGTTAACGGTTGTTGACGGCCTTAGTTTGTATTTATAGTTACGTAATGTCACCGTGTACTTTAAATGTACCTGGGCTGTCTAAGTTTAACACATTCCAAGGTAGCACACATAATGTTACAAGACCGATTTCTCCGTCCATATGATGTTTTTTTTTAATTTAACTCTAACGTTAACGTTTCAAAGCCGGTTCAGTCCAAAAGGCCGCATTTGAACCTAGCTTAGCGCTTGTCTCAATATTGGTTGTTGTTACCGTGTGTGTGTCACTTTTTTGACACTGTTCATAAAACATAACATTATGTTTTTGTGCGTCATGAAAGTAACCCACCCTATCCCCCCATTAGTAGATACTTAACTACTGAGTGGTTTCACTGATAGTAGCTTTAGATACATGATATGAAATTTCGTTCTCTACAAGCCAAAGACACTCGCCAGAGTTCCCCTATAATAATGACTGTAATGCAATGTACTCTCTGTAATGACAGCTGCAATTGCTGATGCTGAAGCAGATGTCACTGGCCACCTGTAAAGTAGGAAATTATCTAGTTTCACTACCCCTAAACTAAGAAAACACTTTAACAGTAGATAAACCAAACATAAGTTTTAACCGTTTGATTTCACCCTATTCGTATCCCATAAGAAATTAATGGCTGCTCACTAAATAGATTTATGGTCACTAAAAGTCAAATCAGCCACTTTAGTACACCCATGTTAACTTGTTGTAAGGCACTTGCAAAACAGACTGGTTTTAGCTGTAATAACAGCAGCAGTTATGGTTCTTAATGATGTTTATATTCTCCAGTTCTGGGTTGTCTTATTTTTACCAAATATGTTTGTATAACGTGCATCAAACATTCTACTTGAATTCTATTCTTATTTCTTTTGTTGATCTGGTAAACTATTGATGTTGCTGGGCAGAAGACTCAGTGGGCATGGGCTTTTAGAAAGTAAGAGAAATTGAGATCATAATGAATTATGGACTTGTGTCCTTTGAAGCTTGATTTTACAGAGGGTCAGACCTTATATTGTGATTGTCAACTTCACTGAACCTTTCATCTGGTTAAAGAGCATAGGGGATGTCTTAATTTTTTTCTATTTTATCTAAAAACCACCAAGTCATGTTCCCTTACCTTTATTATGCCCTGCACCTTATTGACTTTGATCACAGGAATCGCTGTGGAAGAGGCTTCATTGCCAGTCTGTCAAACTGATATGACCTTTTCCCACCTCAAATTGTAAAATAAATTAAAAACAGGCTATATTCTGGGTCAGAGTCAATGCTAAGTGTTAATCTTAATGACTTGAAGACTGAAAAGTGTGGTGTTGATTGCCTTGACAGAGGTGCGTAATATAATTGTCAATCAACATATTGAATCCTGTCCTGTGACATTGACTTTTCATTTGGCTAATTTGTGTCTTCCAGCATTTCACTAGATTTTTAACAGTTGTAGTTGGATTGTTGTCCAATGGTAAATCTTGGACATTGTAAGAAACAGGAACTAATAAATAACCCCTAATTGCTTATTTTCTGATATTAGTATTAGACTTGTATTGTACTAGATTGATATGAAGGCATGTGTGCCAATTGGTCCCAAAAGTCACAGCAGTTCATTCATAATTCTATTATTGTACAATTACCCCAGCCATAAATATCTCTCTATACATGTGGCTGCCACTCTTTTAAAACATTATTGACAGATTCTATAGTTGTTTTTTCTGCACCCTTTTTTTGGATGCTGAAAAATGAAACCGTTGTTCAAATTGTATCTGAAAGTTATCTGTAAGCTGAGGTATGAAACCTTTAGGTTGAAAGGCAGGATGAAGCTACCTTTTAAAAAAGATATATTTATCTCCAGGATATGTTGTTGATCAGACAGTCAAGTGCTGAATTTTCATACTGACATTTAAAGGGAAATTCCAGTGTCATACAGGCTGTGTCTTATTTTCCTAGTTTTATCCATCATTTCTTTTGGTGATAATTACATTGCACTCACTAATGTTAATTGTTGAGATTTGGGAATGTTGTGACTTTGCCACAGATAAGTCAGACGGGGCAAAGAACATGCAGTCAGACAATCATGCTGTTCATTTTTTTTAAAGATTACTTTTCTGCCTTTATTTCACAGTCACAGTGTAGAGAGAGACAATAAACATGGGGAGAGAGACAGACAGAGGTATGACACGCAACAAAGGTCCCATGTGGCACACTCCTTAACCATTAGGCTAATGGGGCGCCCCGATCATGCAGGTTTTTAAATAAACCTTCAGATTAGACAAACGCATTTGGAATAAAAATTGAGTGCAAATGGTATTCCCCAAACCTTCTGTTGTAAACATCTTTGACAGTTTACAGACCAGTTGCGAGTGCGCACACAGTTTTACTGTGCAGTGAGGGAATATTACTAACATTACAGATTTTACCTCCAAATAAAGTGGTTTAAAGATTAGATAATCTGGCCGAATCTGGCCAAACTGCTGGCTTGTTTGAAACAGTCTGATTGTCTTAAACCTGGTTTATGGGTGACGCAGTGTCCCCAGCGTGAGGGTCTGCGGACCAAAAATGACGTCATCGAGCCTTTCGCGTCGGGCCGCAAGCTGTCACGGAGCTTGGTCGTGCACCTCTGAATTTTTGGTGTCTTGCAAGAACATAAACTAAGCATTACAGCTTGGGGATCTTGCCCCATTGGACTATACCATGTAGCAATGTCACCATGTTCCTAGATCTTAGCAATTAACTTAACGAGTACAGTTGATAAAAATATTGGCCAAAACAACAAAAATAAGACCCAGGTTGCAATAAACTGAATCAGCGAAAACTAAGGTATCCAGAGAAAGTGTGACAGTGTTCAGAGACTGTTCAAGGTGTCTTGTTATAAAGGTGGTTATTATTACTCTTAGCACTTAGTTTATAACTAGGGATGCATAAATTGATCAGGTGATGATCAGAATTTAATAAAATGCATTACTAATAACTAAGGAAGTAGTATTAAAACTTGCCAGTCAGAAAAACTGTTAAAATAAATGTAAAAGAGTGCTTTCACTTTACAATCCATCACGGCTGCCCTATTGCCACCATACACACCAGAGGCAGTATGTTCTTGTCTACCTTTTGCATAAATTTGAAATGGTGCTGTTGACTGTGGTGGGACTTATGATGGGATCCTATCCTCAGGCTGCTTGTTCATAGCGATTTTTGGAGGGCCTGTGTTAGCATGATTTAACAGTATTTCAGAACTGAAATTAGGGTTTTGAGGCCAGCGCTCCAGACTAGGCACTGGTGTGTCTAGCTTTTTCATTTAGGTGCACCAGCACATAATTTAGGTGCACCCAATAATACATTTTAAGCGTTACCTTGTTTGACAGTTCCCAAATACATTGGTAATTTCTTAACACATTATGTAAATGATTGTAAACAGGAATAAAGGTGCAGATAAATGTTTTTTTTAATGGATTTAAATTTAGTAAAAGGTAGCTATAAGCAGTGTTAAATTTTATTATCATTTCTGACTCCTCACTGCTTCGTTTTGCCTCTGCTTAGCGCTGAAACGCTGCGGGAATGGGGGCTGCTCTGCCAGCCACCCACCTGTCGCGGCATAGGACGTGTTTCTTGGAGACATTGTGGTTTTTTAACGTTTCAGTTCAGAACGTCGATTCTCTGACAGCAAAAGCACTGTTCACAGCCATGCTCTGGCCACACTCTGCAATAAATGCAATCCATAATGTTGGCCATTTTATTATATGAGCCACGAAAATTGGATTAGCCATTCTTTGCAAAAGGCATATGTTTTGGACTTTTTGTATGTGGTAGGCTCTGGCTCTGGCTCGGAGTCAGATGAGGCCATCTCCGCCGAAAATGTTGGGTCAGGATTAGGCATTTTAGGACCCGGGACAGGGGAGACAGGTGGAACAGTTTCTTCCGCTGATGATGATGACAGGTGGAACGGGCAGCACAGCATTTTTCTTGAAGAAAAAATAATCAGTAGTGTTCGTTTTGAATTATGTTTTAAGGTTGTAATGTCGGTCTCGATTTCTCTCGTTCGTGCCATGTGGCAACCTCCAGGGCTAAAAAATGAAGCCAATGCGCAAGTCTCAAAAACTGCAGTTCCTCGAATGGCCACTTGAGGCTGGCTCCAAAAGCGAGTCAATCCTCATAGGTCCCATGTTAAAGTGTGGTGTCACACATGCGCACACACACACACACAGACATGCGCATGTGCAAGATGTACATAAAATCCTGCTATACGCTGACAAAGTAATCTACAGAAAATATGTTTCTAAAATTTTTTTTTTCAAGGCTAATATTTGTACATCCAGTTGGTGTTTATTAAAAAATATTTTTATCAGACCTGCTAAATTTCAGACGAACCAGTGCGACCTATGAAAATGTTGCGACCAAAAATCACATATCAAACTCGGTATATCTGAGTTTGATTTGTCCCTAGGGTTGGCCAAAGTGTTAGAAGTGCCTTAAGGCATCTCATCCTGTTTTGCAGCTGCTGTGACAAAAATGCAGTGGGACATTAGGTACAGCATTATTATTGTAAGACTAGCAGTGGCTGACAGTGTCACCTGCCACAGCAGTGTTGTCTCTTGGTTGGCAATTTTACTTTGTGTCTGAAGGATGTGAAATGTCTGTTAGTAGTATCATTTGACCTTCAAACCGTCTCTGTGTTAATTTAGAAAAGCATGCAGGTGTGGGAGACACATCATCAAGAATTGTAAATGTGAGAAGATGCAGTTGCTGACTTTGTTAGGTGTAATTAAGATGTAATGAGTCTGGAACAAATCTTTGACTGGTACTGGATATTCTGAATCTAATTTAAATCAGTGATCTGTATCAGCCCTCCAAAGCCTGGCTGTAGCATCCTAATTACCACATCTAGTTGGTCACTGAACACAGAACTTTTGTTAGGTAGCTTGCGAGAGAAAGTAGTTAACTACCAAGCACAGCCTTGTTAAGAAAAAGTTGATTTAGATGGTAATTTCTGCAGTAAAAGATTAACACCACCTAACCTATTTTGCTTGTGTATTACAAGTAATTTAACCAGCCTGCTGATAATTCTGACCTTTACCCCTCTTCTCTGCTCCAGGTTATGCAATGGTCTCAGCGGCACATCCAGATCTCCAGGTGCTTGTGTCCCTCTCTCGTGTGTTCGGGCTCTCTTCCCTCTGCTCTACAGCTGAGGTGGCTGTGATTTCCCTCCTGGCCAGCGCTCCCTAAGAGGCCAAGATTGCCAAGATCTGCCCTGTGGCGAGCATGACGGCCACCACGCGTGGCTCTCCGGTGGGAGGCAATGACACTCAGGGCCAGGGCCAGGCACCTGATGCTCAGAGCCAACCCCCACTGCCACAGAACCAGGTCAGCATCATCTTTCCAGCTAATACTCAACATTAGACCTGATCTTACTGTCTTTCAATACACCCACCATATTTTGTAATGTTGATCTTGTCTCCCTTTTGCTGGCTACTGTTTTCATCCAATTCCATCTTGTTTTAAATGACTGTGCATTACACTTCCTTTCTGACATTAGACACGTGTAATTAAATAAATTAAAGAGAGAATGAACAGAGTGTGTTTTGAAACCTCTCTTTTTGTTAGTCCAGACACTGCAGCACAGTTTTTTTTTTTTAACAGATATTGCTCGTACCTAACCACACACAGATGCCAAAAGGGACGAAAAGGGAGGGGAGGGAGGGAGCGGAAAAGAGGGAGAAAGAGAGTGAAGGCGAGGCATCAATGAACAGAGCCTCCTGAGTGATGGATGAAGGATGTGTGTGTGTGTCTTTGTGCGTGTGCATGTGCAGGCCTGTGTTGGTTAGAGATGAGCCGTTGTGAGACGTGAGAGGCAAGCTGCCTATGTAGGTCAGCCAAGCAGAAGGAGCCTTCACCACACACCCCCACATTTCATATTTCTCAGTTATGCATCTCTCTTGACTATGTGTATCCCTCTTTTACTCTCTCATACACAGCTGCTCACACCACCACTGATGTTAAAACACGCTCGTTAATGAGGAAATAAATAAATGGAATGGTCACATTGGTGCTGAAATGCATATTCATAGATGCACATTGGTACCATTGTTTCTCAAACACTCTTCCTTCCAAAATTTCTGTTTGTCAGCGTAACAGAGATACACCCACATACTAACACATTTATTCTTCTAACACAGCCATGTCAGCCCTCACTTTTTGTTTTTACTCTAGGTAGATAAGGATGAAAAGAGCATGCTCTGTATGTCAAATACTATGAGTATAATGACTTGAATGGTTTTGTTTAAAGGCCTTTCAGGAGAGACACCTGCTTCTTTATACCTACATGCATGTATACTAAGTGACCAGGACAATAGAAACCCTACCCTGATAACACTGCCTTTCAGTTGGTATATGTCACTATAGAAACAGGTGTATATAAGGCAATTAAAGTCCCACTCATACTTTGCAGGTCAACAAGTCAGTTTTTTTTTTTCAACCAAAAATGACTGAAAATTGAAATGTGTTTTGCTTTTTTGTTGTTTTGCCACAGATATTGAAAAGAAAACATAGCCATTAGTAAAATTACAAACATTCTCCTAGGGATGTGGCGAGAGACTGGTGCATTGAGATAGGGGCTCACTCAGGCATTTGTTTTGATGGATTGGTAACAGCTACATAAAGCCAGGCCTATTTCTGATCCTTTGTTTGTTTGCTGTGGGTAAACCAATGATCAAAAATGCTCCATTGTGCTCCAATAAAACACTGCAATTGCACAGCCTTGTTAGCAAGTGACCAGACGAGCACACAAATTAAAAGGTGGGGTATGCGATTCTGGAGAAATCCAATACCATGACAAATACCATGATATAAAGCAAACGACGACACAGCAAGTAATATAACTAACGTTAGCTAGGTTATGGGTTAGCTTAGCTAGGTTGTGGGCTAGCAAACTGTCCCTACAGTTGCTGCTGCGAAGCTAACAGCCAGAGAGGACGAGATGGTTTCCCAGAGCAGCACAGCAGCTCCAGACAGCGATACTCACAACTCTCCTGCTACTATAGCTAACATCACAACAGCAGCATATCTTGGCAAACTAGAAAGTAAGCTGAATGTCCATGGGCAAGTACCTTAACGTTACCTGACATACACATCATGGCTGGAATAGTGTTGTGTGGCTCGGTCTGAGCCACTTTGTTTGTTTCCCATTTACAGAGCCAGGGCTGTGTACAAACACCAGATTTTGGGTTTTTTCCCTCGTTTTTTCAGTGCATACACTGAACAACGGACAGCTAGCGTACCGTGAGGTAGAAGTGTATTGGATTAGAATCGCATACCCCACCATTAAATAAACAACAACCTGCAGTTTCAGTTAACAATATCAGTGAGAATGGTTGCTTTGCCGTGCAGCATTTCTTTACAGCTCTAAAACGATGCTGTTGGTTGAAAACTGCATTTGAACGTGGTGCTGGAGATTAATTTTTTATTTGTGGCCATGTCATATTTCATCATCCATATGTTAATAAACACAAACTCAAAAGAGATTGCTCTTGTGGTTGAGTGGTTTAATACGCATGCTATGTTTCCACGACATTCAGTCAGGAATCTTAGTCGCATGTCATCACCCCCTCTCTCACCATTTTTTTTTCTATCTCTCTACACTGTCCTACTATCAAAATAAAAAAACAGATCACAGCATCATCAAATAAAACATTTGAGGATAAAAAATTTTTTTTTTTAAATATCTCCACCCTCAGGTCAAACTTTACATGCTTCACCCCACAAGTGGTAAGAAACTAACGGTAACAAAGTTGTCACACTGTGTTTTTTGTCTATCCAACAATTTTGTTTTCTGGTGTGTAATGAGCATTACAGCTAATGGGACCTCTACCATCACCATAGACGTATAGTCTTGTTTATTACATAAAAAGTAATCAGGAAAGTATTACTTTTCTATTACATTACATTGTGTTTCAATTAAATTACATTTTGCAGATGATAATATTTTTCTGACTATGTATCTACACTGCAGAAAAGATGCACAAAAGCGTTATTTTTATGATATCTGTGTAAGAATTCTGAAGGATTGAATTTAGTCAGCTGTATGACATTACTTCTTGCAATTTGGTTTTTCAGGTACTTGATACTTTGTCTGACATAATATTACTGTCAGATTTTGGTTATATGATGCATCTGCAGAGGTCAGTTGGCATTCTATAATTTTGATTGTCTGATTTTTCTAGACATCATCTCCTAATTCATCTAATGAGAACTCTCCAGTGAGCCCACCAGATGAGCAGGGCCAGGGGGATGGGCCCCCTCAGCTGGAAGAGGAGGAGCCCGCCTTCCCTCACACTGACCTAGCCAAGCTGGATGACATGATCAACAGGTATTTACTCACATACTGACACAGAGGCTACATCCTCTGTCACCTCTAATTCAGCACACAATATAGAAACTGAACATGGACCTGCTCATAGAAATGCTCTACAGCGCTATTAGTCGTCGAAAACTCCATTGGATACCTCTTAAGTGAGTTTTACTGCAGATTTGCTTGTAAAGTGAAATGGCAAATTCCTCTCAGTGAGTGAAGGCTGTGGCACTTATTAAAATAACATTCAGTATGTAATCGTGACAAACAGACACGTTAAAACATTTTCAAATGGAGTTCAATTCATTGCACCATGAACCTGTGTTAACTTGTGTCTTTCCATTGACTTTGCGTGCCCCTTTTAAAGAGACACAATCTAAAACAGCTTGTTTCAGACAGAGGATGAACTGAGGGTGTGCATACGGGACAGTATAAGATAAAGAAGGATTTTTTTTGAACTGTGAATCATGCAAAGCTACTCTAACGGAATCCCAGAATAAAAGAATATAGAGCTGGAAATGAGCATAATTGGTCCTCTTTAAAATTTGCTTCACATTCAGCCTGAACACATCACAACAGTAACAGTCATACAGGGAAGGTTCTTAACAACAAGGTAAACTGAGATCTTTGGGGTGCAGCTAGAGATATTATCCATACAATATCCATGCTTCTTTTTACATGCATATGGCTGTTTGTCTGTTGATGTATGTTTTTTCTTTTCTCCCAGGCCTCGTTGGGTCGTTCCAGTTTTGCCAAAAGGAGAGTTAGAAGTCCTCTTGGAAGCTGCTATTGACCTGAGTAAAAAAGGTAGGAATATACCGACTGTTCTTTTGTGTCTACAGAGCTTGTGACAAATATCTTTTGTCAACAAATTACCCTCCTCAGGTCAGTGTCTGGATTGTAGCACTACCTTGCCTATTACATTCAGACTGTTGAAAAATATTCTTGAAAATATGAAATTTTCTCTGAATTGACTCAATAATCCAAAATATCTTGTCAATACATGTTTTGTACTTCAGACATGAAATGCCACAGTGAGTTCAAAGTCCAGATATTCATCTTATTAGACTGAACAGGGCTTAAAAAAAGTAGCTACAATTTTAAAACCACTGCAGATTATCCCCTACGTAGGCCATTTGTAAACTCCATCCTTTATGAAATATGTCCACAATCTTGTCATTATTGTAATTTTATATTTAGTATTAAAAAGGTATTAAAGATAATTAAATATATCTCTCTGGTATCTGCAGAGAATCTGTGTTAGGCTTTGTACCTGCTTCATGCTCTTTCATTTCACCATGTTACACACATACAATATTGTTATTGTATTATATGAGGGATGTCTTTCTTGCAGGACTGGATGTGAAGTGTGAGGCATGTCAGAGGTTTTTCCGAGATGGTCTGACCATCTCCTTCACAAAGATCCTGACAGACGAGGCAGTCAGTGGCTGGAAGTTTGAGATTCATGTGAGTTTTCTTTGTTGCTTTGTATTTTGGTACAAAACTAGCTTATATAAGCCAATGAATTAATGCTAACAGTCTAGAGTTAAATGTTTTCAAATAAAATAATCAACCCATGATACTAGGGATGCCACGGTGAGGAAATCTCCCCACCGGTTAATGAACTTGTGACAACACCAGTGTTATCGATTACACTGGACATTTTACAAGAAAAGATATTCATTGATGACACTCAGTATCTGTAGAGCGCTTACTTTGATCTTTAACATTAGATCTTTAGGTGATCTTCCCCTTACTTTGAACAATACGAATGCTTACTGTGTGTGTAGATTAGAGGTGTTGCCTCCAGATGCTGCCACCTTCATCTGACAAAATTTACAGATTGCCTCATTACGTTATTAGGTTCCCTATTAGCATTGGGTTTAAATCCAAAATATTTCCCAATAGACGCTTTGGCTTTTGACTTTGACACCAAATCCTCCACCATCGTTTTGTTGGTCAACTCTCGTCACGTGACAAGTGAAATCTGACTTCTGATACTCTGCTGCTGTACGGAGCAGACTCTTTCAGTTGATAATTGTAGTTTTTTTAGTTTTTTATTTGATGAAAGTGGCGCTGATAAGTGGGGGGGGAAAAGCTAAATGGGTTTTATTTCAATTATTATTATTTTTTTTTTTTAAAGCAAAACGACAGTGGGGGCGGTGAGCAAATCGTGTAATCGGTGTATGGCTGAACACTGTGTAACACCGGTAACACTGACTACTGCGGGAAGCCTACATGCTACATTTAAAAAATTAAGCTGGTGTCTGTAACTCATAGAAAAGCTCAATTTTAGAGTTAAAGACTAGCCTGATAAAGGATAACCATCTTTGGAAGTTGACCCTGCTTTAAGTTCCCACAGAACACGACAACTACTCTTAACTGGTTGGTTGGTTAAATGGAAGGGATCAAAGGTGTTAAGAAAGGCTGACAAAAATCTATATTATTGTCAGGTGGCATGACTCAGCATAGTCACCTCAGCTTTATTTATTCTTTGACATCTTTGCCCTTATCTCATTGTTCAGACCTGGGTCCTGCTTGAAAATTAGTTTTGTTTTTTCAGAGCTGAGGGAAAGAAGCAATGCCAGAAGTGATCAATGATCTTTTTGTTAGAAGTAGCTGAGGCTGCCTGTTGTGTTGTATTAAGAAGATTGATCTCTGGAACCTTTTCACAATGAACCAGTGAGACAGACAAGGATGTAATGATCAAAACGTCTTTGTTTCTCCTGTCACCCTTAAAATAATGTTGACTAGGTTTTTAAATCTAACCTTATTTTAGTACATTACACAGGATTGTACCTTAGTTTCCATGATCCACAGCTGCTTTGTTCTCATTAGTCACTCGAACATTTTTAGGAAGCAACCAGATTTCTTTAAACTTCATGACTGACATCTCTGAAAGCTTCTTTGGAATGCAGTGATGGGTCGGTCCCATATTGATTACTCATATCTGGCTCCTTCAGATCTGTGAACCAGTCAGGAGCCATGCAGAAGGGCCAGTGGATTGTTATTTTATTAATGATATGATTAGCAGGCACACTTTTTATTTGTTTACATGGAAATCTGAAGCTTTCACATCAAACATGTCGATAATGTGAGATGCCAGTAAAGGCAAATGTGTGACTTGACAGGTAGTCTATTTTATGAGTTAAGTCTGCGACAGCTGCTCTATCGAGGGTCGCTTGACTGCAGGGTAACAGAAGCAGAAGCCATGAATAATATAGTATGTCTCATATTTCCAGGTACAGTTTATTAATGTAAAGGTGTCAGTTATAACACTCTTTAAAAACAAAAACGAGGACCAGTAGCACATAATAATTTGAAGCGTTGACACACACTGTTGAGTCAGATTCAACTTGTTACTGTAAATTCTTATTTGGGTACAGGCCTAATATTTATATGTTTTAGGCCATGGCATATCACTGTTTTTTATTTCATTTGTGCAAAAAACATTGCATTTAAATAGCTTATACTGTTAAAAAAATAAAATAATCTATGGAAAATTCTGTCGTTGTAACATATTTTCTGCAGAGCTTCCATCCTTTCCTTACCTGTTTTCAACATACTGGTCCTGTAAATTCAACTTGAAGAGCTGCAGAAAAGTAGATCCAGATGATAAAAGGCTAAAATAAGAGAGAAGATTTAAAACATTAGCTTTGGTTTGATGGTAGCAGTTTTGTGCGTTTTACATTGCAATCACCTCTTCAGTTCCACAGCTGTCAGCTGTTGGGTTTATTTGAGTTGTTCTGCAATTCTGTGTAATTGACAAGATCAGCAGGTGACGTATACAGTATGTGCACTGTTCAGTGCAAATAAGATGATGTCAAACTGTATTTATGAACCTTTTTGTTGCAATACGTAAAAAATATACTTGAGCCACCCAGGCATAGTGTGGAAAACACTGGATTATCAGGTAAAAATACAAGATTATTGTTACTAAAGCAGAAGTGGATCACAGCATTCCTGAGGAAGGACACTTTCCAGTTGGCCTTGAAATTCTCTTTCTCACCCACTATTGCTTTCTTTCTCTGTCTCCCGTAGTCTAATGGTTAATACTGTTTTTGTTTTTTTTCTACCCACAAACGTTGTTTCACAGAGATGTATCATCAATAACACACACCGGTTGGTGGAGCTGTGTGTGGCCAAACTCTCTCAGGACTGGTTCCCTCTACTGGAGCTGCTGGCCATGGCCACCAACCCTCACTGCAAGTTCCACATCTACAATGGCACTCGGCCCTCTGAGACTGTCCCCGCTGGAGCACAGCTGGCCGATGATGAGCTCTTCGCCCGACCACCAGATCCTCGCTCTCCTAAGGTGAACCACCACTGTAACAGTTGACCAAACATGAAAAATGCACCCTTAATATAATGTTCAAGTATTATGAGGCTAATCATGTACTCTGTAATCCTTATTCTTTCAACTGGCCAGGTTTATATTTTTCTTGAAGCTGACCTTTTTGCACTTTGCTCTACACTCTGTGATCAGATGAATGTCTATTACATATTTGACAGTTTAGATTGTGCATGATATCACTCAACAAATGTATTCCATTCCTATCATATGATAAATGTTTAGGCGTGTAGAAAATTTAAAATCATGTTGTCAGCAACAGTCATGCAGAAAAAGAGTGGCATTTTAGTCTTAACCTGAGGGCCCTTATGAAACAAAGAGAATCCCTCTCTGGAGTAGCCTGATAATGAAAAATATGGAACTCACAATCCATAAGACACTTAGTGCTTGTGTCAGAAAGCAGATGGTATAAAAGAGAAGGTGGATACACCAGAGAATAGGAATTTTACAGTGAAAGAGTGATGAATACAGCGTGGGCACAGGGTTATGAACAGTACTGCAGCACTGCTTGCCTGTCTGCCTCTGTTGGCAGGGTGCCCAGGGCTACTCAGGGTTCCACTGTGCAACTATTAAGTCAGATTTTGCGACTGTTGTGTTTTTTTAGGGTTGAAATCTAATCAGTAATTCTTAAATATTAAACAACAATGCAAACTTTTTATTGGCTAAAAAGAAGCAGTTAAATATCTGGTCAGGTAGAGCTGTTTGAAGTCTCCCCCAGTCCCCCTCAAATACTGTCTCTCTTCCTCAGTGACTTGGATCGCTTTCTCAAATGACACTCGAGGAGAAAATAATGCACCAAAATATAGTTTTTCAAGCTTGTAATTATGAAATTGGATGGAGGGGAAAAAAATCAGGAAATATATATTTAAAAAAAACCTAAAAATGAACAAATACATTTTTAAGGAAATGAATGTCAGTTATAATCCCAACATGAAATCTGTTTTGATGAACATTGTGGACAATTTGTGAAACCATCCCTCAGTCAACAGATTAAAGCTAACTTGTGTTTTTCTCCATTGTTTTTAATTCACAGGGCTGGTTGGTGGACTTAATAAACAAATTTGGCACGTTAAACGGGTTTCAAATGTTACACGATCGCTTCATGAGCGGCCAAGCACTGAACGTCCAGATCATCGCTGCACTTATCAAGTAAGACTGTTGTTCAATGAAAATGCACAATACTCTACAACATAAATGGGCTTTTCTTAACATTTTATGCGTTAGCAAAGTGCTCTCAGTGTAATGTTAATGGTCTTACAAGTTTGTGTTTGCGCTGATTTTGTTTTCTCTGCGTTACAGGCCTTTTGGCCAGTGTTACGAGTTCCTCACATTGCACACGGTAAAGAAGTACTTCCTTCCAGTCATCGAGATGGTTCCCCAGTTTTTAGAGAATCTCACAGATGAGGAGCTGAAGAAAGAGGCCAAGAATGAAGCCAAAAACGACGCACTGTCCATGATAATAAAGTCTCTGAAGAATCTGGCTTCTCGTGTACCAGGGCAGGAGGAGACCGTTAAAAATTTAGAGATTTTTAGGTTAAAAATGATTCTTAGGTGAGTATCAAAAGATCATGTCTTTATGTCAGTTATAATCATCAGAGTAAGGATTTTGTTCAAATTTGAGTGCAATTATCATACACACTTAATGTGATTTGATGTTAATTGATTAAACTCCCAATTTATACCACCAGGTTATTGCAAATTTCTTCTTTTAACGGCAAAATGAATGCACTAAATGAAGTAAACAAGGTGATCTCCAGTGTATCGTACTACACTCATCGGCATAACCCTGAAGAAGAGGAATGGCTGACTGCAGAGCGCATGGCGGTAAGCCTCAGCTCAGCTCTTAACTTTTTGCTTTGCATTAAAGATGTCTCTGTATCTGAAATCCACTTCTCCTTTCCTTGTCTCCTTATCCTACCTCAGGAGTGGATCCAGCAGAACCACATCCTGTCCATTGTGTTGAGGGACAGTTTGCACCAGCCACAGTATGTAGAGAAACTGGAGAAGATCCTTCGCTTCGTTATCAAAGAGAAAGCGCTTACAATGCAGGATCTGGACAACATCTGGGCTGCACAGGTACACTGCAACTAACAATATTTTTAGTTTTATTCTAATGATTGTTTAGTCTATAAACTGACAAATGCCCATTACAAGTTAACAGAGCCAAACGACTTTAACATGTCTAATGATGTCACACAAAGCAAGCTAAGCCAGCCAATGTTTGTTGTTTTTCTGGAGTTCTGTATTTAGCTAATGCTACATTACAGAAATAATGTAAATTGTTACTTTTCATTATATTTTCTGAGTATGCTATTATTTAACATTGAGTATTGATGTATTTTAGTTGGATCAAAACAGGCAAAATTGGATAAAGCCTTCAACGGATGCCATCTTCTCCAGAATACAACAATACAGCACTACTACTTGAGTAATTGTGATATGACATGACACAACATGACTTAGTGTGTGGTTCTGTCGTTTTGTGCTGCACTGTAGGGACAAACTTTATGTTCTTGTAGTTCTTTAGAAACCTAAATGAAAATAGCTTGGAGCTATTTAGTTAATATTGCATGTTATGGACTGGCATGAGCGTACTTGTTGAGCAACAAACTTTCCAAACAGTCACGTTTTCTTGCCCAGTTGTGTTTTTAGGAAATGATCCTCAACATCAGCGTTTCACTCTTCCAGGCACTGGGCTTATATCACTAGCGTTGATGATACTGACCATACCAGTACAGGTTGTGTCTGTGTGCCAACTTAACCTACTTCCAAGGTGCATGGAGAAGGGAATTAGTCTGAAGAGGTCAAAATTCTACTTGTAGTATAAAGAACGATTATTTGTGAGACCAACGCTTTTCAGCTTGTGGCCTTTTATCAGGGTCATCAGGGTCAGATGAGGCCTTCATCACATGACCCTGATGAAGGCCAAAGCATTGGTCTCACAATAAAGTTGTTCTTTATACTACAAGTGTTGCTGGAGTTTGACCTCTTCACACGTAGAGTAGAGCAATATTACATTAAAGTTAAAATATAAATTTGTTACATTTGTTTTTAAAAGAACACCCACTGAAAGAATATTGTACAAATCATGGCTCACATAGCTGTAACTGAAGCCCAACTGCAGTTGTATATTGCCAACAAAGAGTTTGTTGCTGTAAAAAGTACAGGATCTCGCTGTTAATTGCCAGTTGTCCACATTGCAACTGCAGCATATCCCTGACACTGCTGAGATGTCTGGTGGTGGACATTAGAGGTGTTTTGTTACCCCAACGGTCGAGTTATTGTCTCTGTATATCTGCAGGCTGGTAAGCATGAGGCCATTGTAAAGAATGTCCATGACCTCCTTGCCAAGCTGGCGTGGGACTTCTCACCTGAGCAGCTTGATCACCTTTTTGACTGTTTCAAGGTGAGTAAGAGTTGTATTGATCAGTCACTCAATCACAGATTATAAAGAGTTTTTGGACACTATATACTGTACCTTTTCATTCGTACTTGGTTGTTCCTCTTGTGCAGGCAAGCTGGACCAATGCCAGCAAGAAGCAGCGTGAAAAACTGCTGGAACTTATCCGGCGCTTGGCTGAGGATGATAAGGATGGAGTGATGGCCCACAAGGTGCTCAACCTGCTGTGGAACCTGGCACACAGCGATGATGTGCCTGTAGACATCATGGACCAGGCTCTTAGTGCTCACATCAAGATACTGGATTACAGTTGCTCACAGGTACATGTTGGTGAATATGTTTAAAGGTGAATGGCATGCAAAATAACAGATGGAGGGCTTATTTAACTCCAAATACTGAGGATGTTTAATTTTCACTCACAGGACAGAGACACACAGAAGATTCAGTGGATAGATCGCTTCATAGAGGAGTTACGAACCAATGACAAATGGGTGATCCCTGCCCTGAAGCAAATCAGAGAAATCTGTAGCCTCTTTGGAGAAGCCCCTCAAAACCTTAGGTAAGGTCATGGTAAAAATCTATTTTATATTACAGGATCACATACAGGACGACTCTAATGTTGGCAAGTATGAAGCGTTTATTTGGTATAGTTTTAAAGTATTTTATTCTGCATTATCAATGTTTGTTTTTCACATAATGCATGAATACCCATAAGAAAATACTCACATACCAGCTCACATTCCTGGCATTTTTTTAAATCACATTTGCACAGCTGAGGCATGTCAACTCTTATACTTGGCACCCAGGAGAGTAAATGGCCTAGCAGTTTAGTGTCATATCATTGCAAGATCAGAATTGTCCTCTGCAACTCAACCCAGTGCACTACATAACCGTCAATGCTAACCAACAGGGCTGGGCAATACACCCAAAATTTACAAAACATTTTTTACTGATGTGAAATATCTCTCACTTAACCAAATTTCACCTCCTCATTTTGACTGTTGTTTCGGTGTGTTCTGAAAACATGAGGCCCCTTAAAACCCCATTACAGGTATTTGGCCGTATGTTTTTAGTTAGGATGGTTAGGGGCAAGAGATGCTCATGTTTCTTTTTGAGTACACTGAAAGGAGCTGAAAGGTACACTTACTTTGTTTGCTTTGTTATTACTGTAACAAAGTAAACTCTGTAACTGCAGTTGAAAGACGTTGATAGACTCAGGTTAGGGCTGGGCGATACATCGAATATATTTGATATATTCGAATATTAATTAATGTGCGTTATAGCAGATGACCATATCGTCATATTTGAGTTTTCAATGTTTCCGCTGGTCGCCGCTGAGATAGTTACATTACTTTAGGCAGCCATAAAGTGTTTAGATAAGCTGAGGATGGAGTATAATAGTTACTGAAAGGCTGTGTTGTGTTTGCCAGCACAGAAAATAAATAAAGTCCCAGTTTATGTAACATTACTATAGCGTCTTCTGCTCTTCGCAGTCCAGACTGTGAACAGCTAACTTGTTATATTTTTTTCGCTGTGAAAAAAAAATCACAAGCGAAAACGTGATCATCTGATCGCTCTGATTACTCTACTTGCGGTTCCAACTCCGCAGCTCCAAAATGAATTTACATAAACAAGGGCTTTTATTTATTTTCTGTGGCAGCAAACACAACACACAGTCATCAAGTAACTTATACTGCAACCTGAGCTCATCGATACACTACACTAAAGTAACGTAAGGGAAAGGCTCACTTTCACAACACCGCTGGTTACCCACAAGGCCACCTTCCTTAAAGGGAAAGACTTGGCCGGTAACACACACGTGCAGTTAGGCTGTGGTTGTGCTAACCAGTAGTGGAAGAAGTATTCAGGTCCATTACTTAAGGAAAAGTACTAATACCAACCCCACTGGGAAAATACTCCACCACAAGTAAAAGTTCTGCAAGTATTCATTGTGCAGTAAAATGGTCCCTGTCAGTGTTTTACTACTCTATGATGTTTTTGGATTAATATTATTGCTACATTAATGTGTATGTAGCAATTTACTGCTGTAGATGTTTAAAGTTAAGCAAATTTTAACTGCTTTATATATATGTTGCGTAGTTTAATATACAGCAATGCATCATATTCTACTAGATCATCATATGTTTTTGAGAATTTACGGTATGTTATTTTAGAGAAAATGTGTGTATCAAGATATAAATCACAGCATAGCCTAAAAATATCGAGATATTATTAATAAGCCATATCGCCCAGCCCTAACTCAGGTCCAACCTTAATCACTCCAAGCTCATGCCTAAACTCAGTCACAGCCAACCAGTCAAAATGCCCACTTCTCTCTACAGCTGACTAGCCATTTATCTGTCTATTCTGGTAGCTAGCTTGTCAAGTAAATGTTCAGTATATATTGAAAGTTACTGTTTGTGTTTACATGAATATTTTTTTAATTCATAGGCCTTCTTCACAGCAGATATTTTGACCTAGTCATAGTAGGAAAATCATAGTTGTTACTAACAACATAGCTTTGTTCTATCCAAATGTCTCAGTATGCCGTTAGTTTTGTTAATTATACATGTGCTTTTCCTACTGTGATATGTCAAAATGTCTTCAATGAAAAAGGCTTAATTGCTATACATGCTGATAAGAAGCGTAGGTTTAGCATAATTCAAAACTTGTTCCGTCAGTGAATCATGTTGTAAGGACTTTAAAGTTGTCAGGGAGCTGTAGTAGTGAATTTCTAATCAGGGTCTGCAGTGCCAACAAACATTAACATTCATTTAACATTACCATGGTAAATTTGTGAAATTATTGTAAGATTGATTTGAAGTCAAATTGTTCAGCATTAATCATAAATTATTTTGATTTGAAGTAGTGTTTTTTCTAGTCAATGTAGAAAATATGTAGTATACATGCCTGTTGTTTTTCAGAAAGAAAATGCCAATTAACATACAAACGAACTTAGTGGGGTAAGTTGAGTGCTAATTCCAGGGTTCTACCTATTTCTGTTTCACGTCAAGTCTAACTTTCTCTTTGACATGTTTATGATATAGACTATGTAAAATGTAAATCTCTGTCATGAATTCGCTTAAGCAATTCTTTCTTGGGTTTCATCTCAAATGACTGATTCCTCATCCAATCTCCTGTTCAAAGTCCTGCACACGTGTAGTTCAGTTAAGCTAGTCACAAAGATTGAGACAAGATACTTGTTGACTAATAGATACATTTTCGGGGGCGGGGTCTGGGGAACATTAAATTATACCGTCTCTGCTCTTTCTGTTAGAAACCTTGGCAACCTAGATGCTCACCCATCACACTCTTTGTAGCACATTTTCCATTTCTTAAACCTAAGGCCATTAGGTTTAAGAAAATGAAAATTAGGCCTAAAGAGAAACATAGATCAATAGGACTAAAAGCTGTGGTCACAATCATGTAATATACAATATGTATATGTAGAATAGTTATTGAGTGAGTTTTATGTAATTTGATTTCATCATGAAGCAGTATAATTAGAAAATTGCGTAAGACACAATTGTTTGTTTTATATTGAATGCAATTGCAGGTTAGATAAAATCAAGGTTAAGTTACTGAATGCAAGCCAAGTCCAAATAATGTATGAGGTGTGGTTACCATACTTTTTGAAAATCAGACATAAACTCTTATCTGATGTGCATAATTTCTCTAGAGGCACTTGGTGGGAGTTTCTGTGCAGTTTCTCAGTATAACATACTAAGTGTGTACACAGAATAGTCCTTTAATCAAGAGTTACACAACTAAATGAAAGGTCCTTTGAGATGGAGCCCCATTCTTCCTGATGCCAGCTCCTTTCAGCACAAATCATTCAATGCAAAATATCAGGGGTATTTCATGCCTTGGACCCACTTATTCAAATTGATTTTAATATTATTTAACATTTTTTTTCTTGCATTCGATATGCATGTAGATATTTTACTTAAGAAATATAGTAACACTAGAATGTGTTTTAGATAGTAGTTGTTCTATTCAGCGTACTCTAGCCACTGCTAATATGTAAACTGCAGTCATAATGTAACTGCAGAATTTTAATAAATCTAAGCCAACTCTTTTTCTTTTTTCTTCTCTCGATAATTTGGCATTGGTAATTTGAACTGATTTTAGTATGTTGCAGATTCCCATGTGGCTATTTGTAGTATGGTGGCTATCAAAATTGAATCATTGCAGCCTCAGTAGTTTTCAAGCCCAAAATATTATTTTATGTGGAAAACAAGGCAGGAAATGGCCTTTATTGATATGACTTCCTCTGCTGGTTATTCTATAACACACATACACACACATACCAATACACCAAAAGCTGCTTTCTATATGTCCCTGATAGAAACGAATGAGAAATCAGTCATGCTATGTTTTCTAAATCAGAAATAGTGTTGCTAAAAGTATGTAATGTCAGCTTTCATTATCACTTTGTTTTTTAGTCTTTCTTGCTTCAGCACTGAATTTCTGTGTTTGTCCCCCTTACAACCTCCACTCCTCCTGCTGTTCTCTCTTCAGTCAAACCCAGAGAAGTCCTCATGTGTTTTACCGCCATGACTTGATCAACCAGCTGCAGCATAACCACGCTCTGGTCACCCTGGTGGCTGAGAACCTCTCAGCCTACATGGAGACCATGAGGCAGTTCTCCAAAGGTACATTGTCGCGGCCAGAAATGGCATCCTGTGTTAGCTGTACATTTCATTTTCATAGGAACAGCAGTTGGATCAGGGATGTGCACTGTCTGCAGTCTGACTGGTCGTATGTGTGCTTTTACAGAAGAACAAGCTGAGTTTGACCCCCAGACGGTCAGGCCAGGAAGCCGCTATAGCCATGTCCAGGAAGTACAGGAACGACTCAACTTCCTGAGGTACAATGTCACCTCACACTCACACTCGAATGCAATGAACAAGGGTATTGTAGTTCCCTAAAGGTTGAAACTACATGAATAAATGGAAGAAATATAAAAACCTTAATTATCAAGCATATTCTGCTTAAAAATAACTGTGCTTTGAGTTAAGTGGGGGTCGAATCTCTCATAATGTGTTGGTTCAGATCAGCTATAATAAATTGGCAATGCATTGCTACTAGATCCATCCAATTACTATCATGCCCATTCAAAGACAAATTTGGTCAGTTTTATAAAAGTAGCTCTTATTCGTCAATAGCACAGAGAATGTTGAAAAAGGTGTAAGTCGGAATATCAGTGTTGAATGATTAAAAAAAAGCTATACTGTTGCATTTCAGCTACAGTTGGCAGTGGCTCAACATTTCATATATATAATGTAATGTAAGAAAGGAAAATATATAATGTACTGTTTAATGTAGAAAGGACAATATATAATGTACTGTTTAATGTAGAAAGGAAAATATATAATGTACTGTTTTAATGTAGCCCTAATATGTCCCACTCACACACAACCTATGGGAGCTACACAGTCGTGTCTGTTAGCCACTAAGCTGCTCAATTGAAGTGCCTTGTTCAAGGACAACAGTGGGTAATTAGGGAGGAGCAAGTGGGTACCCAGTGACTTCACCCCCACCAGCAATTATGATGCAAGTCTGGGACCAACTACATGACCTTCACAAGCACGTTTTGCTAACTTTCAGGCCATCAGTGTCCACTATTGATTTTCTTTCTTGTTTTTTTGCCAGGTTCCTGCTAAAAGATGGCCAGCTGTGGTTGTGTGCCCCTCAGGCCAAGCAGATCTGGAAGTGTCTGGCTGAGAATGCAGTGTTTCTCTGTGACCGTGAGGCCTGCTTCAAATGGTACTGTTTGATGTGATCTATTGCTTTCGGCTTGAGTGAATTCCCTTCATCAGCAAACGTCTGTTCTGAATGCTGTGTTACTTTACACCCAATAGGTACTCCAAGCTGATGGGTGATGAGCCAGACCTGGACCCAGACATCAATAAGGACTTCTTTGAGAACAACGTTCTGCAGTTGGACCCATCTCTGCTGACGGAGAATGGCATGAAGTGCTTTGAGAGGTTCTTCAAGGCTGTCAACTGCAGGGAGGGCAAGCTGGTAGCAAAGCGCAGGGCCTACATGATGGATGACCTGGAACTAATAGGCTTGGACTACCTCTGGAGGGTGAGGAGATTTGTTCCAACAGGCACAGATAAACAGATGTTTTTGTTTATTGGGGAGGGAGACAGAAAGTTAAAAGTGCCTTTCAACAGTTTTCCCTGTTCTTTCATTTTTATGAAATACCTTAAACTGAAAGAGATGTCCATTTAGTCACATTGAGCACCACTTAAAGGTATAATATGACTAAAGGTATAACTTATAAGGTATAACTTTTCTACATTAAAATGTCTAAAAACAACTAGACCTATGTTTTGTTGTGTACTTAAATTATCCGAAATGTTTCCAACAATGTTCAAACCCAGAGAAATCTGTAATTTTTATGCACTTATATGTTACTTCATGCATCTGCAATCCTTGTGGTACTTGTCAGGTGGAACGTGGAAGTGTTGAGGCACTTACTCTCGAAGGCTCATTTGTACGTTGCTCTGGACAGCAGCGTCTGCCAAAAGAATAAATGTAAATGTAATTGTTTAGGCTCACATTACACTCACACTCTCTGCTCTGAGAACTTTTAAAAACTTTGATGTAATGTTCCTAAGTTGGTTCACATATGAGCAAAATATGTTTTGCAGTTTGTCACTACTGTACACTTGTCACTGTAGCCTTGAGGTAAGAATTGCATTGTTAACAAAAGAACAGTTGAGAGTGGACTGGCAGGTATGACTGGCACTGTGAACGTGTTTTTGAGGTCCTCTGTTCCTCCAGAGCCAATTCTGCTATGTTTTGTCATTCTGTTTCCACTATACTGAGAAAAAAAAAGTCTTGTAGTTCATTGCGCCTTGCCCCCTCTTGTGTTCTGAGTGCTCAATAATGAGGCTTCTCTTTACTTTAGTGCTTTGAACCTCCACAGACATGTATGCATTGAAGTCAGACTCAGCTGAGTATGATGGAGAGCCGTGCTTGGGGGGAAAAAAAAGACTTTTTTTCCCATTTTCTCTTCTCTCCCAGGTGGTAATTCAAGGAAGTGATGACATTGCCAGCCGAGCCATTGACCTGCTGAAAGAAATCTACACCAACCTCGGACCAAAACTACAAGTCAATCAGGTACATCAACTGTTCTGTTTGGCAGTAGAAGTTTAATCTGCTTGTGTCTGTGTTTTCTTTTTTCTACTTCTTGACTCCTTCCTGTGCAGGTTTATCTGTCAGCAAATGTTGTACTGTTAAAGGGTCAATTGAAACTATTTTAAATAATTTGGTGTAATGACAAGTTACTTGTCTTCATCGTTGTACCCGTTTCCTTTCCCTTTAGGTTGAAATTCATGAAGATTTCATCCAGTCTTGTTTTGACCGTCTGAAGGCATCCTATGACACCCTGTGTGTGTTAGATGGAGACAAAGACAGCATCAACTGCGCCCGTCAGGAGGCTATTCGTATGGTGCGAGTTCTCACTGTGCTCAAGGAGTACATCAATGAGTGTGACAGTGACTACCATGAGGAGAGGACTATACTGCCTATGTCAAGGTACAGCAACAATGACATTGAGCTTCATTTTTCATAAATAGATGTTAACGTATTACTGTTTATCAACGGGTTGAGGCTTTGACATGAAAGATGCCTGGCAGTACCATCATTTTCAGTGTGATAAAATGATAAGAAAAAAACAAAATCAACATTGTCGCCAACCCAGACACTGCAGCAAGCTTTTTTACAGGTCACACATTAGAATTAATCTACATTACTTCTCAAAATTTGATAAATTGCTGCCCACCATAAATGAGGACCTCCTGTTTTCCCTTTTGAGTGTGTACGCTCCAGAACAAGGCAAGAGTATTTGCTTTATTCACATTTATTGCCGTGTTCCTCTCAGTGAGATATACGCTATACGATATATAAGGTGGCATGTCTTTACTGTTTCACTTATACCTCTTTCTTCCATTTCTCCTGCAGAGCTTTCCGTGGGAAGCATATCACATTGATCGTCCGTTTCCCCAACCAGGGGCGTCAGGTAGATGACTTGGATATCTGGTCACACACCAATGACACAATCGGCTCTGTTCGGCGTGGCATCCTAAACAGAATCAAAGCTAATGCTGCACATACCAAGATAGAGCTCTTTATTGGTGGGGAGGTTGTTGATCCAGCTGACGACAGGAAGCTGATTGGACAGCTCAATTTGAAGGACAAAACGGTGAGAATGTTGGACTGAATGTTATTCTTTTGCATAAACAAAATAGAAATCTTTTCATTAAAGGTGCTGTGCTGCCTTCTCTGTGCTTTTGTATGTGCATACAAATGTTAGAATGTGCATACAAAAGCACACTGTATGGCACTTTCTTGCTCTTTACTGTTAATTAAAATGAGTGATCCTAACCATTGTTTCCACTTCAAAAGTACCACTTATTTTAAAGCCAAAATAACAGTTAATTTGATGCCCACCATTGTTAGTTTCGTTATCTATTAGATCAGCATTAACTCTGTAATTTCTGTAATTTCTTTTGTATAGCTGATTACGGCCAAGCTGACCCAGGTGAGTGCTAACATGCCCTCAAGCCCAGACAGCTCCTCTGACTCATCCACTGGCTCTCCTGGTAACCACGGCAACCACTACAGCGATGGGCCCAACCCTGAGGTGGAGAGCTGTCTTCCTGGTGTGGTGAGTTTGCAGCACAGTTACTGTATTAATTGCACAAACTGAGCTATTTCCATGTTACCTCCAAATACTTTACTTGTGCCGCGATAACAAGGGCTGAGTGATGTTTTAATTAAATCATTAATTGATGATGTGTGACATGTTGTGTATACAGGGTTTATGGGGATCTTAAAAAGTCTTAAATGCCATTTTCCAAGGTATAACATTTTTTAGCTAGTTTTCAATATGTATATTTATCCAAAGAGGTTGTATGCTAACGTTTGCATGAATTTAATCATTGTGTAGGCGCATAGTGGGATTCTGTGTAGTTTAATTATGGAATCCTGCTAGATTTGACGTCATCTGGAAAGGACAACCGTTAGCACGCTCACTGTCCCTCTGACTGACTGCTGCTTGATATCGTTACACGAATGTCCTTTTACGCCTGGCTGAGGCACGTCTCTGGAAATAACAGTGAGGCATACTCTGTGTGTCGGAAGGCGATAAGTGTAGCCTCGACAGAAATCAACACTGTCTGGTCCCACATGCTAAGTGCTAGCCACAAAGCCGTCATGGGACGCAGACAGCGGGTCTCTTTCACGCAGTTCTGTGCTACACCACCATCCCTACCAACCACCACTGAAGCTACTACAACGGCCTCCGCTTTATCATCTGCTGCTGACCTCTGAGTGATAATGGGTACCACTCCCAACGCTGCACGCTGAGGTTCTGTGGTGTTTCATCATAGCAGCAAAACACCAATCCCTCAACTCTAATGACAGGATTTCAGATCTTTTTCGAGCGATGTTCCCAGATTCGGAAATAGCCAAGATGTTTGCCTGTGGAAAAGGGTACATAGTCCGATTCGGTTTAGCCCCATACTTTAAAGAACAGCTTGTTGATAGCATCAACAGATGCCATGATGGGTATTTGATAAGAGCAAGCTCTTACATGACATCACACCCCTGAAGCTCACCAAAGTTTCAAATATTAACTTTTATCAAAGTTCATTGGTCTAATACTGGTTATACAAGTACATGTAGGGACATTCTTGACCTCCAGTTCCTTTTAATTGTGCCATAACATACATATAAAAGAGTAATATAAAGAATTCATATATAGTAGCCTAATAACACAGAGTTCAAGTGTGTGTGTGTGTGTGTGTGTGTGTGTGTGTTAAAGGGAACGAGATTGTGTTTCTAGCTCTTGTGTATTACTGATGCATTGGGTTAGTCAACTCGAAGTGGCGATGAGGTCTTAAAATTTCTGGAAAGGGTCTTTTTAAAATGGTGTTAAATTTAACATCAGGATTCCTGCATATACCCTGTTATGATAATGTGATTTTTGTAAGCTAGTTATGTTATTAGAAAGGAAAACAAAGAATCTGGAGCAATCCCTTGGCAGTAATTTCCATGGATGCAAATTTTAAGCAATAGTGAGCAGTAATTTTAAAATATTACTTAACCTTTATATCAAATGTCTTATTTATTATTTAGGGACCCTTATATTGTACATCATATTACTTTGTGAAGTCAAAATCACAATGTGAAAATGTCAACATCACTCATCCCTAACGTTTACTACAGTGTGTTTTGTGTTCTAACCCCTGAATCGAACATGAGGCAGTGTGTCATTGTGTGTTGATCAGTATGTATAGTATAACAGCAGTGCTCTTAACAACCTCTGCCCTGTTTCACAGATTATGTCGCTGCATCTGCGCTACATTTCCTTCCTGTGGCAGGTGGCTGACCTGGGCTGCAACCTCAACATGCCACTGCTTAGAGATGGAGCTCGAATTCTCATGAAACTCATGCCCCCAGGTATAGAAGCACCTATTCTCTCAATATTTTCCAGCCAATTTACTTTATGAAAACATTCACCTACACAGACACCCACACAGGCAATGTTAACTCAATGGTCATGTTTGTCCTGTGTCTGTGTCCTTAGATAACACTACAGTGGAGAATCTGCGAGCTGTGTGTCTGGACCACGCCAAGCTTGGTGAGAACAGCCTCAGTCCATCACTGGACTCGCGCTTCTTCGGCCCCTCACCCTCACAAGTGCTCTACCTCATTGAGGTGGGTTCCAGTGTGCTTTTGCATCACACGTGGTGATACCTTTTGTACCCTGATAACCACTTTTTTGCATTTTCAGCTTGACTAGCCTGTGATGCAGTAGTGTGCCATTGTGTGTTGATTTGTGTGTGAACAGCAGTACTACAACTTCATTAGCAGTCATGAGATAGTATAGAAATATGTAGTCCGTCTCACAATGCAAAATTACTAAATTAGCTGGATAACTACAGTGAACAGAACGTGTTAACCATGTGCCACATTTGAGAGTTCCTGCTTTTACTCAGCAAAGATACCAAGATATGCCACTAATCCTGCTATGTGAAACAGACCCACTGTTTCTGTCCCATGTCTGTCCATCTATAAGAAGGTTCACACTATTCTCGCCCATGCTCCAGGTTGTTTATGCTTTGCTGATGCCAGCCAGTGCCACTCTGGGCGAGGACGCCAGCGACTTCCAGTACAACTTTTTGAAGAGTGGTGGGTTGCCCCTGGTGTTGAGCATGCTCACCAGGAACAACTTCCTCCCATCAGCGGACATGGAGACACGGCGTGGGGCCTACCTCAATGCGTTGAAGATCGCCAAGCTCCTTCTTACTGCCGTAGGCTTTGGGCATGTGAAAGCTGTGGCAGAGGCCTGCCAGCCCAATGCTGAGGGAAATATTCCTGTCTCACCGGTTAGGCCACACACATAACTCACACAGAGACATACCAGTATGACTAGTTCTAGTAGTTCCTATAGTTAACTACCATATCACTGACATGTCTTTGTCTTTCTCCACACCCCCATCACCTGCATTGTCTATAGATTAATCAGGCCACTCATGACCAGGCCCTGGTCCTCCAAAGTGCCCTGCAAAACATCCCCAACCCTGCCTCAGAATGCATGCTGCGCAACGTAGCCATCCGCCTGGCGCAGCAGATTTCTGATGAGGTAACAGAAAATGTAAGAATGGATTTTTTCTAAGGTTTGTAATATTAGAATATTGTGAACTAGTGTGGTAATGAATTTTAATGAATATTTTTTTTATAGGCACTGTATGTCAGATAGTAATTTAAGGGTAAATGTCTGCATAAATAAGCTAGTAATAAAGGTAGATACTCTTGAAAATTTGATATTTAACGTAGTGTTGGTTGTACATAAAGATAAGAAGAGGATTTTTATGGGACAATTGGCCTTTAATGGGATAATTTTTTTTCAACAGAATTTCTTCCAGGCATCGAAGTACATCCCAGACATTTGTGTGATTCGAGCAGTACAGAAAATAGTGTGGGCATCAGGCTGTGGTACAGTGCAGCTTGTCTTCAGTTCAAATGAAGAAATCAGCAAGATATATGAAAAGGTAAGTTGCCTTTGAATGTTGCTCTTGTGAGAGTTTTTGGTTTTAATTTTTGTTGAAAGTAATATTATTGTGATATGTGTATTATTTTAGAAAACATCAGTTCATAAAGTATAAGTAATTGAATAGGAAGTAGATTTTATTCCATAATGGAATAAATGGAATAAAATCCGCGCTGCACATCCCTCCATAATAGATGCAGACTGTTGTAGAACCTAGGAGGCAGGACAGTAAAACCTTGATCTCTAAAGGTCCTAAGCTTTTGAGCAAGATACAACCGAGAGACAAAGAGTGCTTGATGGGCTTAGTGGACTTTGAAGGGATTAGCAATTTAAAAATTGCAATACTGTATGTATTTTTGCAAAATATCTTTGATCTTTCTTTTTCTAGACAAATGCAGCTAAGGAGCCGGATGGGGAAGATGAGCAGGTGTGTTGCGAGGCCCTCGAAGTGATGACACTGTGTTTCGCCCTAATGCCCACGGCTCTCGACACACTCAGTAAGGAGAAGGCTTGGCAAACCTTCATCATAGACTTGCTGCTACACTGCCACAGCAAGTAAGTACACCAGGATGCGTTCTAACCAATTGCTGAAGCATAAATGTACTGACTTAAATGGCGGCGACATCCTCATTATCTGTAGCCTTTTATAGTTCTGACAGAATACCATGATGGTGATGTTGTCATTTGTGTTAAACAGATCTGTGCGTCAAATGGCCCAGGAGCAGTTTTTCCTGATGGCAACTAGGTGCTGTATGGGCCATCGACCCCTCCTCTTCTTTATCACCCTCCTCTTCACTGTGCTGGGGGTGAGTGGCTGTATGCCTTGTGTTCTTAAAAACTATCATTTATCTCTACTTTCTTTTATAATATGCATTATAGTGCATCACCACAGTGCCAGACAACAACAGTTAACTGCTTACAAGATCCTAATTACATATTGTCCATGTCCAGAGTACAGCCAAGGAGCGGGCCAAACATGCTGGAGACTACTTCACTTTACTCCGACATCTTTTGAACTATGCCTACAACAGCAACATCAACCTGCCAAATGCTGAGGTGCTGCTCAACAATGAGATCGACTGGCTGAAACGGATAAGGGTACAATCGCTTGTTAATCATATGTTCATGATCGGTTTTTATACTTTAAATATTTTAGCCAATATGTTGTATTACACCCCCTAAAAGAGCCTGTTGTTTGGCCCTCACAGTTGAGTTTGAGGCAGAGCTGATGGTACATAATGTTTGCATTTACTAGGATGAGGTTAAGAGAACAGGGGAGACGGGTGTGGAGGAGACCATCCTGGAGGGCCACCTTGGGGTCACCAAAGAGCTTCTAGCCTTCCAGACACCCGAGAAGAAGTATTACATCGGCTGCGAGAAAGGAGGCGCCAACCTCATTAAGGTACAACAAACCATCCCTTCTCTAATTTTGTCTCTTTTATCAACAACATAACTAAGAGGTAATTTCTCCCTTTCTTCTGATTAGGAGCTGATCGACGACTTCATCTTCCCAGCATCTAATGTGTACCTGCAGTACATGAAGAGTGGCGAGTTCCCCACAGAGCAGGCCATCCCAGTGTGCAGCACCCCTGCTTCCATCAACGCTGGCTTTGAGCTCCTGGTGGCACTGGCTGTTGGCTGTGTCCGCAACCTCAAGCAAATAGTCGACACCCTGACTGACATGTACTACTTAGGTAGGGAGACTCCAGTCTGGCATTTTCACAGATGAATTTCACTGACGATTTGTAAACTACACCATGCCTCTCCTTCTAGGTTGTGAGACACTGACGGAGTGGGAGTATTTGCCTCCGGTGGGGCCACGGCCCAACAAAGGCTTTGTAGGTTTGAAGAACGCTGGGGCCACCTGTTATATGAACTCTGTCATTCAGCAGCTGTACATGATCCCTCCAATTCGCAACGGCATCCTGGCCATTGAAGGCACAGGCACTGATGTGGATGATGACATGTCAGGGGATGAGAAGCAGGAGAATGAGGTACAGTGAGAGTTTGTGTTGGAATAAAGGCTTTGCTCTATAACGATGTTCATCCTTTCTCAACATCCAATGACAAAATTTGATTTGTGTCCCCAGTGAACACAATGACATACAGTAGCAAAAAGTAATGAACAATTGTGGATGTGGAGACATGTTGTTAGTTATGTTTCATCTGTACGTTTTGTCTCCACAGAGTAACGTGGATCCTCGTGATGAGGTGTTCAGCTACCACCATCAGTTCGATGATAAGCCCGCCAGTAAGTCAGAGGACAGGAAAGAGTACAACATTGGGGTACTACGCCACCTACAGGTCATTTTTGGACATCTGGCTGCATCCAGACTGCAGTACTATGTCCCTAGGGGATTCTGGAAACAGTTCAGGTATTTCAAAGACTCAAAGTAATTTTGATTGGATATGCGTTTTGCCTGTTCAGCAGTTGCTGATGCATTATTGTCTTTTTAGGTTATGGGGTGAGCCAGTGAACTTGCGGGAGCAGCATGATGCTCTGGAGTTTTTCAACTCTTTGGTGGACAGTCTCGATGAAGCCTTGAAAGCCCTGGGCCACCCCGCCATGCTCAGCAAGGTGTTGGGAGGGTCCTTCGCTGACCAGAAGATCTGTCAGGGATGCCCTCACAGGTGAGTGCAGTCGTTTTCCCTGTGCGTGGTTACTGGAAATATTTTAACACTTTCAGAAATATAAACTTCAGACTGCCTTTTCTTCTTGTTACCTTTTTATTAATAATTTTTTATGTTGTCAGGTATGAGTGTGAAGAGTCGTTCACAACACTCAATGTAGACATCAGAAACCACCAGAACCTGTTGGACTCCATGGAGCAGTACGTTAAAGGAGATCTGCTTGAGGGAGCCAACGCCTACCACTGTGAGAAGTGTAATAAGAAGGTGAGAATGGAGCACCCATCTGGTTGCCAGCCAATGTTAGAATGTGATAATCATAAAGTGCTGTGATAAAACAGAGGAGGCATTAATGGCTGTCCCATGGTTTACTGACCAGTATCTGTTTTCTTTTTCTCATTAACTTCTTGGAGATTTATTTAAAGGGCCAGAGAGGTAATCTGTAATGTTTGCTCTCCTTGTCAGGTGGACACAGTGAAGCGCCTGCTGATTAAGAAGCTGCCACCTGTCCTGGCCATCCAGCTGAAGCGCTTTGACTATGACTGGGAGAGAGAGTGTGCCATTAAGTTCAATGACTACTTTGAGTTCCCCAGGGAACTCGACATGGAGCCGTACACTGTAGCTGGTGTGGCTAAGCTAGAGGGCGATGACGTCAACCCGGAGAACCAGGTGATCCAACAGAACGAGCCCTCTGAACCCACACCTTCAGGCAGCTCTAAGTATCGTCTGGTGGGAGTGCTGGTCCACTCAGGCCAGGCCAGTGGCGGACACTACTATTCCTACATAATCCAGAGGAACGGGGGTGATGGCGAGAAGAACCGCTGGTATAAGTTTGATGATGGTGATGTGACTGAGTGCAAGATGGACGATGAGGAGGAGATGAAGAACCAGTGCTTTGGAGGGGAATACATGGGCGAGGTGTTCGATCATATGATGAAAAGGATGTCGTACCGGAGGCAGAAGCGCTGGTGGAACGCCTACATCCTTTTCTATGAGCGTATGGACTCACTGGACAAGGACAGCGAGCTTGTCAAATACATCTCAGAGTTGACCGTCTCCTCCACCAAGCCGCATCAGGTCAAGATGCCTGGTGTCATCGAGTGCAGCGTCCGCAAGCAGAACGTCCAATTCATGCACAACCGAATGCAATACAGCCTGGAATATTTCCAGTTCATTAAGAAACTTCTGACCTGTAACAGTGTCTATTTAAACCCTCCTCCAGGTATGCATCATTTTTGTGTGTGCTGCTAAATGGGTTTTTAAATTCAAAACTAATTCAGTGGATCTTCAATATTATTGTATATTGAAAGATAGAAAAAATGAAACGCTTCTAGGTAGCCACTTAACCGCAACTCAAACCTTGGGTGGGATGTTTTAGAAGCACTGTACAAACACTTGAAACATAAACTGCAACAAAAACGCACACAAAAGCTGGCTGTTGCAACAGATATTGCCCTGGTAAATGATGGTTGTGAACACAATATTGTTTTCTATGTCTATCTATGAAATCTACATTTCTCACACTGTGTAGCTGTTTTTACTTATTTTATTTAACCAGGTAAAGCCCAGTGAACTTGAAAACCTCTTTTGGGATCGAAACCTGGCGAAGATGGCAGCTAAATAAAGTTGCGATACAAAAACAAGCGACAGATATTAAGAAGGGTAAAATAAGATAATAAGAGACCAAGCATTAATCAGACAAGTAATTAGTGTTTGTCTTTGTTCCACAACGTGGGTAAATACATCAGGGATCGATAATATACCTGATAAGGAATGGTTGACTCTACAAACGTACAGTTCAACCCTTGCGTGTGCACGATTGTGAGAGTGACTGTAAATGTGAGGCATGTGATTTGTTACAGCTGCACAGTATCACGTCACTCCTCCAGTTATGACTGCATATCCAATAACCCCAGATGGGGTATCATCATATCTCCACTGTGGATTTCAAAGCTTCTCTCTTAGACGTTGAAGATGTAGCAGCTGCCATTATAATTTTATCACTAATATCTAGCTTGCTTGTCTGAAGAGTTACATTTCAAAGTGATGCTAATATACAGCATCCCTGTGGAAAGAATTGGTGGTCAGTAGCATTTAGCATTGGCTGCCGAGAAATGCACTGCCTCTGCAATGCATTATTAATGGAGCCAGAGCCTGGTAATGTTCCACAGGAAAATAAATGTTTGAGGGCAGTCGTTAAAATAGAAGCATGCGATAGAATGATTCAGATCTTGAAGAACATGGATGGGTAGTACATTTTGTTTGCTACCTTTATATCGTTTTCAGCAGCAGCAAAGTGATTTTTACAAAATAATTTATTGTCATAAGCTAGGTTTTCAGACAACCCAGCTACTGACCCAACAGATTGACCCAGTATGGTAGTTTGAATGTATGATTTGATATATTACTGATTGGCCTCACTCAGAGATCAGTGGACATTTTTTGTAGCTTGCTCTGAGCCTTAACGCTGCTGTCTCTCTTTCTGAGCTGACTACTTCCCAGCGGCTGCGTTATCATCTTGCATTTTGTTTATGCTGGATTGAACTAGGATGAGACATGATGGCATTCAGTATCTTTTACGTCACTCTTTATAATAGGATGTGTATAAAGTAGTCGTGGTTCGCGCATTATTCATTGTGTTGACTCTGTACTCCAGCACATTGGATTTGACATGAAATAATGACTACGAGGTTAAAGTGCCAACTGTCAGCTTCAATTTGAGAATGTTTACATCTGTGTAGGAATTGTAACCCATTTTGTTTATAGTTCCCAAATTAGGCAACAAAAGATTTTCATGTTTTGTTAATCATTGCTCTCTTTTTATCAGGACAAGACCATCTTCTGCCAGAGGCAGAGGAGATTGCTATGATAAGTGCTCAGCTGGCTGCAAGGTTCCTCTTCAGCACAGGTTTTCACACCAAGAAAGTAGTACGGGGTCCTGCCAGTGACTGGTAAGCTCTGTCTGCATCTGTGTTTTGGGGTTTTCTCTCTGTTTTCTGCTTCTCTATAAATATTCTCCTTGTCCTTCCTTCCAGGTATGACGCCCTCTGCATCCTCCTGAGACACAGTAAGAATGTACGCTATTGGTTTGCACACAACGTTCTGTTCGCTTACCCTAACCGGTTCTCGGAGTACCTGCTTGAGTGCCCGAGCGCTGAGGTCCGTGGTGCATTTGCCAAGCTCATTGTCTTCATCGCTCACTTCTCCATGCAAGACGGCCCCTGCCCCTCCCCCACCGCCTCGCCTGGACCCTCTACTCAGGTTGGTGCCAGGCTTCAGCTGAGCTCTCTGGAATATGGGCTTTTATTAGGATTTTCTGGAAGTTTGAGTCACCAATTCTTGGAAGATACTTTAGGCAGTTTGTATTACTGAGAGTGTTGCCTTCCTGTTTTTTTTGATTGATGTAACCCTGCTGTGGTTTGTCATTTGTTTTCCATGTTTGTACATCAGGGCTGTGATAACCTCAGTCTAAGTGACCACCTGTTGAGAGCTGTACTCAACCTGCTCAGAAGAGAGGTTTCTGAACACGGCCGTCACCTGCAGCAGTACTTCAACCTCTTTGTCATGTATGCCAATCTTGGTAAGTAGCACATAGCAATCACACTCCTGTCATGTACATCTGTTCCTCAGTGAATTGTACAAGCAAGGTTAATGCAAAATATAATTCACACAGGCCTGGCAGAAAAGACCCAGCTGTTGAAGCTGAATGTCCCTGCCACTTTCATGTTGGTTGCTCTGGACGAGGGTCCCGGCCCTCCCATTAAGTACCAGTACGCTGAGCTGGGCAAGCTCTACACTGTGGTCTCCCAGCTGGTCCGTTGCTGTGACGTCTCTACACGCATGCAGTCCTCCATCAATGGTAAGTGTTTTACTCATCAGCCACACTAAATGTGATCTGCACTGAGCCGATATTAGCCAGTAATAAATCATTAAACAGCCTGGGGTGGGGTGGGGTGGGGAGAGTTGGAGCCCAATGAGGATTTTCATCCTTGCTCAGGATCTAGTGACTGACAAACCAGCCACTCTGAGCCTCTTGCCTTGTGTAGGCAGAGCTTGGAGCTGAGGGCTTTCAGAGATGATGGGTGAAAGGCACTGTCTGAAGAAAACTTTTCTATATATATATTTGCCTCTAATAACTACATGTATTTCAGATTAGAGTTACTCTAAATTTCTTTCCTCTACCCTCTCCAGGTAACCCTCCTCTTCCTAACCCGTATGGTGACAACAACCTGACAGCCCCAGTGATGCCTGTGCAGCAGCTGGTGGCAGAGATCCTGTTTGTGAGGACCAGCTATGTGAAGAAGATCATCGAGGACTGCAGCAACTCTGAGGAGACAGTGAAGCTGCTTCGCTTCAGCTGCTGGGAGAACCCTCAGTTCTCCTCCACTGTGCTCAGTGAGCTCCTCTGGCAGGTAAATGTCTAAATGCTTCTTTAGACCAACAGGACATCCATAATTCCACAGGTGGCTTACTTGTATGTATCCACAAGACCCTATGTTCAGATCACGTATGTGTTGTGTGTCTGCAGGTGGCGTACTCCTACACCTATGAGCTGAGGCCTTACCTGGACTTGCTGCTACAGATCCTGCTCATTGAGGACTCCTGGCAGACACACAGGTCAGACCGATTGCTCAGTGTGTAAATTATGAGTACTGCGTTGTTTTGAATGTGGTCAGAGTTTAAATTTCTCATTTCCCTGTTTGGTTGTGTAGGATCCACAATGTGCTGAAGGGCATTCCTGATGACAGAGATGGGCTTTTTGACACCATCCAGCGCTCCAAGAACCACTACCAGAAACGAGCCTACCAGTGCATCAAGTGCATGGTGGCCCTCTTTAGCAACTGCTCTGTGGCTTACCAGATCCTACAGGTACGCTTACTGACAGATGGAACGATCTCTCTCTCCTGTTGTCTACACGACATGTCACACTACACATACACCATTAAAAGTATTTTGTGATTTGAAAATGCCAGATAACTTTGGGCAGGACAAAAAAAAACCTGTATCTTCGATACAGTTCTCCTGTTGTCAGGCCCAGTTACTTATCCTTGGTGAAGAGCATTTATCTTCTTATTTTATTTGTATTTTCCATCTCTACCAGAAGCTGTCTCTTCCAAACACTAGCTAATATACACTCAAGACTCATTGATTGAATAGGAACCAATGTCTTTCTCCTGTCCGAGCACAGCACTATAAAACAGTCAAATTACATGTTAAGAACAGTAAACTGTGGCATTCATCCATACAACAGGTGAAGCCATATATGCTAATCAGCATGTTCTTCTTGTGCATACAGAGTAATGGTGACCTGAAACGAAAGTGGACGTGGGCAGTGGAGTGGTTGGGGGATGAGCTTGAAAGGAGGCCATACACAGGGAACCCCCAGTACACCTACAACAACTGGTCCCCTCCGGTTCAGAGCAACGAGACCTCCAACGGCTATTTCCTGGAGCGTTCACACAGTGCACGTATGACACTGGCCAAAGCCTGTGAACTTTGTCCCGAGGAGGTAATTGCATTCACGTTGTACCCTTCACTCACACACATGCACGCACACTTTTGCCTAATGTCACATTAGCATTATCTTTCAGTCTTAGGGATTGTGCTTAGGGAGCCAAACCATACCAGTAAAGCTATAGGACACTGTATGTAGGTATACATGTGATAAGTTAAAAAAACATCTGAAGTTCAAAACAGCTGTTCAGAATCACAACAGTTCTGTCAAACTTTTCAGATTAAGTCAAACATCAGTATGGCAAGGGGTCTTTCTGTTAAATGCAAATATATGAAATCAAGGCGGCCACGTGAATATTGAAAATGTACCTGAAAACACCACAGTAAAACATATCTACATGGCCGAGGTTGCTATGGGAACATGTTAACAATGGTGTACAGTGTTGAAGGTAACAGAAAAATCCCCCAGAAATACTGTATGACTGAGCCAGAGGAGCTTTAACAATCTGATGTGTACCCACATCAACACAGCAACCCACTGAGTACTAAGTTGACCAGAATATTTATCAACAATTTTAATGATTGATTTTTCTTTTTCTCTATCTGATGTCATTATAAATTGAATATGTTTCGGTTTTGTGGCTGTTGCTTTTTTCTGACATTTGATAGAATAAATGATTTTATAGACTGAATTTTAAAAATCTGACATTTAAGACTTAGAATGATTAATTGGACCCATTAATTTAGTGTTTCCAACAAGCCATTAAATGTAAATGTCCTCCCAAGTTACAGCTATGATATGTTTACTATGCTGAATATGTTTTGTATTGATACATGGCTGCAGTTCACAATGCATACAAATATAATTTTTTTGTTCTCACTTAAAATAAGTTACTTGTATTTTTATGTTGACAAATCCAGTCAAATGACACACTTCTCCTGTAATATTCCATACACAGCTCAAGTGTACTCAGGGAAGCCCAGGGAAGGTCAGTATTCCAGGCACCACAACATAAAGGAAGGAAATGAAACAAAATTTGATTAAAGAATCAGCAGAGAAACAATGAACAGTTGGCCAAATTATAGGCCTCCGACACAATTAACATTTGTTTAGTTAGAATTGCACATATTTGAGTTTCCTGTAGCTTAGATAGTCATCAGTGGCAGAGGCTAGAAACATCTTGAGTCCCCATAGTTTTCCCAATTCTTTCAACTTTTCTCAGTTTTCTTTTTGGATTCTTATTTATGTGACAAACATGTTATATAAATAGTTAAGCACAGAATGTTAGAGTAGGCTATGTTTATACAAACTGCCAGAATGATTTATAGACAGTAAATTAATTAGCACTTTGAGTTGTCAACACTTTTATTTCCAGTATATAACCCCTTGAGATGTGTATTATTGTTTTTCTATCTTGTATATGTAGAAAGTATGTTCTCAAATTATGTACATGCTGTGTTAGTAAGTCAGATTATGACCATAGATAAACGACAAAGTAAAAACTGCCATCCCCCATCCTGTTGTCCACTCGTATATAATAAAAGAAAAGGTAGACAGGCTGCCAGTGAGATGCCATACAGTGTAACTGGCATAAGAGATCATGTTATGCAGCTGCACACAGTGAACAGATCTTTGTTCTCTTGCTGTCCTGTTGCCCAGTCAGTGCCAGTGATTCGCCAAAGCAACATCACTGACATACCCAGTCTTCCATCTCAATCTAGTGCTCTTTTGCCAATTTTTGCTTCCTCCCCAACTCAAATTGTGATGCTGCCAGCCACCTGCATCTGATTGAAAACTCTTAGCCTCATCTATACTTCAGTATTCAGTCGTAGTTACAGTATTTAAACTGTGAGACAATGACTGTACTGTAAGCAAGATTTTGTCCCCATTATGTTATTGTAGCTAATATACTATGTATTTATAGGCTTTTGTCATTTTGGTAGTTACCTGTTAACCTTTGATATTATGTACCAGTAAACATACATTTTAAAACTGAATATCCTCACCTGTTAGTTGGGAGAACCACTCCTTTAGAAAATTAGGACATAATTTGACAAAACAACCTCTAACACAAGGTTGTCAATCATTTATTTTATTTGATTCAAATCAGATGTAGTTTAAAATCTTGTAGGCAACAAAAATTCACACATTTTTGATATAGTTCGGATAATAGCTAGATTTAAAGAGTTAAAACAACACAAGGATGGTTTTTGTGATGGCATTTATTAGTACAAATTTGTGTTAATAGCCTGACAGGTTCTGTTGTTTTCCCACTTATGATTTTACATCATGTTGTAATATGTTCATTTGCACACAGAAATGTAATTTACCATCACATAGATATATGATTAACTATTGTGAAATGATAAGGCTGCTGTTATTTAATATTTTTCTTACTGTCAACAAATGGCATAAGAAAAATTAAAAACTATCACCAGCCTTGTCCTTTGAAAATGGCACACTGAAATAACCTCGACAGTAGAGAGGTTCATGTGCACCTTCTGTTAGCTGTTTTTCTAAACAATTACCAGCAGCTCTGGTGCTGAGAGGATTCTCTCAGGTGTAGAATCCACCCACACACATAATCAAATCTCATTTAAACCTCATTTACTTGATAATGTAACACAGTTGTAAATTTGACTTTCCCCACACAACCTACTGACAGAGGCTTAACATTATACCCACTATTTTGTTCAAATAAAGTAGCAATTCCTGCTGTATATATTTTATATATAGTCTCTAATTTACTTTGAAAATTTAAATTAATTTGTGATAACATTTATCCCATATCTGCTAGGAGCCAGATGAACAGGAAGCACCTGACGATCAAGACTCCTCCCCACCTGAGGACACGTCTCTGTACCCACATTCTCCTGGAACTACCCAGTTTCAGCAGGTAGTGTATCGGGGTCCCGTTTACCTCACATCCTCACGACAGGCAGTGATGTGTAAAAGACGATCTGGTTTCTTTCATGCTGCTGGGATTTCGGTTTGTCGTATTTTCTATTTGTGTCTCACCTATTACAGCAGAGCAGGGAGTATGAACATGGAAGTGGCGTCAGTTCTCGTAGCCAGTCTCACACAGCCATGTGTAATGCCAGTAACCATGGCAACAGAGATTTTTACTTAAGCATCCCAAGAGTTATTTAGTGCCCGAGTGCTCAAACAACCAGAGGCTCAAGTTTAAAGTCAGTTTTCCTGACAAATTAACTACTTTTGTTTTTAAAAAAAATCTGAAGTCTGAATATCAAAAAAAATATCCTCACAATCTTTCATCACACATTAAAAGATGTTTACACCAGTCCCATTTAAAAATAAATAAATAAGTTTAAAAAAAAGAGAGAGAAAATAAATTTAAAAAATATATGTGGCATGAAGGAGTAAACGATAAGAAGGGGAATAAAATAACACGGAATAAGTAACTATTACATTACACACACTAATGGAGATCAGCCCAGTTTTGAAAATAAAATAGTTGCCAGATCTTATAAAAATTCCTCTCTTAGCTCTGAGGGGTGTGTTTGAGTTTGAGATGTGCCGTTACCTTATCTAACCGTCAGTGACAGGGCAGCATAGTTTTTCTTCCATCTGAGGAGAATCAAGCAATGTAGAAAAGACCACAGCTTCTTCTTGGTTAGCTGTGATCTTTAAGTCCTTCGAGACCACCGAGAATATGGCCGTTAAAGGATTAGGATCATTAAGGGACAAGGTTAGCAATATTCAAAATGTTTCTGTTATCGTCAACAAATCCTGTTAAAAGACCAAAGCAAACAATGCATTAGTTTGTCTCTCAGGACATTTCGACTCAAAATGGAACATGTCACCCAGTGCTATGATGTGGCATGTTTTGTGTTTTCATTGTTTTTTGGACAACAATGGCGCTCTCTGATACAGGAATAAGACATCTCAGGCTTTTCATACACAGACGATACTTGTTAGTAGGATCAATTTATTGTTGGTTTTTAGTCTTTTCATGGTGTCTAGAAGTCTTCCAGCCTTGGACAAGCCCAAAACATGGCTGTGGGTGCTCGGACAAATTTATTACTTAAACAAAAAGTTAAACAATTGGTAAACAATAGTTCACAGTGCACTGATTTTTGTCCACTCTCTCCTCCTGAACAGAACAACCACCCCCATGGGCAGCCGTACACCGGGCCTGCTGCTCAACACATGAACAACCCCCAGCGTCCTGGTCCTGCCTCTGCCCCGACTCCAGGCCCCACACAGACCGCCACCCCAGGCCCTGGTCCCACTCCCGGCCCAAGCCCGCGAGCACAAGAGAACTGGGAGAGCACCGAGGAGGTCGCCCCTGCCCCCGCACCCGCACCCGCCCCAGCCTCCACCCCAGCGCCTGCCCCGCCTAAGGAGTAACATCCCCTCCCTGTCTGCTGTGCCTCGAGCCTCCATCGTCCCGCTCTCCTTCCTCTCATCCTTCGGTCAACAGAGCTCCTTGTCGGGCGCCTCTCTCTCGCTCTCTCTCTCTCTCTCTCTTTCTTTCTGGCCCCAGGGCAGGGCAGAGCCGGGCCTCCCATCCCCTCTCCAGGCCACTTCTCTCTCCCGTCATCCAGTGAGAGGTGCTCTTCCCTGGCCTGGGGCTGCCTGACCGTGTGACAGGGGCCTGCTGGCGGCTGCAGAGGCGAGGGAGTGGACAAGAGTTCTAATAAAGAAAAACAAATTTACCCAGAGCCGACGATGCTGATGCGCTTGTCTACAAGACGAAAAGGTGTACATAGTATGTTAATGTTTTTGACTGTTCAGATCCCCCAGTAGCATAACTCTGTGTGGTTTGCTGTTGGGAGATGTTGCAGATATTATGAAAAACAAAATGGATATTATAAATAAGAAAAATGCCCAAAAAAAACTGTAAGAAGACAACAACTCCTCTTTGTTTTATCACCCATGCTCAGCAGTAAAGTTTGTTCTACCATCGGACAGTTACTGGTCATTCAACTGTAGAAGGACACATTGTTATTATCATAATTATATTATTATTCTTAAGCTCCTTGGCAACCTTACGACCGATGCCAAATCAACTCATGAGCTGTGGTTGGTTTTAGTGTGAGATAAGGAATGGTTGGGTGGACTTTTACGGTGTTTGGTTGATGTGAAAAAGCAGTGATGCAACATTGTTCTGAAACTCATTGCCTTTCTTTTTTTTTTTTTTTTTTTTTTTTTGTTTGTTCTGGTAATTAATTCAATCCTTTTTCGAAGCTCTAGTTAATATGCTGTAACATTTAGCATGGCTTCTCACCAGAATAGTGTAGCCCAAGAGAAGACTTGTGATCATAACAACCTAAAGCTGTTCTTAATCCACATCTCCAGAGGGGTGTTGTTACCCTTAGGTTTTTTGTTTTTGTTCCTTTTTCTACTCATCTACCCTATCTACAAATGAGGGCGATATTTTGAACCAATGTATGAATAAGTGGCTTTTCAATTGCACATTATAATCCTCCAACTTCACATTTGGCAGTCAGTTTTGGTGGGATAGACGGCTTAGCTTTCATATTTAGGAATTCTGAAAAATGAAACACATATGCAACAGAATTGCTGCACTGGGCTATCTGGTGTATACTAGACTGTGTGGTTTGCTTCTGTCTCTTCAATAGAGCCTAGTCGTAGACAGACTTGTTGCCCATCGGCTTCCTTTTTGCCGTGGAGCTGGTCAGGTTTGGCGTCTGGCTGCTGCTCGGGATTAGTGACTTCATCCCAAACCACAGCGAGACCCTCGCCCTCTCTCGCTCCACGGAGAATAGGTTCCACAGCAGGGTTGTACCGTAAGAATAGCGGCTGGTTAGTCATGTTGCAACTTGAGCTAACGTAATTCTGTAGGAGTAAAAGGTAAACATCAGTAAATACTGTATTTAATTGGTAACTTGAATGCATGTATTTTTTGAATTTTTTTTTTTGTCTAAAAACATACCAAATACTCCTGCAAATGAAAATATTCTGCCCATCGTATTATATTTAAATATTTTGCTCTTATTTTATAGAATTTATTTTGTTGTATTTCACTAAAAATAGAATTTGATTTAAGAGGAACATTTTTGTCCTTGTGTTATTTTTAAAGAAGATATTGACTGTACAGAGTTCTGCGCCCTGTTTTTTGCCGACTTTTGTTTTGGCCATGGTGTGACGTTGAATTCTGGAGCTACAGTCGCGATGTGGACTTTCACTTTGTGAGGTTTTTTGTGCACAGAAATATAACAAAAAAAAAAAAGCATTGCGCCCTTAGCAAATAAAGAACATGGAATCTTGCCTGTGTCTCATTTCTACTTGTGGAAAGTAAACATCTGCTAAGCATCACAGACTTCCATCCAGAAAGTGTCCAATTATATCAGAAATACTTTATACACACATTAGTCAGCTAAACCCTATCTAGTATTGTTACAAAATGCATTCACATTTGCTGCTGACATTTCGGCAGGGTTCAAAGTGCCGTTTTGTTTTGTACCAAGTCGTGAAGTTATGACAAGTAAGGTTTGTTGATTCTGCATCAGTTAAGACAGTGAGGAGATTAGAGAGGTCACTGTCGCAGGGACATTTTTTGGTCACGTGATTTGAAACCTCTCTTAAAGGGGCACTCCACCTATTTTACACATCAAGTTCACTTGTCATGTACTACTATACGACAGCAGTTTATTAGCAAAGGTGGAAGAAGTACTCTGACCTTTTACTTAAGTATAAGTAGCATTACTACAGTACAGAAAAACTGCTACAAGTAAAAGTCCTGCATTTAAAATTACAAAAGTATTAGCATGAGAATATACTTAAAGTACCAAAAGTAAAAGTACTCATGCTGAATGGACCATTTCAGAATAATATTTATTATATTATTGCATTATAATTATTGATGCGTTGATGTGTACAGTGCTATATTATTGCAGCTGGTAAATGTGGGGCTAATTCTAATGTAGTTATATATATTATATACATTTCTTTATATACTGCTGGGTAGCTTGTGAATTTCCCCCTGGAGATCAATAATGTCTTATTGATAATATTTGTTTTTTGATTATATTTTATATCTGAATCTGGAAAGTAACTAAAGTTATCAAATAAATGTCATGGAGTAAAAAGTACAATATTTGCCTCTGAATTGTAGTGGAGTAGAAGTATAATGTAGCAGAAAATGGAAATACTTAAGTACAATACCTCAAAATTGTACTCGAGTAAATGTACTTAGTTACTTTGCACCAGTTATTAGGTACACCAAGCTAAAACAAATGCAGTCTAATACAACAGTCCGGCAATAAATCCTCCCTGATGTAGTTTGTGCTGCTGTTTAACTGTTAGGATATCCTCATTGATGTTAACGGGGTGGACAAAATAATGGAAACACCTGCCAGTATAATGCAGTATAGTGCAACAGCACCACAAATTACATCCTCCCAAATGTCCACACAGTTAAATCCAAACCTCTCTAAAACAGTTTCAACAAAAAACTGAACATTATAACCTTCAGGATGTATTGCAGGACTGTTGTATTAAGACTATTAACTTTAGCTTGGTGTACCTAATATACTGGCAACTGAGTGTGTAATGTCTTGTATTGCTGCAGAGGGTGCGCTCCAAAGTCTTACCTAGATGATGTCATCAGGGTTATCTTGACTTTTCAATAATGAACACATAAAGGAGCATTTCTGTAAATGTGTGCGTGTAAACCAGCCTGCTAATTTTGAGCTTGGGCAGCAACTCTGCAACACACATCATATGAAAGACGTACCTGTTCACCAGGCAGGATCCAGTGTTTCTGGAGCTTGACACTTTGTGCTACAATCTTAAAAGTCAAGATATTTTGGCCTCTGCTGCTTCAGTTTTGACCTCTTTGGAGTGCCCCAGCTTTATGGAAGTGACATACTTAACTGCTGGATGTTAATCGTGGTTCCCAACCTGGGGGCCACCTTTCAAGGGGTCCCAAGAAAGATTTCAGATACTTCTGTTAATGAATTTCTGTTAATTGTTTTTTTCAGTTTTTCTTGACAAATACTGGATATTTTAACCTTTTAATGTCTCTTAAAAGAGGGAAAATCACTCTTTTGGTTTAACTGTTCACAACTCACGTTCACACAAAGGCCGTAATCTGTGAGTGGACACGTAATTTTAAGGAGTCACAAGCCAAATAAACTTGGGAGCCTCTGCACTATTAAATCCCCTACAGCTAGGCCTGTCGTGATAACTACTTTTGTTGGACGATAATATTGGCCCTGAAAAAATTGCGATAAACGATATTATCGTCATTTTAAGACCATTTTATGCCACTGATATAATGATAATATAATAGCATAATAATGCAAGTACAACCTTTCAAAGAGCAATGAACTTTTAAGCTGCCTGAGCCCCGCCCAGGGTGAAACTCTGACAGGACAGACACAGACGACGAGCGGACAGAAGGACCAGAAATTACAGCTAAATGTGTCTCAGACTCAGCGTAGTTGTTTTCTGTTGTGCCCAAGTCTTATAATGTAGGGAAAACCCTGCTGTTTATTCTGGCATCATGTTCGCTAAAATGTTGGTGACATTCTTGTCCAAATAAACATTCACATAAACACAACGGGCAATATCGCACGATACATGGACATGACCTCGATAATATTTTGCTGGCCTCGATAAGTCGATCAAGTTATTATCGTGAAAGGCCAACTACAGCCTATTAATAGATCCAGCATTGCATGAGGGCTACAACAACCAAACTGTCCTGATGCACGAGCTCCCTCTAGTGTACATACACTATGTTACCACTTTATTAGGTACACCTAGCTACAACTACAATGTAATTTGAAGTTCTTGCAGTAAATCCTACCTTCATGAGGCTTATAATGTGTGGATTCAACTTCATGGTCATTTTGGAGGCTGTAGTTTGTGGTTGTCTGATATTAAAGTACATAAAACATTGGAAACACCTCATAATAATTCAACAACACAAACTGCACCTGCCAAACTGACCATGACGGTGAATCAACACCTTTGCAACAACAGTTTCAACAAAAATATAATCAATATAATCTAAAGGGATTTCATGCTGCGATAATTGTTTTTATAGTCACCACAAACTTAAAATCAGATGTGATTAGTAGCCAATAGTCAAGCTCCTGTTTTGAATTAACTAGTTATAATAGTTAAGTGTTAAAAACAGCTTAGGACAGCTAAAAAAAACAAAACAACCCACAAACAAATCTATTTGACATTAAAACTGATTATCCCATATTTGTGTAGCTGGAAGCAGCAAATTGCCTTTTTGGGTTAGTGGTACACAAGATTATAAGAATTTCACTGCAAACATTGTGATTCGTCTTAGTAGGAAAAGCACAGGTGTCACTTACAACATTAACAATGGCTCTTTTCTATTCAAGTGTCCCAGTAAGGACAGTGAGACAGCAATACCAGGACCCTAAAACTGTAGCAGCTAAATGGATTTTATCTTTTACACCTGTAAACATCTGTTTACACCTGTTTCTCCCCCCCCCAATATGCAACGTAAACATCAGTTCCACTTTGACCTTTGTGTGTGTGTGTGTGTGTGTGGACCCAAAAACGAAGCAAGAAAACAGATTCTTTTGGAACATATTTTTATTATCAAGAAAGTCAGATTTAGTTCTCCTTCTCCTGTACGGTCTTTGTTCCGCGCAGTCTGCCTGTACGACGGGCAGCAATAAGACCGACCTTGCGACCAGCAGGTGCATCCCTCCTGATTGTTGAGGGTTTGCCAATATGCTGATGGTTACCACCACCGAAGGGATGCTCAACAGGCTGTGTGGAGAGAGAGAGAGAAAAAAAGGGACATCAGGCTGAGGAACCTGGATTTGATATAGTGTGGTTTCATCCTCACATTGAGCCAGGGAACGAGACGCCAGCCTCAAACTCCCTCCTCTCCCTAATGTGCTGCTTGAGCGTCCTGCATGAACTTGCGTCTAACCTGCTGAATACTTAGCCTTATCTCCAGTGTGCACAAACATACAGAACATGTCTTCTATACTTCATTATGACAAGGGAAAGCATCTCAACCTTTCATTATACTCTTAGCTCCAGGAATCCAGCAAGCTTCTATCTGGTGAGCTGTGATTATATTTTAAAGACATTGTGACATTCACATTGAGAGACAAATTCTGACTCTTAATGTGAGGGATTTTCTAAAATGTAGACACTCAGGAAGGTGGTTAAACCAACATGATCCAATTAGGAAAATGTTAAAGTTGTCAAAAATGCTTTTAAGATTCAAGACCAAATCCTCATGTCAGCTCCACCTTGCTTGACAAAGTTTTTACTGAGCCATATTTTAAAAAAAGGCGAGCAGTCCGTCTCAGCCGCTGAACCACCTCGCACATCTACAGGTAACTCAAAAGTGCAATGTGTGTGAAACTCCAGAAATTACAAGACATTGTTAAAGCTTAATGATCACCTCCTTATACAACAGAAAACCATGCTGTCTGCATCCCTTTCTCCTCAAGTTTCACAGTATTTCAGCCCATTAAACATACTCTTCCCATATGCTTCATTAGACAGTGAAATTATTTAAGTCTCATTATTAAACCTTTCTCCAGATTCTGGAAAAAAGTGCAAAATACGACCTACAAGTAACGCTGTTTGACGGGACCAACACATTACAAAAACTGAAATCCCAGTAGAACAGAATCTATTAGGCGATATATTACCCAGCTCAAATGCATTCATACGTGCACCTAGTAAATTAAACATCTGTCCCCATCTCATCGCTCACTACTGTTCCTCATCCTGTGCTGACTGCTACTTCTGGCCTTGAGGGTCAAGTTCTCTGCACTCAATTATTCTTGAATGTATTCTGTTTTACCTGGTTTGCATCATAGATAACAGTTGCAGTATGTTCATGTTCACTTACGTTCATAGCCACACCACGGACGCGTGGCCAGCAGTTCCTCTTGGCCTTGTACTTGTGGTAGGCACGACCAGCCTTCAGGATGGGCTTGTCAATACGACCACCTCCAGCAACCACACCTTTAACAAACGGGGTAGAGCTGGTCAAAAAAATGCACTGGTACAATCATATTCAGTTCACAAACGCCAAATGAACTGTTTATAACTACACAGAAGGCGTTAGTTTCCAAAGTAGGTCATAAAGGCGATGAGGAAACATCAGCTACCAGCCATTAAGGGTCCTTACCAACAACAGCTCTGTTGGCAGAGGAGATAACCTTCTTGGAGCCAGAGGGCAGCTTGACTCTGGACTTCCTGGTCTCAGGGTTGTGGGAGATGACTGTGGCGTAGTTTCCTGAAGCGCGGGCCAGCTTGCCTCTGTCGCCGGGCTTCTCCTCCAGGCAGCAGATGATGGTTCCCTCAGGCATTGTGCCAACGGGCAGGACATTGCCAATGTTCAGCTGAGCTGTGGGATAAAACATAGTAAGGGCACAGGGTTCACACTGAAAACGTGACCCTTAATAACCACCAAACTACAAGCGTTGCATTTTAAAGAACAACCTGCTTTGTTATCGTTTAGACAATCCCATTTCTTTGCTTTTGATGCCACTTCTTGTAGGCGGACTAATCTAAAATTGGGTCCAGTATAAACATGCATGCAATACAAAATTTTGAGGAAGCATAAATGCATACAAAGCAAACAGAAAGATGCCAAACATGCTGTAAAAAGACGGATGCATCCAATCCAGCTAAACATATTTCAACTTCAAATCCAGGGTTAATAGAAACAAGACTTAAAAAAACACCACAGATGAATTAAAACCACCACACTGGTGACTATCCAAACTTAAACCAAGTTTTACAGTCAAGAACCCTTTCAGACATGCACCTTAACATGTGCCGGCAATTTTACATGCCTGGTAAAGTGACTCGCACTTAAAAAATGATCATTAATACATTTACAGAGTTAAATGTTGCTGCAAAATTTGTTTTAAAATCCCTCCCTTGATAGTGTGCAAGCAATACAACTGCATCTGTAACGACCCCGTCATGCTTAAATCATCTTGGAACATTTACGTAACAGAGACCAATATTTCTAAGTATAAAAGCCATTATTTAAACTGCATGTCTAAAAAGGGCTTTACGTTAAGTCTAATTTCCACTGCACGGTACGGCTCGGCTCGACTTTCGGTACTAGGTACTTTTCTAACTTCGTTCTGCACTGTAGATAGCACCCCTTTCGTTGTAGGTGGGAGTCTAAGCTGATAGTCATAGTGACGCTACATCAAACTGCCTTGACATCATCTTCAACACTACACGAACAGGAACAATGGAGGATATCGAAGGGATGGTGGTCTTGATTAAAAAAGTGATAACCCCTCGCCCTCACCGTACCAGTCACTATCCACAACTTTTGCAAATGGAAAACCAAAAACAGAACAGTTCCACGCGAGTTGAGTCAGACTCTGCGGTGGAAATGAGACATTAGAGCTAGGACAACAAGACTACAGTCAAAACAGTTAGTGTCCCTTAAGTCTACATTTAGCCTCTTACCCTTCTTGCCGCAGTAGATGAACTGTCCAGTGTGGATGCCCTCAGCAGCGATAAAGAGCTCTGTCCTCTTCTTGAAGCGGTACGGGTCACGGAAGGCCACTTTGGCCAGGGGAGCACCACGGCCGGGGTCATGGATAATATCCTGAGAGCAGGTAGACCGCAGAGAGGAAAACAATGACACAAACTCACCAACAACAAACCAGCATGACTTTGATCTGCTCCCTGAAGACAGTGGAGAGTCTCCTCCTTACCTTCACGATCCCCTTGATGTAACCATGGCGTTCAGCGAAGTCAATGTGCCGGAGTTTAGCAGCACCTTTCCTGTGCTTGATGTGGGCTTTGAACACGGAGCCCGCACCTTTTCTCTGTCCCCTGATCACACGTCCCATCGTGTACTGAAACAGACCACAACTTAGCGTTATTTACCAGCGTGACATGTGAACGCTAACTTCGAGGCCTGCGGCTAATGCTAAATTATTGACTTAAAAACAAAACACAGCCTTCTTGCGTGGAGGTAACTTAAAACGCCATGTTAGGAGTGGGCTAAAGCCGAAAGCTACCATTAACCTAACTTTACCTCACATGTTTCTAAAACGATCTTTAAGTTGTAAGCTATCGTTAGCCTAGCAAGCTATCACCGTAACTTACTAGCTTATATTGTTAATGTTACGGTACGCAGTGGCATGACAGAACAAACTGGTGACAACTTTGATAGTTATGTACAAATTAAACTCTCTAGCTTGTCAAAAGGGTTCACATGAAACACAGATCCGTGCTGTCTGTAGCGACTGTCGGCCTTTTAGCCGTTACACACCGCTGTTACAGCGCCATGTCATCAATGAGCTACACAGAACCACAAAAAAAGGCTTAAACACAGACGTCTGCCGTTAAAATACACAATAGGTCTTATTCTTATACATTTGCTGCACATTTAGAACTGTTGGTTTAAAGTGGATGAACTAATAAAAGCACGATTTAGAGCAGATTTAAGGACAGGAATCAGAGAGTAGCTGTCCTACCTAAACTCCGTTGACGGAAAGAGGAAGTGCAAGGGAAAAGCAGAGGTTTTCTTCCGGAGAAATCACCGAGGGGCATGATGGGAAATGGAGGCAGAGGTTCCCGGTCCGTGTAGGAAGTACAACCAGTGGTGAAGGAAGTATTCAAATCCTTTACTTAAGTAAAAATACCAATACCACACTGTAAAAACACTGTCACAAGTAAAAGTCCTGCATTGAAAATGTCACTTAAGTAAAAGTATGTGAGTTTAATCAGGAAAATGTACTTAAAGTATTCAAACTAAAAATAGGCCTGACTCAATGCAGAAAAATCCCCTGTGTGACTGTTATTCTATTATATATTAATAATTATATAAGCAGGATTTTACTGTAGTTGTTTGAGGTGGAGCTAATTTTTAACAATTTTGATAATCGTTTCAGTGCTTTTTCACAAATGTGAGGATTTTCTGCTTATCTTTGAAGTATTTTAATTTATTTTTAATACTTTTGAATTTTGTACTGTTGGTTAGACAAAACAAGCATTGTGAAGGTGTCACCTTGGGCTTTGGGTAATTCTGACGAGTATTTCTCACTATTTTCAGAATTTTTAACAAACCAAACAATCAATCGATTAATGGAGAAAATAATCAACAGATTAATCCATAATAGAAATAATCAGTTCTACACAAAGTAGTCCAAAATGAACTCCACCTCAACCAACTACAGTAAAATCCTGTGTTTACATAAATGCATGAGTAATAATAATCTAATGATATAATATATAATAGTATAACAGTCACAGGGGTCATTTTTCTGCACAAGTACTTTTAGTTTTAATACTTTAAGTACATTTTTCCTGATTATGCTTACCTATTTTTACTTAAGTACTTTTACTTGTGATGGAGTATTTTTACAGTGTGGTATTAGTACTTTTACCTAAGTAAAGGATCTGAATACTTCCTCCACCACTGAGTATACTGATCTAAGATAGCTCATCTTGTATATTGGATAATGTGTCTTTTCCTTGTACCATTTCGCATTTGCATAATTGTAAATGCATAAAGATACTAGCTAATTATAAAACACTTCTGTTGTTGGTTTGTGTATTTGCAGCATGGTTTCTAAATGCTGCTCATGTGTTGTCACATTGATGAAGATGTTTTCTTAATTTGATTGTGTTTTGTCTATTTGCATGTTTTTTCTTAAGTTGCAGTGCGTTTGCTCTTGTCGGCCACCGTACAAAACTGTAAAAATAAATAAATAAATAGTGTAAACATCTCATCCCAGGTCCTTTTCCTTTAAAACAGCAATAAAGGAAAATGAGAGACTGTCAACACACTGACATTTCCAAGCTCACAAATTTTTCATAGTGCAATGTTTTAACCTGCAAGGTCCTCGTCAGGCAAAAACCAGTCTGTATATGACAACATAAAATTAGGAGATGACATTATACAAAATAACACCCCTATCATTTTGTTGTGTTCAGAGAAAACACACAATGTAGCTTATAAAGAACTTATAATACACGTTTTTTTAAACGTTTTCATGAAAAATATGCAGGCTACATTCTGCAGAATATGCATGAGAAGAAACAAATCAATATTTGTTCCAGGTCTTGGCACCAGAGGGAGACATATTATCATCAAACAGGGGGAAAGGAAATTACATTATGTAATTCCTGTTTTTACATAAAGGGTTTTATGTCACATTCCTAATTAAAACCATGGGGTGACACTGTGTTTTAATGTATAAATCCAACCTGATGCATTATGTTTTTTTTCCTACCAATCACCACCCCGAGGAGATCTCAGGACTTCCTGCCCTGTGGTTCTCTTGTGTGCTCCAGCAGGTGCTCATATCATGGTTCTGACTCTAGGTGGAGGCCTTGCTTTAGTTTTCACTAAATGTAATAAGAGTTTAAGTTGGGATCAAGCTGCAGCCCTCTTCTCTGACTCGTTTGATGTCACTGCAGATTTGTTATCTTCTAACATGTATTTTGGGATGGATTAGGCAGTGAGTTACACACTGGAAACATGATGTGGAACGTGTATTTAGGTTTGGAGTAAAATATCTCAGCTATTGGATGGATTGACATGAAATTTGGTACAGACATTTATGTCCCCCTCAGGATGAACTGTAATAACTTTGTTGATCCCTTAACTTTAAATATAGTGCCACCCTCAGGTCAGAATTCCTATTTGTCCAAATACTTTGGTTTATGACCAAACACCTGCAAAACTAATGACATCCCCATCAGCCTCGGCTGCACTTTGTGTTTAGTGCTAATTAACAAATGTTAGCATGCTAACAAGCTAAACTAAGATGATGAACACGGACAACATTATACCTGCTGAACATCAACACGTTAGCGTTCTCATTGTGAGCATGTTAGCATGCTGATGTTAGCATTCAGCTCAAAGCAGCACTGTGTCTAAGGACAACCTCAGAGCTGCAATCATGGCTGTAGACTCTTAATCTTGTTTTTTCCTACAAAACACAGTGCACGCTTAGTTTGCAGCAGGCCTATATTAAAAATTGTAGAAGATGCTTGACAGCTGAATAGCTCTGCATGACGAAAATTAAGCTTATGTTATAGCTTTCCCTTGAAGGTTTCCTAAAATATTTAGCATTGTGTTCATTATGATATCTGGGGGAGAGTGGTGTGTTAGTGTGGATGTGATGTGCCCTGTAAATACATATAAAAACATATAAGTGTAAATTCAGTGAGAAATTCAACCTGCTCGTTCCTCCAGCACTCAGTGTGAGAACAGATTTGACGATGACTTTAAGTGTTTTATCATCTCTGATGTTTGATGTGTGTTTCACCACAGAAGAAGAAAAGGTGTTGAGCAACAGATGGTTCCCCTCCTGAGATCAGAGTGTCCCGCTGGAGGAACAACACTGCTGTGATTAATGAAAGCGCGCGCACACACACACACACACACAGGGCTGAGACTGCAAGTGATAAATGAAATGGTTCAGTTATTATGATGCTGCATTGTTTTGTACAGTCCCACTGGTATAACATGCATAAATACTGCGCACACACACACACACACACACACACACACACACACACACACACTGTTTATGTCCTGCTCTTTATTCTTTTCTTTCAAATACACACCTCTGCAGGTTTGTATTCCTGTGAGGACACAGATTTCAGTCTGATAAAGATGCTCCAATTAATCAAAATCATATATATTTAGATATACATAGATATTTGTTTAATGACTCGAGTTCTTAAAGCCTTATTTTTTATTATAATTCTTATTCTTCTACTGTTTAAGGCTATGAAAGCAAAACACTTACTTTGAATAGAAGTGGTAAATTTTAGCCTGGGAACCAGATGAATCTGCCGTTTCATTTGCTCTGGCAGGCACGTCTGGCCCCCCCTCCCATTCAAACAGATTCCCACCGTCCTGGATTCGGTCGGGCCAATCACAGACATTTATCTAATATGGGGCGTGTTTGATATGATGACAGATCAGTGTTACCGGCCCAGATTTGAAGTCACACTCACATGTTTCACTGCTCTGATTGGTTGATACAGCGAAAGGCACCAAGCTCACGAAACTCAGATAAAACTGTCAAACTAGGCAGTGCAGATCAAATATGAATCAAGATTCTGTTATTGCATTCCCACCTCAAGTGTTCTCAGAAACACATTTTAGTGTACTGTTTAGATGTAATTTGAGAAAGTTTGTGACCAGACCGCCATTTTTTTCCTGCTTGAAAAGCACCGCCCCAACATGCATGTGTCGCTCAGCACGTGGAAATCGAAAATGAGCTCCGAGGTTCCATCCAGACGGCAGGATAGGTACATTTTGAACCAATCGGTCCAATTTTAGAGCACACTTTCCTTTCACAAAATACAAAAAAGTGCTGTTCAAACATGTGGTCCAGGTAACGCAAGGCAAGTTTATTTGTATAGCACATTTCACACACAAAGGCAATTCAGAGTGCTTTACATAAAAAAATAAGAGCGAAACAGCATAAAAACCTTCTTGGTGTGGTTTTTGAGCACAGTAGGACTCTTAATGGTGCTGTTGATGATGGTGGGACTCTTGATGGTGCTGTGGAACATAGTGGAACTCCTAATGGTGATGTTATCAAGCATGGCGGGACTCCTGACGGTACAGTTGAGCATTGTGGGGCTTCAGATGGTGCTGTCCTGCACTGTGAGACTCCTTATGGTGCTGTTGTCGATCATAGCGGGACTCCAGATGGCGCTGTCGAGCATGGCGGGACTCCAGATGATGGAGATGGGGATCGTTAATTTTATTAATGGCATTAATGGCATTTCGCTTCCTTCTTATCTTTGGCTTTACTGAAATGTAGCCAAGCCTTTGACCGCTTTGCACGCTCAATTTGGATATGTTAGGACCTTGAAAAAATAACAATATGATTGAGGAAATGTGTTAGTACTTAATTCCTGTGCAGTGATTACATCCATCATGTCTACTGTGGCGATGTGTTTGAAAGATACTATGCGAACGCTGGATATTCACACACATGCTGTGTTATGAATTAGTACATGGCTTTTTAGCTTCTTTTAGCTAATTGTTTTGCTTTTGCTGTTTTTATCCAATCTCACCGCTCTCATAGCGTCAGTGAAAAAGCTCTAAAAACCCACTGTACACTACTTGCTCTGCACCAAACAGCAGACAGACAAAGTTAGTGACTAGCTGGTGGACGTAGTGGAGCATTTAGAAGCTAAAGAGCCACATATTTCCTTTAGGAGTTGGTGGAGACTAAAAACAGAGCTAAAAGGAGATTGAAAATTGGTCTTACATTCATAAGGTGGACACAAACATGACTCCAATAGGATGATCATGTTCTTCTGTGACTGCTGGATCTGTAAATAAGCAACTTTTTGCTAACATGTTAGCCATGTCAATTTTATAGTGATGATAATGTTGTATTTACAGCTTGTTTCTGTTGCCCCTAAGTGGTAAAAAAATAAATTATTGCAGGTTTAAAGACACCGGAAAACAGCTCAAGCTACAACATATAAAGAATTAGTTGATTAATGGTGGAAACGAGCATGCTCAGCCCACTAAAGGTTGAAAGAATGTCTGTTTTTGGATTCACAGGAAAACTTCCAACAGGCCTGCTGATCCTCAGTGTCTGCTGTTCATCGTCAGTATACTTAACTGTTAACTGGGTCTGTCATGGTTACACACTGTACTGCAGTATATCCTCCTCAGTATGTAATATCTCATCTGAGTAATGTTTGTTCTCAGATGACATAAGTTCTTTGTTTCCGAACAAAGAGGAACATTAACTGCAGTCACACCGAGACTCAAGTTTAAATTTCAAGACATCAGAGAGGGAGGAGCAGCTGTGGGACTAGGAGGAGGTGACCTTTGACCTCCCAGTGGTGGAATAACCTTTGAACTCTGTAAGAAGGAAAATGCAAAGAGCTGCAGATGTGACAACAGAGCTCTATTCTGCTGTCCAACAACTTAACACTGCACCGTGTGTGTGTGTGTGTGTGTGTGTGTGTGTGTTTGTTAGCCTCCTCATCATTAATACAGTTACTTTAGCTTTGTCAGATCTGGGACAAAACAGAACAATAGAGTTGAAACACTAACAACACACACAGACTGTTCTGTATATTTTTCTGTTTCTGTTGGAGGGCGGGGGAAGCCTGTTTCCTGTCCCGTTTCTCTCAGATCTTAACCAGAAAGTGTCCAGCAGTGAATCTGCTCCTCTCCTGCTGCTGCAGCAAGGGAACATTATTAATGTTAATATGAAATAAGTAGTGAGAGAACATAAATGTATGCCAAAGTTAATCTGTGATTTGAGATCGTGCAGGAACAGATTTATAATCGTTATACATTTATTTACAGCAAAGAGTTTTCGAAAAAGCTGACGGTTCAAGATTAAAGAAAAAAAACTGCATTTAGGTCTCAAAGACGTGATTTAATATAGTGTTATTATAAAAATATTAATTATAGCCGCTTTAAAGGTTTTAGCAACCTGGTGGGAGTTCACATTTACAGTTAAAAACACTTGTTTTATAGGCCGATTCCTGATAGGCTTTTAAAACAGCATTTAGATGTTTATGAAATAAAAGTCATAGAAAATAGGACTGGACAAAAAGTACATTCAACTTTAGTTAGAAGTTGAACTTTAAATTCTGCCTTTGTGCTATATTTGACCCACTTACTGCTGATTCTCGAATGCAAAATACTAAATAGTAAATTTTTCTGCAGAGTTTTTATCTGCTCATCGTGTGAATGTACAGTGTGTGTGTGTGTGTGAGTGTGTGTGTGTGAGTGTGTGTGTGTGTATTGCTAGACAATCAAACACCCCCTCAGTCTCTCCCACGGTCACCATGGGAACTGTGGACAGGAAGGACAAATTTAAACTTTAATTAGACATGGAATTTACACACACACACACACACACACACACACTGTACGTCCTGATTCATATTTCACATTTGACTTCAGTGTTTGTTTGTCTGTCTGTGTTTCTGTGTGACTTCATCGCTCAGCTGATTTAGTGGAACTAGTTTCTCCAGCAGTGCATATTGATACGCTCCTCTGCAGGCAGTGAGGAAGGTCATCTGTCTGCAGGAGAAAACTGTATATGAATTAGATAAATCTGTTCTGTTTATTTAAGTCCATGTTCTAGATGTGAAGATTCGAGCTCATCGTCATGATGTCTGTCTTGCTTTTTAAACACCTTTGAGAAGTCATTTTATATGGTGTACTTTTGCTAAAATGTTTTATTTGATCTATTTTATCATTTCTTTTATTATTTTCTTTACATTTTTGTTTTATGATCCTAACTTATAGATTCTACTATATGTATGTGTTTTAGTGACTCTTTATTTTATTCATGTAAAGCACCTTGTAACATGTGTCTTTAAAGTGCCATGAAAATAAAGTAATATTATTGTTCAACTATTTGTGTCATTTCTAAAATAAAGTAATATTATCATTGTTCCTCTCCAGGTGCAGTCAGTTGAATCTACACACTCAGGCAGACCTGATCCACCTCTGATTGGCCCATTTGAAAACTGGTCCAATCACAGACCATGTAATGAGAGGTCAGCTTCAGGCAGAGCTCCTCTGTCAGTGTGTGTTGGTGTTTCTCTGCTTTCTGACACTTTCAGTTGAAAGTCTGAACTCTGCATTAATGTCTCATCAAGAAAAATAAATAAAAGAACTTTATTTATAGAGCCCTTATCAAAACAAAGTACAAAGTGCTTCACAGAGAGAGAAATAAAATACCACAGTGAATGATAAAATATAAAATAAATAAAATACTTAAAATACATAAAAACAATAAAATAAACAGACAGTTCAGGTAAAATCAGGATATGCTTTCCGATAAAAATGCGTCTTGAGAAGAGACTTAAAAGAAGACACTGACTCAGACAACCTAATTTTTTGGGGCAAGTTGTTCCAGAGCCTCGGGGCCCTGATAGCTCTGTCCCCCTTAGTTTTCATCCTGGACTCAGGAACACACAGGAGACCCCTGCACGAAGATCTCAAACTACGTGAGGGTTCATAAGGGATTACAAGGTCTAAAATATAGTCTGGAGCCAGGCCATGAAGAGCCTTAAAAGTAATCAACAAGATCTTAAAATCAATCCTAAAACCAACAGGGAGCCAATGTAAAGAGGCTGAAACAGGTGTGATGTGGTCATACCTCTTGGTCCTGGTTAACAGCCGAGCAGCTGAGTTTTGTACAGTCTGCAGTCGTTTCAAAGTTTTTTGATTAAGACAAGTGAACAGGCTGTTACAATAATCAAGGCGTGAGGAGATAAAAGCATGTACAACAGTTTCTGCATCACTAAGATTTAAAATAGATCAGATTTTTGCAATGTTTCTCAGGTGATAAAAACATGATTGGACAAGCTTAGTGATATGAAAAACTAAATTGGTATCAAACAGGACACCAAGATTTCTTGCAACAGGCTTGATATGTTGTGACAGGTTACCAGTAGATGGCAGTATTTGTTTAGTGATGTGTTGGGGCCCAATAACAAGGATTTGTATTTGAGTTTTATTTGAGTTGAGCTGAAGAAAATGTATCGACATCCAGTGTTTTATGTCAGACAGGCAGTCCTGCAGAGAACTCAGCATACTGAGGTCAGTGGGCTTGACAGGGAGGTACAACTGTGTGTCATCTGCATAACAATGAAAAGACGGTGTAGTCCCTCATTCGTCCAGGAGTGTTTTATCGTAGAAAAGGTTTTGGTCGTAGTCATCTGGACACAGTTTTCAGAATCAAGACGTTTCGGCTCCCATCCGGAAGTCATTCTCAATTGTGAAAAAATAGAAATATATAATAGAAATATAAGCTACTCTTTGTTACATAAGCCCTGCCCTCAGGAAGGAATCTGCCGGAGTATCTGTTAATTAGCTAGTTTCAGGTGAAATCTACCTAGTTTCAGGTGAATCTACCTGAGTATCTGTGAAACTAGCTAATTAACAGATACTCAGGTAGATTCCTTCCTGAGGGCAGGGCTTATATAACACAGAGTAGCTTATATTTCTAGTTCCCGTCCCATTTTTTCACAATTGAGAATGACTTCCGGATGGGAGCCGAAACGTCTTGATTCTGAAAACAGCGTCGAGATGACTACGACCGAAACCTTTTCTACGATATAACAATGAAAAGAAATCCCATGTCGGCGGATGACATCACCCAAGGGGAGCATACATAGTGAGAACAGTATTGGTCCCAGAATTGAACGTTGTAGCACACCGTAGTTGATATGGGAAAGGGATGACATGTAGTTATTAATGGTGACACAGAATTTCCTATTGGACAAATAAGATGAGAACCAGTCCAGTGCAGTGCCAGAAATGCCCACCCAGTGCCTCAGTCTATCTAAAATAATGCCATGATCAAAAGAAAATCAAACTTCAGTCTCAGCAACACTTCCTCCTCTGGATGTCAGGTAGGTTTCCTTAAACCACAGTTTTCCACCTGATGTCAAACCAACATGGCTGCCAACAACATTAACAGCACAGTGCACTTTCAAAACACCCCTTGCCTGTTTTTTTTAATCAATCAGCACACTGATACATAAGAGTCATCATCTTTTTAGCAGTTTTCAACAAAAGATATCCAGATCAATTGATCCACCCAGTCATTTATCATCTGTACCTATTTATCCTGTAGAGTTGTGGGTCCCTCATTGTAAATAAAAAGTACATAAAATGTGTGTCTGCGTAGTATTTGTGCAGTATTTTTGTGGCATCCATTTAAAAAGAAAAATCAGATTGTCACCTGGTTTTTAATATTTAAAATAAACACTGATAAATTCCTTGATTTATGTATTCATTTAGAAAACAAAAACAGGAAAGTAATGAGTCCTACTCAAGGCTAGATTACCACCAAACGCCCAGGTTCCCAGACACCCAAGGGCCCCAATAGCCCCAGGTTCACTGTTTTTCAGCTAGTTGCACATAAATTGATCAAATGTTGTTTAGGAATTTGAAACATGAAAGTACGATTACCTAAGACATTGTTATCTAATTTCCACCAACTTCTGAGAAAAATATCTGGCTCTTTAGCTGCTAAATGCTCCACTGTGTTCACCTCTCTGACTTTGTCTGCTGTTTGGTGCTGAGCAGGTAATGTACAGTGGGTTTATCAAACAAGGTTGATGAGGGCATTGAGAGTGAACAAAAACAGTAATGTGACCACTTTCACATACTAGTAGTCATTTGATCCATTGTTAATATATAAAAATATTGATTATAGCCACTAATAAATGTGAGGTTAATCAAATGAACTGACACAGAGACCAAGCAGTATTGTTACAGTTTCTGGGCAACTAAAAAATTAATAAAACTGCCACGCATGTGTCTTTTTCTGTGAGTCTCTCTGTCTATCTCTGTCTCTCGCCCCTGGACAGAACAGCTGTTTTGCTCCAGAGGCATTGTGGGTCTGTGTTGCTGTGAGGATGCCTCCAGTTACGCCAGCTGTTCTGGTTCCTGATGTCAACACCGCTACTGGCAACCATGATGAAAACAACAACATAATTTTCATCAACATAGCCTCTACCACGATGAGGAGAAAAAACGTCATTAGCATAAATACACTGTGAGGTGCTTCTGTCCTCTCCGTCCACTCGCTGCAGCGTTTGCGCACTCTGCAGAAATCCATTTTGTTCTGAATAGAAACCAGTTGCAGTTTTCAGAGTTTCCCTCTGATGGCGCTGAGCCAACAGGAAGTAGCCTCACTACAGCTCTAGTGTCTGATTGGAGGTTATATTACTGGGGCTCTCCCCTCACAGGATGTCCCATTCCTGCCATTCTATCTCACTTCCTGTTTGTTTATTTTAACCAGGGAAATAAACAGCAGAATGGAAACCACACACACACATACACACACACACACACACACACACAGAGTGCAGCTGTCAGCTGGTTGAGAAGACTTCTTTGTTGTTTGGGAGAAAGATGAATGAACAGTAGAGATGTTGTCGGGAAAACATCACATTTAATGTTCGAGATAATCCGATCTGATCGGTGAGGTTTAGCGAGGCTAGCTGTTTCCCCCTGTTTTCAGTCTTTAAGCTAAGTTAAGCTAACCAGACATGAGAGTGGTATCAATCTTCTCATCTAACTCTCGGCAAGAGAGCGAATAAGCATTTTTCCCAAAATGGCGAACTATTCCTTTTAATTAGATTTGGAGACGGGGACTTTGTTACAGTACATACAACAGGCTTCAGTACGTGACCACTCAAAGACATGCACAAAGACATGAAAGCACACACAAGTTGAAAACCCAAGTTTCCTGCAGGCATTATTCCTGGGAAATGCTTGGATCTCAATTCCCAATTCAAATACAAATTCAGTGCAGACCGTTCTTAACATCATTACAAAAAAATCTCATGCATCCAAAAGAGTTTTATTTTTAGATTTGATTGTACAGAGGCACATTGTATTTGGGGTTAATGGCGACTTGACTCCGACTCGATTTCCTGTCTGTCCAGCCTCCTTACTTTTACTTACTTACTTTCATCTGTATAAAAAATTAATTTCCTGGTCCTTGTTGAAATATGCTGATGACATGGCCTTAGCTGGTGATGTCACAGCGACCCTCTTTCTGTCCACCAATCAGGAGGAAGCAGAGACGGGGCTGCGTGTGTCTGCGTTCAGGATGTTTTTTTTCTCTCTGACAGAGGTGAAGGACAAAACTCTTCTTTTGACAGGAGGTCAGCATTCAGTGCTTTTATTTTGATGTCCTTAAATAGGAGAGGCCTTGACATTGGTGAACGTCCTGTAACGACAGGAAGAGGGAGGGACGGATAACGGAAGATGAGCCAACATCTGTTGCCGGGGGCAACGGGTGCCAAAACCTCCCCAGTGACGGCGGAACACCAGATTGCCTCATTGTCAAAAAGCAAAGAGGAAGTTTGGTGCCGTCGCCATGGTTACCAAGGTATTTCGAACCAAAAAAACAGCTGAGAGGAAGCAGCAGTCAGTGTGGTGACCTTTGACCTCTGACTGTATCTGACTAATACAGTTTTTTCCAACCAAAAACCTCATTGCCACACCTGTAGTTTCACACACACACACACACACACACACACACTGTACAGTCAGTCCATAGTGTTAAATTACTACATACATTAATTCAATTCGATTTATTTATATAGCACCAATTCATAACAGAAGTTATCTCATTGCACTTTTCCTATAGAGCAGGTCTAGACCGCACTCTTTATAATATTATTTACAGAGACCCAACAAATCCCACCATGAGCAAGCATTTACAGATATATTCATATATTCTTCATTTGTACATCGCTTTGAACAAAAGTGCTTACAAAATGAATAAATGTAAATATATGATGATAAAAAAAAATCATCACTTATCTGAACTTAAATGAAAAATCAGCCTGTTTTTCTGCTACATTTAACTTCAGTAAGTTTGAATGCAATAATGGTTTAAATACGGGGGTAATGACGCACATTTTCAGACAGTCTCTCCTGGAAGGCATTCATCGTGTTGCAATCGTTTGTTCACACAAAAGCCTGCTTACTTTCTTACACCTGGCCAATCATGGCGTGCAGTGGGTGAATGTCGGATTGTCAGTTTTAGAAAGCTAATAAAATTGATGGATGCAGCCCCCCCAAATCTGAGTCAGAAAGGTGTGGGGGGAGGGAAGGGGTTTCCGAAGCGATATTGCTCTGGAGTGTTTTGACAGACTGACATCACCATCCTGAGGCTATTTGTCTGTGTGTGTGTGCCATGTGACAGCCATGTTACATTCGGGTCACCATGTGATACTATGATTCCTGAAGGACAAACGGTAGAAAGAGGTAATTTCACTGTTGAACTGCTTCAGCACGCTCAGTGAACAACCGTCTGTCTTCAGTCATGGGTTTAAAGTCCTGGAGGTTCGTAGGTCACATTACAAATACTAGACTAATTCTGTCTCTGATTTAGACGTCAAGATTATTAATTATTAAGTCGAAGTCAAACAAGTAAGCCAGTCTGGTCTTGTCAGAAAGTTTTGGACTTTGCCACAGGCTGATGATGCTGTCGGCATGGATCGGTTCTGCTTCTAATAGTGGGATTTTTGTTCAACTCTCAAAGCAACACTGATCATGTCCATATGCACAGTGAAAGAGTTATTGGACACTGTAATCCTTCCTCCTATTTATACTGGCTATGAAGAAAGGGGGAAACACTATCAGAGGAAACCAAAAAAAAGGGAATTTTGCTTTTCAAGATACCAGATACTGAAGCCTCATATTACCTTCAGCTGAACGTTGAAATACATTTTTCTACAGAAAGAGTACAAAATCCACAGTCCTCTATCTCTTCCATTGGAAGGCATCTCTTCACAGCTGGTACGGACAGGAGGGATGATTACATTACTCTCCTAATGTGCACATGGGCAAGTCAGTATTGTTTTGAGAAAGACTTAAAAGTTAAGCTAATATTCAAGTCAACGGTATCCGACTGTTGTCTTTGTCATACTTGAGGTGTGCAACAGATTGGTGCTGGGAGAATTGGGGCCCGGGTTATGCTAGAAAAGAACTAGTTTGTACGACATATTGTGCGACCACATTGGAAGGCAAAAGTGTTTATAGCTGTTTAGAACGGCCACACTGGAACGCAGTGTGAAAAGCAGACCGTCACATAGAGGCGGGAGATGCAGTAATCATTTAAATATGGGGATAAAAGCACACATTTTCAAACTGTGTCTCCTAGAAGACATTTTGCACTTGGCTGTTCACGTTAAAAGTGAAATAGTTGTGGGAAGAATGAAAAAAGAGAGCTAGAGAGAGAAGTTCAAACTCTTCTCACTTTCTGGCCAGTCACAGTGTGAAGTGGGCGTAAATGTTCGATCATCTCTTTCAGAAAGTTACAGAAATAGTTGGACACAGCGCGCCCAATTCTGACATCGGCAAGCTGTTGGGGGAGGGGAGTTTCTGAAGCTGTTCGGCCAGCCAACAAGCAGTTGAGTGGAGTATACTATACAAATTTGCTGAAAATAGCTGCAATGCACACCGCTCAGATTTCACACCTCACCAGTGCACTCAAAGTTCAATCCCTTTCAAGTCAAACCTTATTTGTTGGTGACCTTTCAGTGGACAAGTACACAGATGACAGCTGTCCATTAGATGAAAGCGACCTGTGATGGGTTAAAAGACGGGGTTGCCAGGTTTATATAGGCAGATAGTAAACTGCTTCCCGTTTTCAAGTGACAGTTTGTTTCTTTTAACCATGACCACGATCTTTCCCTAACCTTAACCAAGTAGTTATTTTAACCCACACCATGCTCTCTCCCTAACCTCACCACAGTGATGACCCATAAGAAGATTGTTTTATTGGTGTGGTGATTTGTACATTTTAGAAGACACTGACAAATGATTGTTGTCCTGCTGATGGGGGCATCAGATCAGAAAATGCTTCTTTGTGTCGATCTGGAGGGCAGTTACTTAGAAATGAGGTATTTTGTCATTTCATTCATTCATTCAACCTTTATTTAAATCGCGAGGAATCATTGAGGGCATGCCCTCATTTTCAATGATGTCGAGAGTACAAAACAGAATAAATGCACACAAAAAATAAGTAACGAGAAAACAGCAACAGAACACAGTTAAAAACAATTAATTCAAGTGCGGAGTAGTTTGTAATCATGGTTTTAAATTGACCTATAGGTACAAATGTGTTGAGTTTTAGTGTGTGTTGTAAAATGTTCCAAGTGTGTGCAGCACAAAAATGGAAAGCAGTTTTCCCAAATTCAGTGTTTGCACGCGAGACATCGAGCTTCAACCAATCACTAGATCGAGTCAAATAATGACTCGACCAGTTTAATAAGGAAGTGATTGCCACTAAGGGCTTTATTAATAAATAGAAACCAATGCCTGTCACATCTTACTGTTAGAGATGCCCACCCAACCTTTTCATACAAGATGCAATGTTGAGTAGAATAACTGTCACCGGTAATAAATCTTAGGGCGAAGTGATAAACTGAATCTAGCAGTTTAAGAGTGGAGGCAGAGGCGTGTCAATAGAAAACATCACCATAGTCCAAGACAGACAAGAAGACGGCCTCAGTTATCCTTCCTACTTAACATTTTTTGTCGCAGCTTGCTGACAAGTGTGTCAAATTTATATGTAACTTTTTGATCCAGCCAGATCCCAAGATATTTGTACTCTGAAACTCTCCTAACACAAAGCATCACGTCAGGAGAAAGAGCTCCACTTCCAGCAGAGTCTGTTAATGAATCATCAACAGTTGAAAACAGTCAGAGAGCTGTGGGAGACAACACAGCTGTTAATGGGAGAGTGTGTGTTCTGCTGTTAAAGCCTCAGCAAGACCTCACACTGCAGTCTTTGTTTTTAAGCTGACATCATCATTTTCCATCCCAAATAAGGGTTTAGGATGAATGAATAAAAGACAGTCCCAGTCGATGAAAAGAACCTGTAATTTGTCAAAATGAAGGTCAATTCTTTTTAATTGTTCCTTCACAGCATGTAATTTAATGCACTTTCTTCCACTTCCACTGTAAACTACATACTGTGTAATGATGCTGACAGTGCATTATTCTGTCAGTTAATTAATATCCTGTACTGTTGTGTAACAAACTGCACGTCACCTTGTTCTGATCAGAAAATGAACACATCATACTAGTTTTTTGTTTTCTGGCTTTGATGGTTTCAATTGTGCGTTTGCCAACACAAATCTGACTTCTGACTTCATTCCACCTAAATGGAGAATGTCCTCCATCTGCCTATCGCACTCTCTCTCCCAAACACACACACACACACACACACACACAGGAGCTTCATTAGGGATGATATTAGTGTGAACCCCTTATAGCTTCCTTCCCCCCAAAACACACCCACCACAGGAGGTCACAGATATGAAGCCAACAGCTGGATCCAATACACACACACACACACACAGATCTTTTCCTGTCTGGCAGGAGACCACAGTTGGACAAGGTCTTATGTGTGTGTGTACTTGTTAGAGATAAGCATGTCAGGGCCACAGAGAGATAAAATTCAGGATGAAGCCCCCCCACACACACACACACACACACACACACACACAAACACATGCTCTGGCTCTAACGGCTGTTTGAGCCAATCGGATCGTCTCTCAGCCTTCAGCTCGTTAACAGACTATCAGTTTCCCTCCAGGAGAGATTTTAACTGCAGCTCATTAACATAATTAATTGATGCTCATTAGCTTAATGAAGCTGCAGGTTAACAGACAGAACAAAGTCCTCAGTGTTCATTTAAGACTCTGACACAGCAGAAGAGTTCACTTAACACTTTGAGTCTCATCTGCTCTGCGAATTAATGGCGTGACAGTGTTCAAAGCAATTTAACAACAGGATCTGACAGCATATCAGTCATATGAGCATCATCGTCTGTGACTGTGGAAAAAGCTGAGTTAATGATAAAGTTAATGATACAATACATAATAAAAATAAAAAGTACACACTAATAAAACAAACTATGGAGATTTTAATGTTGCACATTCCTGTCTCTAAATGAACTGTTGCAATGTAATCTACAGGTAAGATTTCCATCCAGGTTGTAAACAGTCTTCATTTAACTGATTTGAATTGTAGGTTGATAATATTCAGGAAATGTTTTGTATATTAGACAGCGAGCGGTGGCCATCGCTCACTCTATAGACCCTTTTACAGCCGACGTCATCAAAAATATGCACGTGCATGTCGGCAACGGAAGTGGCGTTCTGACCCAGCCATCTAAACGAGTTAGCAAACTTTAGGATTGTATATATGTATTGAATTAAAACTGTTACCAGCATCAAAATGTCTGGTTGCTGTGTGTTCGGTTGTCAGAATCTATAGTCCAATAGCGAACTCAAGTTCTTCAGAACTCCGATAGGATCACGACTGTTTCAGAGCAACCGGCGGCGTCTATGGCTGCAATCTAATGTTATTAAATGTGTTGACTAAGTTACAGGGGCAAGGCACATTCGATTTTTGATATGGTGAGGCAAGTAATAAGAGTAAGGGGACAAAATTACAGTAAAACAGAAGCAGAATTCATGTTTGCATAAGCATAACAACTATATCAGCTAGTTAGCAAGCCAACAACACAAAATAATACCCAACCATGCAGGTACAATTTGCAGTTAAGACGTAATTTTCTGGTTTGTTAATTATAACCCAAGCCTCATACATAGTGGTCTTATGTCCTTGTCTTTGGCTAGGGAGGACGTCTGATTTCAAGGCACAGTTTATGTCATGGTATTTGACGTTCTGTACGTGACCACAGATAATGTAGTCGTAAGCATCTAGTGACTTGTATGCTAGTAATTTCTCGCTGGTATACACACTAAGTTTCTCCACCAAATACATGTATATATCTGTCCACTGAATACTGGGCCACTTGCTGATGTCTTCTAGCCAATCACTAATAGCACACGGTTCTGGAAATCGGTCCCCATTTGTCAAAGTCAATTTGTTTAGGTAGCATTCAAAATCTTTGGTGGTTAATGCCCTTGCTTGACAAACTATTGCACTCCACCACACTTCCTTCCAAACTACATGCGCATGCTTACGTACGTCATCATTGTTTACAAACTGTAAAAGGCTCTATTGTTTCCAATGTAAACACGATGGCAGCGGCAAGGACAAAGAGGACAGCTGCCGCTCTCGTGAATGTGCACGGCTCTTCATCACTGCCGTCTGAGTTGACGATGATTGAAGTTTGCTGCTACTGGTATCTGAGTTCCCTGAAGTATACACCTTTGGTGTGGTCTTGGAGCAACATCAGCTTCAAAGTCTGATTATCCAGTCTGGCACAATGACTTATGGTATTAGTTAGCTTAACTTGCTGCATTAACCATGTGTCACATAATGCTAAACATTTTAAGCTACAACCCGCCCACTCTGTGGCAACGTGATGAGATTAGAGTAGGTGGATATTAGTAACTTGTGTGGTAGAAGTCCTTAATAGGATTAGTAATAACTTTGATGATCCCTTAACTTTTCATCCAGCGCCACCATCTGGTCAAAATTTCAAAAAATGAAAACAAAACTAATAACTAATGACATTCCCATCATCTTCAGCGGTACTTTGTGTTTAGTGTTATTTAGCAAATGTTAGCATGCTAACACGCTACACTAATATGGTCAACATGGTGAATATTACACCTGCTAAACATCAGCACGTTAGCATTGTCATTGTGAACATGTTAGCATGCTGAGGTTAGCATTTAGCCCAAAGCAAGTACAGCCTCACAGAGCGGCGAACTGTGACACCCTGGATTACGATTTTCAAGTGATTACACTTTTAATGTATGTGGGTGGCACCTGAGCTGAGCCTCATAGTCCTGAACCTGAGATGAGACACAGCTTGATACTGTATATGCATCACAAACACCTGACACTTTATCACATATCCTGTGAGGACTGAACACATGGTAGGACTGCCATTATAGAAATTTCAAAATAAAGCCTCACGGCAGAATCTTAAATAAACAGTGGAGAATGTAGTGTGTGTGTCTTTTAATAAGGGTGTGTAATGATTAACTGATACATATTTGGGAACTGATACATATTGGGGAACTGATACAAGAGTTGGAGATGCTACATCGATACACAACCACAGATCCGGAACAAATTCTGTGTGAAAGTCAAACTATTTTACCTGCTTTGATTCAGGAACTGAAAAAAGTTCACCACTGAAAACTGGGGTGACATGTCGTATTGTCACAAACTTAACTGCATCATTTTTGTATCGTATCGTGAATCATGTATCTATATATGTGGAAGGAGAAATACTCGCCTCTACACTTAAATGACCTGTGCTGGTGTGAACTAAACACTGTCGCTGTGTTACATTCACACAGCACTGTCATGGTGATGAATCTTCATAATGACTCTTCCTGTTGCTATACAGCATCAGAGTCAGACTGCACTGACTGACCCTCAGAGGGAAGAATGTACTGTCCGTGGGATGTCCACGTCCTGGGGAACACAATGGCTGTTGTTCCAGACAGGATGTGACATCATCATTAAGGACTTTGGGACAGGAAGGAGCTGATGTGTGTGTGAAACTCCTGTAAAGTGGAGGACAGAGCATCGTATCTATCCATCCATGTTATAGCTGAGGTCAGACTCAGAGATTCATTGTTGTAGCTCCACTGCAAACGTAGATAGACGTGTTGTACGTTATCAGGTCATTTTGTGTATTCAAAGTATTCCTGTCATTCACTGTGTGGATAAGAGGCACAATCACAATGAGAGGGAAGTTTATGGAAAGGGTTTTACAGTTTTGTATGGGCCTGAATGGGACCAAAATGGCCAATATTAAATAACTCAATCACATTATGAAATGAAAAATCATATAAATGCATTATAAATGTATAAATAACCAAAAACTGCACAGTAATTTCATGAATTACCAAAACAAATGTCAATATTATGAGTTGGTGTTATTTCTAATGCGTTTTTATAAAGTTCATTTTAATTTCATTATAGAAAATTTGGGTTTCTATTATATTTATTATTATCATTTTTTGTTTGTCAAATTTTCTCATTGAAAAATGTATTTGTATGTGTAAGTATGTAGTATGTATGTTTTATAAGTAAGTATGTATTATAAGTGACTTTTTATGACAGTGATGATGTCACAAGTAACCTCCCCCTCTCTCCTCAGCCAATCACATGCCTCCGCCCTCTCTTAGCAAGCTCTACAACTGCTACCAAAGTTAGCCTGCTAGCTTGTGTTAGCCAGAACAACAACAATGCCAAAGTAATTGTGAATCAACCAACTAGCTGCTGCTGTAAATAAATACAGACCGACAGAACAACTAACCTTTCCTTTTATTTACTGTAACAAGGCTGCAGATGCTACCTTGCTAGCTAGCTAACTAGCTAGTGTCAAGCTAGCTGATAGAGTTATGTCTACTGTGTTGTGAAGAGTTAGTGGGGAAAAATTTGTTCAGAAAATTAAGCCATTATAATGAGATAAAAAAAATTGGTAGAAAATTCAATTCAACGCCAATTTAACTATAGACTTACTTAGTTACTATGACAATAATGACGAAAAATATTTCACAATAATTCATCAATAATAGTGTTAATAAAAAATAAAATGTTAATAAACAAATTAACTAATTAATTAACTAATTAAATTATCAATGTATTGGTTAATTTATACATTTTACTCTTTTTATTTATCAAAAACGTACAAAAATGGTTCACGCACCCAAATCAATGAGATTGTTCCTTTTATTCAGTTTACAATGTCAAAATTTAGCATGGGATTTTTTTTGTTGTTGTCCATAATGTTACGGTTACAGACAAGCGGGCGACACAGAGGGTGACAGGAATGATCTTTATTTAATGACAGCCAGGAGTGGAGAGTGTTAGGAAAGGGGAAGTGGATGTAGGGAGGTCACTGGAGGGATGCAGAGTCTGGGAAACCACCAGAGACAGGGGAAACAATCCCAATGAGGTTCTTTGGTAAATGGTAAGGGGAGTCCTAGACTCAAACGAGGCCGGACACTGAATGAGGTGAGTGGAGTGTTCTTATACTGGCTGTGATTGGGATTGATGGGGAGCAGGAGTGTGGTTGGTAGCAGGTGTGGGTGATTACAGGCTGTAAGGCCTGGTATAACAGTAACACATATTGGTTGGAAATTGTTTTAGAATTGCCCATATGGCTCTTGTTTGTATAATCTGCATATAGTTTTGTGAATTAATGTATAGCTTTGTCTCTGGTTGATAGACTTATAGGATTTTATGTTGGTAAGGGGCTCAGTTGGCAGGTCTGAGGATGCCTCTGACTACCTGTGGCCACTTGATGCACCTGCTGGAGAGAAGTTGACTGACTCAACCATGAAACTGAAGGACGATTGCACACTAAAGAAGGCATAGCCAAAATGTCTGTGCATTTTTCCCCCCTGTGCTAAATTCTGACATTAAAAAAACTGAATTAAAGGAACAACCAAATTGAAAAAATCTACTCTTTATTTATGTCACATTAAAGACACTGCTTTACATCAAGACATCTTTCAGTAACACATATCAATAAAAGCAATCATAACATTATATGTATATTTACATTATTTCAGGTGACATGTTTTGGGACAAAATGTTTAAATAAATTGTACATTAAATAGCATAAGGAAGAAAGAAACTGCTTGTAACAGGGCTTGTTTCCTCATCTTTTCTCAAAGTAACAGGTGAGTTTAATTGTTTCGTATGTGAACAGCCAACTCAGTCTTTGTGCAGCTTCTGTGTTTGAAAAAAAAGCTATTTCTGTTTTTATCTTACTAAACAATATATTGTGTGGTTTCCATTAAAAATAGAAATAGAAAACCTATTTTCTATATAACTTGAATTGGCACATTGGACAAGTTCCTCCAGACTGACATAGCAACCTTGTTTCCAATGTTTCAACATTGAGTGGTAAAATACCAGATCTATGCTGCTTGGCTAAATTACAAATTATATGTTAAGTTAATTATTAATTTAACATTTTATTCACTTTTGGAATACCATATTATTGAACCTTTTTCATCATTTGTTATCAGAAACATGGAGGAGGAAACACAAGCAGTCTCAGCTGACCAATCACAGCTCTCCTGCTCTCCATGTGGCGTTTCTGCTGATGTGTTGTTACAGGTTTGCGTCTCCACACCAGCCTGACACAGGAGTGTAATTCCAGCTGTGTTTAGTTAAAAGTATTAAGGCTCATCCTAACAATAAAAGACTGAAACAGAAACACACCAGACTCCAGAGTCATCGTACTATAGCTGTTCAGACTGACAAAAGAGTATATCTCATAAGAAAAGACAAACCTCTGCACCATCCACCTCTTTACGTAAATGTGATGGCAATTTTACATGTTGATCTCATGTCTGAATAAACGTCACTTTTACATACATGTCATGTCTCAAATCTTAAGCCCTTTTCATACATAACTTTGCTAACTTCATCTGTCCATTAAAGTGATGGCTTTTTGTCATTCAGACACAGGTGACTTTTACTTTAACGTTTCTTAGGGCTTTATTCAGACATGACAGCTTACCGAAAGAGCTGCATGCTTGAGCGATATTTGCCACTGGGTGTGCGAGAAAGAGAGCGAGGAGCAGAGAGAGAGGTGAGGTAAGAAGTAAGGAGGAAGAGTGTTTTATGTTCGCTGCATCACTGATGGATTTTTAAAACTTATTTTGCTGTTGAAGCCTTAATAAATGACCATCGTGAGCATGAGGGATGCTTCTAACAGTGAATACACTGATTCATTTTCTCATCAATTTCATGATTTATCGTTATAAGAGAGCAAATCCTGCTGCCTGTTTTACAATATCTGACAGTGCACAAGCATTATATATATATTTATATATACACCTATTTTTCACCTACTTGTATGCACATAATAGTTGTATGTCTAAGTAGTTCACTAAAAAGTGATGCGCACAGCTGGGACATGCTTGTTGTTGCCATGGTTTGTGACTCATGAAGTTATTGAAGTCAGCTATCCGTAAGTGGCATTGGAAAATAAGCTAAAATTAATTTTTGTTTTTGTGGGACAACAAGCCTGTCCTTGCCGTGTTCGAGCATGCTCTTCGCTTTTTAATGTCTTCTGGAAACAGTTTCCGTTGTCGTCTGTGCTACTTGCAGCATTTCGGTATTTGGTTGTGTTTTATTACTATGCAACATTTTTTTCTAAATGCTGCGCATGTGTTGTCAAATTGGTGAAGACGATTTCTTAATTTGCTCGTGTTTTGTCTGTTTGCATGTGTTTTCTTAAGTCGCACTGCGCTGAACTCTCAGGGCCACTGTACAGGAGACATTTGACAGTGTTTTAGAAAAAACTGAGAGCTGCTAGAGTCTCATTGTGTGTAGAGTCATTTCCTCAGTCAGCAGCCAGTGTGTGTGTGTGTGTGTGTGTGTGTGTGCGCGCGTGCGCGCGTGTGTGTATCCGAAGGCATCTTCTTCAGTAACAGCTTGTGTTGCCTGTGGGACAACACACACACACACACACACACACACACACACACACACACACACACACACACACACACACACACGGTATAACTGCTGCAGGCCTGTAGCTCATTACTGATCAACATATGGCTACACACACACACACACACACACAGTAAACTGTTTCTTCTGATCTTGTCATTAATTACTGCTGTTGTATTTAAAATAAGACAGACTGACGATATGAACTCTGACACAGTTCACTGGACCGAGTTTATTTATGTTGAGTTTCACAGTTGGGACTCCTGCGTCATTCTGTGATCAGTTTTCTGTCGTCAGAAACAGTAGAAGGTGTTTCTTCTGCATTAAAGATTCTCGCTCATTCAGGTTATAGAATATCTAAAAGTATTGAGTTGAAGGCAGCTGTTTTTACTGTTTAATTCTGGAAGATGTTTCTCTTCTCATCTGAGAGGCTTCCTCAGTTCCCCTGATTGTTTACTGGTGAGAAGTCCCAGACATTTTTAACCTTCTATCTATTTTTGGCATTTTTTCCATGTTTCCGCTCCATCTTTAACATCCAGTCCTCTCACAAAGCAGTCCTTGTCACTCTAAATTCCCTGATATACTCCAAAGTAGACATGTGAACGGCTCTGTTTATACTGCTGCATAGGCAGACATGTTCACACGTGCCATCGGGTGTGTACAGTCTGCGTCGTCATAAAATTTAGGTAAAACCACAAACTCAAATTTGTTACCTTTGGACAGAGCCAGGCTAGCTGTTTCCCCCTGCTTCTAGTTTTTATGCTAAGCTAAGCTAACCGGCTCCTGGCTGAAGCTACATTTACATAACTAAAACTTTAACACATGAGTATTTCTATACTGTAGTATTGCTACTTTTACTTAAAGGCGGGGTATGTGATTCTAATCCAATACATGGCTTTTTGTCAAATTCAGCGAATATCTCCTCGCAGTCCGCTATCTGTCCGTTCAGTATGTGTACTGAAAAAAACTCCAGTATTTGTACACAGCTCTGTAAATGGGAAACAAACAAAGTGGCTCGGACTGAGCCACACAACACTATTCCAGCCATGATGTGTGTGTCGTGTAACATTAAATGACTTGCCCACGGACATTCAGCTTACTTTCTAGTTTGCCAAGATATGCTGTTTTTGTGACGTTAGCTATAGTAGCAGGAGAGTTGTGAGTATCGCTGTCTGGAGCTGCTGTGCTGGCTCTGGGAAACCGTCTCGTCCTCTCTGGCTGTTAGCTTTGCAGCAGCAACTGTAGGGACAGTTTGCTAACCCACAACCTAGCTAACGTTAGTTATATTACTTGCTGTGTCGTTATTTACTTAATATCATAGTATTTGTCATGGTATTGGATTCCTCCAAAATCGCATACCCCACCTTTAAGATCTGAGAACTTCTTCTACCACTGGTGTACTCGGTAAAGTACCACCACCTGGAAATGAACCGTGGATCTCTGTGGTGGTGTTTTGCCCCGTTTTTTAAAATTCTCTTGGTAAATGGTAAATGGACTGTACTTGTATAGTGTCTATCATGGATCTTTCACAAGTTGATGTCACCTGAGTGTTGGACAGGTCATATGTGAGGCAGGTCACATTGTTGTGTGAAGCCACCTGTGAAGGATGTCAGGACATGGTGTCAGACTCTCGTTCCTTCTACGTCCAGGGTGAAGGTCTGTTTGTGCCTGTCCATCAGTGGTGGAAGAAGTACTCAGATCCTCTACTTAAGTTAAAGTAGCAATACTACAGTGTAGAAATACTCTGTTACAAGTAAAAGTCATGTAATCAAAATTTTACTTAAGTAAAAGTACAAAAATATTAGCAACAAACTTTACCTAAAGGACAAAATGTAAAAGTACCCATCATGCAGAATGGCACATTTCAGAATTCATTTTAATTACTTTAGATACTGCTGGGTTTGCATTTATTTGTTGACTATATTTTGTATTATTAAACTGAATTTAGAAATGAACTAATAACTAAAGTTATCAAATAAACATAGTGGAGTAAAAGTATAAAGTTGCAGAAGTACCTCAAAACTGTACTTAAGTGCAGTACTTGAGTAAACGTATTTAGCTACTTTCCACCACTTCTGTCCATGCATCTCCTCTGTTGCCATGTGCAAACTGACTGTTGCACTCCGACACTATAGCTGCATGTTGCTGTTTCCTCCTCCACGTAAAATGGCGGCTTCCCTTTTTGTTTAAAACGTACAGGAAACATACTTGCAGGCTGTGTGTAATTGTGACTGTGAGATAGTTCATAGACAACAGAGCACATACACACACACACACACACACAGTGAGGCCTGATGGAACCAATTAGCAGACGTTATCATGGCCTGGAGACGTCACAAGCTGTTCAGACCCCCCCAGCCCCCCTCCTCCCCCCAGGGGGTCTCTGTGTGTGTGGTTGTGTGTGTGTCACTGCACATACATCACTGCTAAAATATTTACAGTCCTCTGTGTTTTACAGTTTATATTACTGACCTACATTCATCTGTGTGTGTGTGTGTGTGTGTGTGTGTGTGTGTGTGTGTGTGTGTGTGTGTGTGTGTGTGAAGTCATGGCTAACTGACTGTCAGTGACCTCAGCCACAGGAACATCTCCATATAAGGCTGTGAACACACAAAGCTTCGGAGTGCTGTGTCCGTGCTCATGTTTAAAATCGGACCGTTTTCTCTCTCAGCTCAAATCTGTAAAGTGTGTCTGTTTACCGCTGTTGCTAGGAAACAACTTCACCATCAATTTTGACATTTTATACATTTGGTATAATTTAGAACAATACATCACACTTTAAAGTTCACCTGGAACTGATCTCAGACTACCTGGTTGGAGTAACTTGGTCCAGACCTGGGTTCAGAAAAAGTGGTCATGAGTAACAGTCTGGTCAGCATTTAAAATAAAATCGGCTCATTTCAATGAAATTGCTGTGATCAGTGGTTTCGCTCACAGGGGTGAAGAGTTCAAATTTGGTGAACTTTGAAACAGAAATTTTCACTGCTGACAAATAGTAAGCTTTCTTGACAGTGCTGATCTTTATGGGAACTGAGAGTCGGAGAGTCCAAAATGGAGGAAGTATTATATGTTGTGCTGTGTATAGCCCATCCAGTTATATTTAACCTCCTCTGTCAGAGTATAAACTGCTCCACAAGAGAGGAATGGTTTGCAGAAAATTATAAGACAGGATTCGACAGTCCACATACGTCTTTTGAATAAACTGTGTGAACTTACTGTCTCGTTAGCGACCAACCTAGCTAGCTCGATAGCTACTCTGACTGAAGGGCTTGCATGATTCAGGCTGGCCAGCTACAATTACCTACTACTGAGTCACCAACTAGGATGAATTTCTCTGTGCCACTTTCTGTTGTGACCGGGGCTTTAAAGACTCCTTAAACAGACGACAGCCAGCCAATCAGAAACAAGTATTTTCTCTTACAGAGGCACAATGTGGAAGTTTTAATTCAAAGAAACATGAGGGGAAATGTTAAATGGATTCTATCAGATGTGGTCAGTAGGTCACTGTGTGTGTGTTTATGCGTGTCCTTCCATTTTCAGTAATGTCAGCAGCCCCGCTCACCTCCTCCATCCTCTCCCTCCCTGTCTCCTCCTGATCCTGTGCAGCCTCCTCCTCACACACACACACACACACACACACACACACACACACACACACACACACACACACACACACACACACACACACACACACACACACACACATCCCACTCTGAGATCAAAGCCCTGTATCTGATCACACTGATCTGTGTAGATGTGAACACAGCAGGGATCAGCTGTCTATTAGCATACCACAGATAACAAGATAACACACACACACACACACACACACACACACACACACACACACACACACACACACACGGTCTGTCTCATGAAGTGAGTTCAGCTCTTTTAGTCATGTTTATCATGTGAATCAGCCATCAGCAGAGAAGACAAACAAACTGTTACAGACCTGTGATCTGTTTATTTGTTGACGCTTCAAATGTATTAGTTTTTTTGTCACGTTTTTACAAATTGGATGCATTTTTGTTTTAGGTTAAATTTAGTCGCCATTTATCTTATATAATATTTTGTAGTTATATGTGGTTGTGAATTAAATTGTTTACTGTGTAACACCAGACAGATTAGCAACCACTCAACTAATTTGAACTGAACTCAGCTAGACTCTAGTTAGTCTAGACAACTATTTTAAACATCTAAACTAAAGTAAACTGGAAAGACTGGACGTCTAAACTCTACTAAAGGGGTGGCAGTGGCTTAGAGATAGAGCAGTTGCCCACTAATCAGAAGATCAGCGGTTCAATCCTCAGCTTCCCCTGCATGTCGGAGCGTGAGTGTGTGAGAATGATTAGTTTCTTTCTGATGAGCAGTTGGCACCTTGCATCGGTGTGTGAATGGGACACGTAGTGTAAAGTGCTCCGAGTGTTTGGAAGACTAGAAAGGCGCTATACAAGTACAGTCCATTTAAAGTAAATTAGACAACGTTCTGCAAGTAAAGTAAACGTCAAAACTCCATAAAGATAATTAGACAGCTAAACTAAACTGGGAAAACTGAAGTAAACTAAACATCCAAATGAAAGGAAACTGGAAAAACAGAACATATAAACTCTACTAAAGAAAACTATAATAATAAACTAAACTAAGCTAAAGTTAACAAAAAATTAAACATCCAAACTGAAGAATCTGAACTAAACAACTAATGAAAAAACTAAACATGGAAACTCTACTAAAGTAAATTAAACAACTCTACTAAACTAAATTGCTAAAGTAAAGAAAATTTAAATAAACTAAAGATCTAAATCTATAAATAAATAAACTGGAAAAACAAAAGTAAGTTAAACTTCCAAAATCTATTGAAGAAATTCAAGAACTATACAAAAGAAACTAAAATAAAATGAAAAACTAAAGAACTAGACTGATTTTAACAACTAAAATAAAACAAAGTTAAATTTTCCATTTTCCGCTGAAGGGAAACTTTACATAAATAGTGTTTATTCTAAGGTAATTTCTGTTCTGTTTCCCGTTTTCTGAATTTGTCTTTCAGTATCCATTCACACAGATGTTGTTGCTGAGATACTGTGTGTTGTTTCATGTTTCTCTTGTCATGACGACTGCACCACCATACTAAAATGATTTAATAGACACTCATACATGCGAGCTACTAGCAGAGGAAAAATCCAATCCTGGGCTGCTGTGTTGAGAAAGTTGTCTTCTTTTTTTTTGTGCCTTTATTTGATAGTGCGGTCGAACATAGACAGGAAAGGGGGAGAGAGGGGGGGGGGATGACATGCAGTAATGGGCAGAGTGTGCGTTTTAGTAGGTGAGCTACTGGGGCGCCCCAGAAAGTTGTTTTCTTGATGTCGTTGTTACACACAATCACTCCTCCACATCTGTAGAAACTGTGACACATCAGCCTTTTAGGAAACTGTAAAGCAGAAAAAAAGAAAGAGGGGACAACACTTGGAGAACAGTTGACTGACTGATCGAATGCATCTCGTCACGTCTCTGTTAAGTTGCACTTGAACACAACATGACAACATGCCCGTACACTCAGTCGCTGGTTTATTAGGTACACCTAGCAAAAACCAATGCAGTCTAATACAACAGTCTTATGAAGGTTATAATGTTCAGTTTTTGCTTAAACTGCTACAGACACAGCCGGTTTCACCTCTGTTCAGTCTCCTCCTGCTCTCTGTGATCAACAGTACTGTGTTTTATTACAGCTGAAAATCATAATATAGTTGTTCTCATTTACATATTTTCTGTTTCTGTTGTTAGCCAACTGAACTAGAAAGAAATAGTGATTTAATTGTGGCTCATAAACTCTACATGTTAACCAGCAGTCAATCCCAACCTGCTGTGCCGCGGCGATAAAATCATTTGCTTTTAATCGCAACATCGATTACGAAGAAAGTTGTAGGGAACAGAAAGGCCTTCTAAACGTTGCTGCCACATAGCGCCCTACCCTCACTGTGCAGCTTACGTCATCGTTTTAGAAAAGGTCAGTTTTCCCGTACACACAGAAACAATTTACACACTCTGAAGACAGATTCGAAAAAGCTCAGTTTTGGAGGAGAAAAACACTGTTTTAATCGGTGTGGAGGGCTGATCCAATTTTAATTGGTTTAGTGTGGATGTACTCCCAGGAATGTGAGAAAAAAGAGAGTGAAATGAAAAGAGAACTGGGGAAGTGTCAAAGCTGTGAGCTGTCATCTGAAACAAAAGCACACACTCAGCGCATGATGACTGCATGACTGACAGCACTGCTGCTGCTTTCTGTGTGTATGATTGAGACTAAGTGCTTATACTGGTTGTTTTAACTGGTCTTACTGGCAGCTAAAGGGGTGCTATCAGTGCTAGCAGGAACGCTAATGAATGAGCAGGATGGCAGTCAGCGTGTGTGCTTCAGTAACCTGATTTGTCCAAAACAAAATCACTTAAATCTGAAAACTGGTTACATGTAAAAACATCTTGCGTTCACACTGAAACCCAAAAAATCTCTTGTTCTTCTTAGTGTACTTGTATAGCACCTTTCCAGTCTTCCAAGCACTTTACACTACGTGTCCCATTCACACACCGATGCAAGGTGCCAACTGCTCATCAGAAAGAAACTAATCATTCTCACACACTCACGCTCCGACATGCAGGGGAAGCTGAGGATTGAACCGCTGATCTTCTGATTAGTGGGCAACTGCTCTATCTCTAAGCCACTGCCACCCCTTTAGTAGAGTTTAGACGTCCAGTCTTTCCAGTTTACTTTAGTTTAGATGTTTAAAATAGTTGTCTAGACTAACTAGAGTCTAGCTGAGTTCAGTTCAAATTAGTTGAGTGGTTGCTAATCTGTCTGGTGTTACAGACATCCATCACCTGGACAGTCTGGTGAGTCTCAGCTGGTTAAACAACTAATTTGTCTTTAATGAAAGTGATGTGATGGCATTAAAGCTTCCTGTTAACCGGGCCAACAGTAATTTGACCATTCTCCAAACCCCTCCCCCTAACAGTTGTCCAATCAAACTATAGGCACAACGGGTCTGTCAAGCTTTGGATTTCTCCACATGTTGAAGCTGTACATCGTTAGCATGTCTGGCAAACTATCTTACAACCTACAGTTGTAATAACCAAGGGTTCCCCAGAATGGGATGACACCTCTGATTGGCTAGACTGGCAGCTGAGGAGGGTTTGGGGGGAATGGACTAGTATGGGATGGCATGGTGGGAGAGGGCCTGATCGATGCTAAGTCCTCTTCCCCCTCCTGTAGGGGTGGGGGCTGTTCTAGAGGGGATCTGACCTGCAACGGGCCAGCTACCTCCTACGGGTCTCGGGGTGGCCTTAAGCACAAGAAAGCAAAAAAAAAAAAAGCAAGAACAAATGAGAAAGGGGGAAAAAGGAAAAACAAACAAAATCAAAACAACAAAACAAAATAGAGGGATAAAATAAAGGGACCCAACGGTCGTGTCCTGGTTCCACCCCGACACATCCCAGGGGCCGACCAGAAATGCCCCCTTGGAGTAGTACACCTCCTGTTAATTAATTAATCTTATCTGTATTTCTATCCTTTTTATTTTTTGCTTGTTTTTGTTGTTTCTCTCTCTATTTTTGTATGAGTACATTGTTTTTAGGAAAATCCTACTCATTCGGCCTTTAAGTTTACACTCCAGCAACCCCTGCCAATATTACCTGAGATAGCGTTACATTTGCTAAACTTATCGGTTAGTCCTCATCCTAAAAGCCTTTTCTCTTGTAATGTTAAAAGCGAAAACATAATGTTTGAAAATATTAACAAGTCTGTAAGCTAAGCAGCCAGACAGGGTTATGTTAGAATGAAATAATTTTATAATACAGGAATAAAATGAGAGACTACTGTTTCCTTATAGAGCAAGAACAATTATGTTTATTTAAATGTCCTCTACATGGATCATTACCTGGTGAGGAGGCTGTTAGCTTTAGCTTCAGCCTTTTAGCACGAGATCATGAATCTTTCACAAGATTCTTGTTTTAAAACAAGTAAGCTGGAAACGTTAAAAAGTCCACCAGAGACGGTGTTTTCAACCAACTCATTAAGCTAACGCTATCTTAATTAGCAAGCTAGCTACAGCTGATAAAATCTGCTAGTGACAATGTGCTGCGCGAGAAAAGTTGATCTGCCACTCTTTAAGCAAACACACACAACAAAGCAAAAACAAAACAAACAAACAAAGGAAATGACAGCTTCAGACTACGGTACTCTCACTCTATATATTTTACCCATCTGTCTTCACTTGATCTCTGTTACAGTTAGCTCTTACCACTTCCCTCAGGTTTTTTTTTTAAGTTTAGGAGTTAGTGTCCGCGGAAAACATTGACAACAGTCACTATTAATGCATTAACGACACACCCAAAATCTGTATGAGTCTAAAAGAAAATAGACCCATTTTCTGACGCCTGAGCTGCCATGTTTGATCCGTCCTCAAATGCGCCATCTCCATGGAAACAGAGCAAGAGGTAAATGGCTCCTTCTGCCAAAAAATTGTTGTTTTAGATAAAATGTCACTCATAATACAGTATGTCGTCTTAATACTTGAGCTGTGTATACCAGTCTCATTAATATTTGTCTCATTTAATATTTAGAAATTTTAATTAAAATACCACAGCCAAGGAAAATCCTGCTCTCTAATTGGCTAACAGGTGTCTGTTAAAACAGGTCAACAGTTCAACCATAGAGACTGAGAGCAACTGAAGGGCTGAAACGCTAACAAAATGCCTGTAGCTAGCTAAAAACATTCAGCATGTCAAAGGATTATTTTAGCACCCTATGTCTACCAGAGAGGAAAAGGTATATTGACAAACTCAATATTGTCGGTCTGTGTCAGTGTCCCTTCTCCTTACCTTGCTTTTGCAGTTGAAATCAAAGGTTCGGAGGCAACGTCATCAGAGTTTTTAAAGATCATTATTGAAATCTATAAAGACCTGAATAGGTTTGCAAGGCGACTGAGGTCACACAAGCATACAATTTAGTATTTATACATTTCGGCATAGAGGGTAGTAACCCCACACACCAGTTACAGCAAATCACGTCTTATTGCCTGTATACACATTTGTCTTCTTAAAAGCTCAGTTTTTCGGCTCAGCAGCTAATAAAAACTTCGTTCTGGGTGCTGTACCCTGTTGGTAGTGCATCCCACCACACAGCAGCTTTTAGGCGTTTTTCTGTTGATTGCTAGTGGACCAAAGTGACAAGGAGGCACCTTCACGCAGTACAAAATCACTGGAGAGAGCGATGAATTGTTTTACCCTCCGGTGTGGGCGGGACTGTGCTCTGTCTCTATTGTACTAAATCAGTGCTCAATATACTGTATAATAAGGTTAACCATAGCAAGTACTGACGTTTCAGACTCTGTTCGCTAACTGACTAACTGTTAACTGAGTGTTGAAACTAACCAAACCGTGCATTAAACTGACTACAAACACAGTTGGAGGATGGAGGAGGAGGATTTAAATACAGCCTGTCTTTGTTCCTTTGGTCAGTGGACGTGGTATAAGAGACATAATGGACTCCCAGGTGTTCTGATATCAGACAATAACGGACTCGGAGGAGGAAACTCGACTCTACTTCGTGTCTCTGTCAGTAATTTAAACTCAGAGTGTGTGGGAGGGTGGGAACAGCAGCTGGACAGATTCCAACATAATAACTGGAGGGTCATTAACAGGAAATACCAACAAACACACTGAGTGAATGTGTATGTATGTGTGTAGTACAGAGTTCCTGTCCAAGATTCACACAATCAGTCTGTCTGCTCCGCAACTGCCTTTCTGTCTGGAGCTATTTTTATCACAATAGTTAAAATCAGAATTATAGTTGATGTAGTAGTTATATAGTGATGAATAGAGATGTTTGCTATAAAGTTTGAGTTGAAGAAAGTTTGGTACATTCCTATTTTTTTTTTTGCGCTCACAACTTTCTGTGAAAGTACATACAGACACTCTGAATAAACATTGTTGAAAATTAAAAAAAATGCTGTTCCTCTTTTATTTTCTTCTGGTTTATTTTCTGATGGCTGGTTGAAGGTCTGGAATGAACCACAGAGCGGTTTGAGTTCTTCGGTGACTCTGTAAGGGCAAATATTCTTCCCCTGAATTTACAACTGTAAGCTATTCATCACTTCAAACTCCAAACTACTTATAAAGTCATTGTTTATTGAGTCCAGTAACGCTGGATTAAAACTGTTTGAATCACACAAGTAGTTAGTGCTGTAGAATGTATTTTTAGTGAATATTTACACAGAAACAGCTGGACGGATCTGTTGAACTGACTTAACTGCAACAACACATAACTGATATGATACTACTACAACTACTGGGCTGTATATCTTTTCTCTATAATCATGTCTTGTCTCTTTATACTGCAGAGCTTTTGGGGGAGTTTTTGTTGTCTGGGTAACAGACAAAATAACAAGACTAACAGTCTACAGCCATGCTAGCAGCCATGTTCAGTCTATGAAGCCGTATTTAGGCACGGCGGTGCTTTGAGCTAAATGCTAACGTCAGCATGCTAACATGCTCACAATGACAATGCGAATATGCTGATGTTTAGAAGGTATACACATGTTCACCGTCTTAGTTTAGACACAGACAATTACTCAAACTGGACTTCCTGGAACATATTTCATCATCTCACCTGTACCTGAAACAACACGCCCCCAACCAAAGCAACCAAAGCAGCACATTACTGGTTCCCAGAGGATGAATCCTAATGACTATGGTGATCCCTTTACTGTCATCTAGCGCCATCATCAGGTCAAAATTTTACTTAGTCTAATACTTTGGTTTTCTGACCAAATACCAGCAAAACTAATGATATTCCCGCCAGCCTCAGCTGCACTTTGTGCTTAGTGCTAATTAGCAAATGTTAGCATGCAAACGTGCGAAACTAAGACGGTGAACATGGTAAACATTGTGAGCATGTTAGCATGCTGATGTTAGCATTTAGCTAAAGCACTGTTGTGTTCAAGCACGGCCTCACAGAGCTTATAGTGTGGCTGTAATCAGTCGCTATTTAACATATATGCACTATATTTATTTAATTTGAGTGTCCGAATGCTGAGTGTGATGAAATGGAATAAAAAGAGTCAGGCAACAGACCTAAAATTATGATTATTCATAAGTGTCCTAAGTCTATACCTAGCAAACTATTAAATGTTTATTATGGAGGTATAGTGAATTATTGAACGAGGGAGTGATTTCAGACACCCATGTCTTGTTATAACACGGTGTTGTTTTCGGTCTGAAATGTGGCTAATGTTGGTCTGAGCACTGCCTTATTAATAATTATACGGTTAGTTAAGTGTCGCTTCAGCTGAGCAGGATTACAGACCACATAACTGCTGTAACGTCCCACTGGGGTTACACTCCAATACCGGAATTATAGTACTCCTAAACTTCTTTAAATGTAAATCAACTTTAAGTTCACTTTTTAAAAAAACAACGTTCAGTGCCAGCTCATGTCGTCTTTTAATTTATGGTCCAGCAGTGGTGGAGGAAGTACTCAGATATTTCACTCAGATCTTTTAAGTAAAAGTAGCAATAGGCTAGTAAAAGTAAAGAATAGTAAATAGTAAAAGATAGTAAAAGTCCTGCATTCAAATTTTAGCTAGTAAAAGTACAATTAGCATCAAAATAGCCCAAAGCACCAAAAGTGAAAGAAGGCCACACATTATGCTGAATTGCCCATTTCATAATAATATATACTATATTACTGGATTATTTTATTGATGGATTATTGTGTATTAATGTTGTATCTGGTGAAGGTGGGGCTGATTTTAATAACTTTATATACTGCTGGATAGCGTGTGAATTCCCCAGGGATTAATAAAGTCTTATTTTAACCTAATAATACATCATAATTTATTTGTTGATTGTAATATTAGTATTATCCGCAAAGTAACTACTAACTTAAGTTAGCAAATAAATGTGGTGGATTAAAAAGTACAATATTTTAAGTAGCAAAAATGGAAATATTTAAGTACAAATACCTCAAAATTGTACTTGTGCAGTACTTGAGTAAATGTACTTTGGTATGTTCCACCACTGTGGTCCAGTGTCACATCTGTAACATCTGTAACATCTGTAGCCTAAAAGCTCGGACTAGTCTATGGCTCTGACCATCAGAGTCTGACTCATATTTATGTTGTTTGTTTGTTTGTTTGTTTCCAAAGCTGTATATTTGAGTATTCGTGTGTTTCAGCGTTCAGACGGTAAAATCGGATTACAGCCACACTGACTCCATTCACACTTTAGTGATAAAGGAAGAGGAAACACCCCGAACACACACACACACACACACACACACACACACACACACACACACACGCTCACACACACACACTCACACACACACACACACACACACACAGAGAAAGCTGTGTGCACACCCTTGCGCGCTCAGTTTAGGCGGACAACCGGGGTGGAGAGGAAACACCGTTACACACGCGCACGCGCGCAGAAGGAGGGATGGTCTCCGCGCGCTCACTTCTCATTTTCATTGACTTAATCTGAAACTCAGATGAACTCTAGTTTTTGCTGATTTTTGCCTTCAGTTTTGTTCACTCGGTTTCATCTCAGCTCACTTTTCTGTCAGTTAGGGAATCCCGGAGCCTCGTGCGCTGCCTCGCGCAGACGGACAAGCCGGTTCACACACGAGACGCTTAACGGACCGAGAAGCAACAGGAGGTTTCGCGAGCGACTCACACCGGGACAGGAAGGATTGTAACGGAGACTTTTGGAGCACACTGCGGCTCTTTGACTCTGCCTGCCCGGTACTGATCCAACCACTGCCCGGTACCGACTGGACACACAGTCTGACCCGGGATATCTGCTGTCTGACCCGGGATATCTGCTGTCTGAGAGGTAGGCTACAGTAAACGTTGACCGTTAGTCGGTTAATAAACTAGTTGACAAAGTTAATAAAGAAAAGTTTTCAGTCATAAAAACACTAAACAAAACATTTTCCGTTTCTTCAATGCGACGCTTTTCTGTCTTAAACTGAATGTCTTTGAATTTGTGGACTGTTGAAAAATAAGTTTGGTGATATTTGGTGTGGGTTTTTTTTTTGTGTGTGGACATTTTAAAGATTAATTGATTGATCAAAATTGATGCGTAAATAAACTGATGATGATAGCCTAATACGACTAATCGTTAGTTATAGTGGTGAAAAATGTCCCCAAATCCTGTTCTTCAGTAAAAGAACCGCAATGTAAAAATGCTCAATTTCAAGTAGGCTAAACGCCCTGATATCAAACTTTTATTAATTAAAAATATTGATAATAAGAGTCGACATGGTCAGACCAAGAAGTTTGGGGGCTCTGGAAAAAAACTGTCCCCAGTCAGTTTGTTCCTCCAACTGATTCAGTCGGATTTCATGTCAAAGTCTGATTCATAAATCTGATTTAAACTGTAGATTAGGCTAATTAGTCTGCAAGCTAAGACTTAGCTAGACTAGTTATTTAAAAATAATAATGTGTTTAATTGTATGGAAGTTAAACTGGTACAAGCTGGTTTACAGGAATCACTTCATCATTTGATTAGCTTAAATATTTCAACTCTGATTTTCCCCTTTCTGATCAAGCAATTCACTTTTTTTTTTAATTATAGCACCTTTCAAGCAGGGGTGCAGCCCAAAGTGCTTCTAAAACAAGACTAAAATGAGAAGAAAAACTCAGAAGGAAACGAACAAAGACAAAATATAATAATAAAATGTTCGATAACAACACAAACTGAGTTACAGCTATACAGTTCAACATTTTGGGGAAAACACTAGTTCGCTTTTTTTGCTCACAGTTAGATAAGAAAATTGATACAACTCAAATGTCTGTCATTAAATATGTAGCTATAGCCAGCAGCTGGTTAGCTTAGCTTAGCATAAAAAGTGTAAACAGGGGGAACAAAGTTAGTGTGGCTCTGTCCGAACAAAATCCACCTACCAGCACCTCTAAAGCTTACTAACTAGCAGGTATATCTTGTTTGTTTAATCTGTACAAAAACCGAAGTGTAAAGACAACAATTCACTGAAGTTATGTGCGGACTATTACATGGCCAGGAGCAGTTGCCAGGCAACCAGGCAGCGGAGACTACTGGAAGTTACTGGTCCGGCACATAACACCCGTTAAAACGCAGAATTGTTGTTTTTACACTTCGGTTTTCGTACAGATTAAACAAACAAGATGTAACGTGTTTAATGAATTAGTGAGCTTTAGAAGTGCTGGTAGGTGGATTTAGTTACATTTGGGCAGAGCCAGGCTAGCAGTTTCCAGTCTTTATGCTAAGCTAAGCTAACTGTCTGCAGACATGAGACAGCCTGAGTTTGTAAAGATGGAGACGAAGCTGCTGATGATTCTTGTGGCTTCTCTGGATTTAAAGTTTGTTCTGACCTCATGTGTATTGATTGTTATTGATTCGTGTCTCTCTGGTGTCCTGCAGTTTGTCCTTCATCATGCGTCCCTCAGAGGGCAGCGTGTGCACGCACTGCAGCCTGATCCTGGTCCTGGTTCAAGTCCTGGTCCTGGTCCTTCCTGTGGCAGGATACACTCTGGATCAGGAACACAGTCTGGAGTTCAGCGGCCCCCCCTCCTCCATGTTTGGATACTCAGTCCTGCTTCATCGCCACAGAGCTCACAGCTGGTCTGGATCTATACTGTTCATCTGATATTGATCTGTGATTGATCCTCTATTGATCTTCTGTTGATCTATTATTGATCCTCTGTTGATCTATTATTGATCCCCTGTCCTTCTGCTATCGATCCTCTAGCTGTCCTATACTAAACATCTACTCATCCTCTGTTGATCCATTTTTGATCATCTATTAATATTTTATTGATCTGCTAGTGATTTTCTATTGATCTACTATTCACCCTATTTTTATCTACTATTGATCTTTTATTGATCTTTTGTTAATCTGCTATTGATCTTTTATTGATCTGATTGTTGAATCTCTAATTGATCTACAATTGATCGCGTTGATCTTCTATAGATCTTCTATAGTGATCTACTATTGAACCTTTGTTGATCTGCTATTAATCTGCTGTTGATCCGCTATTGATCTGCTATTAATTTATATTAAACTCCTGGAAATCTGGGCGTTTTGATCTCATGGATGGCTGAACTACATATCAAAGCATTATAGGTGTTAATAATGTTAGTGATGAATCTCCTCAGTTGTGAATTTTGACCTTTAAGTAGTAAAAATAAATTACTGCTGTCCTTATTGAGCTGCAGAGATCAGTAAATTTAGATTTATTTCATTATCATAGTGATGCTTTATTAGCTGCCATCTTCACAGTAGGACTGTGTCTGTGTGTGTTTGTGTGTGTGTGCATGCTAATTAGCCAGTTCTCGTCAATGAGAGAAGCTCTTTGATGCTTCACACACAGATGCCATTCAGACACTGAACAGACACAAAGACAGATCCTCTCTCTCTCTCTCAGGTTGGTGGTTGGAGCCCCAGTAGCGAACTCGTCCTCCAGTCCGTCGGTTCGATCTCCAGGAGCTGTTTACCGCTGCAACATCACTGCTGAGCGCCAGCTCTGCCACCACATACATGCTGGTGTGTTTCTGTCTGTCAGTGTGTGTGTTGTTAAGTCCCATCTCAAGGATTTGAAATACTAACCTGTTCTATCATAGAAAAGGTTTCAGTCGTAGTCATCTGGACACTGTTTTCAGAATCAAGATGTTTCGGCTCCCATCCGGAAGTCATTCTCAATTGTGAAAAAATGGATTTTTTCAAATAGTGAAATTTTTTTTCACAATTGAGAATGACTTCCGGATGGGAGCCGAAACGTCTTGATTCTGAAAACAGTGTCCAGATGACTACGACTGAAACCTTTTCTACGATAGAACACTCCTGGACGAATGACTTCCGGATGGGAGCCGAAACATCTTGATTCTGAAAACAGTGTCCAGATGACTACACCAACTAACCTGTTCCTCACACCAAATGTGCAAACGGGCATTATCTAAAGCATTATCTATTACATTGCTATTATAAAGCATTACCTCTCCTACAAAGCAGCTAACTGTGACACAACAAACTACATCAGAATGTAAACAATGACAATATTACTTTTTCGCTTTACTTAAACCCTGCGCCCCACCTCACATTTAGTGTTCATAAGCAGCATATAAATATTGAATAAACACACTATAATATAGTTGTTAGCAGATGTAAGTGTTTTAATGTATTAATGTATTTGTCAACAATTATAACTCCTCCTGTGGGCAGCCACAAGTAGAGGCTGCTGTATAAACAGATAATGAATGACAATATAGTAAAACACAGTTGTAATAATTTAAAATAGGTCTTCATAGGAGAAATTCTAATTGTTGACAATTACTGTACATTGTTATACACTTAAAATGTCCTTATATGTGCTTACAACTACATTATAATGTGTTATAAACCATTTATTAAATACTGCTTATAAATGCTAAACAGGGTGGGTTACAGTAAAATGTTACTCTGTCCAGAGAAAACAATCCGCCTAGTCCCGCACATGAGCCCCTTTAAACCACAACTTGTTGTTTTTACACTTAAGTTTTTGTACAGATTAAACAAATGAGACAGAACGTGTTAAATATTGAGCTTTAGAGGTGCTGGTAGGTGGACTTTGTTGCCTTTGGAGAGAGTCAGGCTAGCCCTGTTTCCAGTCTTGCTGTCTACCATGTAAACACTATCAGCTGTGGCCTTTAAAGGGAGAGTTCACCCCAAAATCAAAATACATATTTGTCCTCTTACCTGCAGTGCTATTTATCCATCTAGATTGTTTGTGAGTTTTGGAGATATCGGCCGTAGAGATGTCTGCATTTCTTGAATATAATGGAACTATATGGCACTCGGCTTGTGGTGCTCAAAGCGCCAAAAAATATATTTGAAAAACTCAACAGCAATGCCTCTTTCCAGAAATCACGACCCGGTTATTCAAGATAATCCACAGATTTGTTGTGAGCAGTTTCATGTAGGAACTATTTTCTTTCTACCGATAGTTCCTACGTGAAACTGCTCACAACAAGGTCTGTCCATTTAACAGTAAAACACCACTGAATTTCCTGTGAAGGAACAGTTGAATTAATTTGTGTGTGTTTGTCTATGTTTGCAGACATGCTGAGCTGTGGGAAGACATGTGAAGCAGAGAGTGATCACCAGTGGATGGGAGTCAGTCTGTCCAGACAACCTGGAGACAATGGAGGACACATCCTGGTAACACACACACTTTCTCTCTCTCTCACACACACATGCACCAACACTGAAGTGTATCAACACATCAGGGTGTTAGAGGTAGACGAGCTGTGATTGGTCACCTTAGGCTGCTTGTGTTTCTCCCTCCATGTTCACGATGACGACTGATTGTCAACAGTGAAGATAAATGAGGATAAATGGATGAGGAAGAAAAATACTCAATAATCTGCTGTTTCTCAGTACCACGCACACAAATTTCAGCCCTTTTCAGATGTGTACTCATTACAGTTTGATTAAGTAAATGTTCTGGCAATTTCACATGTTGGTCTCATGCCTGAATAAAAGCCAGAGTCACTTTTACATAAAGGTCTGTAACACTTCAACACAGCTCAAGTCTTAACTGAATGCTGAATCCACGCAGAAAGTGCAAGCTATTTAGCCTAGCTTGCTAGCTTCCATATTACTTTTTTGTGCAAAAATGGTTTTATTCTCCTTTGAAAAATGGAGTATCAGTATAGTTTATATTTCCTTACACAAAAAAATGAGAATTCTTAGCAAATGTGAATTTTAATTTCAGAGAAAAGTCATTCACCAGCAGAGTAGATTTGTAAATCCTGATAATGTTTGACACTCACAGAGTCTCTGTCACAGTGACATGGGTCATGGGAATAACAACACTCTTTTGCTAACTTGTGACTGTGTTATTGTCAGTAATGAGTCCATATCACATGTTGTTTGTGTGTTGTGTGTGTGTGTGTGTGTGTGTGTTCAGGCATGTGCTCACCGCTGGAAGAACGTCTTCTACTCAAAGAAAGACGGTCAGAACCACAAGCTGCCTAACGGAGTCTGTTATCGCTATGGCAGCGACCTGAGACACGCCCAACCCATCATCCCCTGCTACAGAGGTACACACACACACACACACACACACACACACACACACACACACACATTATGTAAGTATTGTGTGAATTTCTCGTTTTCTCATAACTCCACAATATGAAAGGAAATTAAGTGGTTCGAAGTGGACGGGGCCTTTTTGGAAAAATGTAATTTCCCCAATTACCACCTACCGACCCAAAATTTAACAATATCCACCTTATTGTTAACCCTATGATACCTTGCATGAATTATGGGTGTGACTTCCTGTATATAGCATACAATGATGTGTGAACACACCTTTTCACACCTAACTGCATAATGATATCACACCTCTGTTAGCTACTACCGAGGGAGAGGAGGACGACCTGAAGAAGTGGCCTCGGATGGCGTGCAGTAACTAACTTAGCCAGCACTACTTTGTTGCTATCGACCGTGAACCAATGAACAACCTGAAAAGCTCTGAGGCACATCAGTACTTCCATAGAAATAAAGTCACACACATTTTATTAAAGGAGGTGGAGCAAAACCGCGTCTATCTCAATGCAGAGTCAAGTTAGAGCCGCAAAGTCCCACCTCACAACATCCCCTAGCTAACGCTAAGCTAATTTCCGAGGCCACTTCTCCTGGTCGACCTCCCATCCCTTGGTAACGCAGAGGTATGATCATATTATCCCATTTAAAGAAAAAGTCAGACATTTTGGGAAACACGCTTAATCTCTTTCTTGCAGAGAGTTAAATAAGAAGATTGACACCACTCTTAAATCTGTACGCTAGCTAAATATTAAGCTACTGCCAGAACTTGCTGGATGAAGTGATGTTGTTGTGTGTGTGAGAGTGTGTGAAAGCAGCAGCTGTCCTGCTGCAGGAGGAAAACATTTAGGTTTTATCTTCATTTCTGTTTGTCTGTTTGTGTCTCTGTCTGTCTCTTGCAGACCACCAGAGGAAGTTCGGTGAGGATTATGGGTCATGTCAGGCCGGTATTTCTAACTTCCTGACAGAGGTCAGTAACACAGGCAACAAGCTAATTTAAAATCCTGTTTGTCTTCACTGTTTCCACCAGCAGACTGAATGTGATCCCTCAGAAGTATATGGTGTTTTAAAATCTGGAGCCTATGAAGCCACTTTCTTATTCTTCCTCAGTCTGTTGAAATGTAGAAATTCATTTTCACCATTTAAGTAAAGAAAACAAAAACTGTCAGCTATCTGTGTCGAGAATGAAAACTCACAACTTCCATTTTAAAGCATCAAATGTTGCAGAAATTATGATTTTGTGATACTTAGAGATATGCCATATGTAGAGACATGACAGAGCTTTAACAGAGGTCACATTATCTCTCAGGATCTGATCATCATGGGGGCTCCGGGGACGTCTTATTGGACGGGCTCAGTTCTGGTCTTTAACACGTCCAGCGGAGGGATGTCAGTGTACCTGGACGACGATGCTGGAGCCGTCAGCTATGGAAGCTACCTGGGTAACTGATACACCTGCTACTGTTCCAGTACTAGTAATGAAATAATGCTTACTACCGATGTACAACAGGTTTTTCCATGGACACTGGTCGGCCTGCTTTAGCCGTGCTGTGCCAAGCCAAGCCGTACGTTTACAGTCACTGCTGATTTAAACCGAACATTTCCTGCTGCTGCTGCTTCACATTAAAAGCTTTCCACAGGCGAACCAGTGGGATGCTTTTACCGTGGAAAAGTTATACGAAATGCAATGCATTTGTCGCCACACAGCAGTGGATATATCTGTCCTAATACCTACTGTAGCCACTGGTGGTACTACGACTGTAATATAGCCACATACACAAACTGCCAGATACAGTTCCTACTACTGCCACTAAAACCCACCACTACCTGGGTAAATAATACACATGCTACTACTGGTACTATTGTTCCTACCAGCAGTATACACCTTCTACCTGTGAGTTTAAACATACAGTTCACTTTGCATACCGGAAGTACTAAAACCAGCTGCAACACAGCAGATTGATAGAATACTGATCCATAAATAGTGACAATTGGTGTACAATTGGTGTATAATGTTTCAGCTGATAGAACATCACTTTTACCCAAGCGTACTGACGGACTCCGGCTGCTACTGCTGTGTTGCTGATGTGCCACTTTCACTGAGCAGCCTGTGTAGACAGGGTGTGATAGGATTCAGCTGCATAAAACCTAGTTGCATGACTAAGTTGTTATTTAAACAGTAATCTGATTTCGCCACTTCACTTGACCATATTTTCCAACCAAAACTGTAATATACATATTTGAAGTGTATCATAGTGTTTTTCCACAGGCCTGGTGTTGCTCTTTACAAAGTAATCTACCAGGAATGTGCACTTGAATGTATTTGATTGGACAATGCAGTGTGTTGCTGGATGAAGTTGCACTGTGTTGCGGCAAAAGTTGAGTTGAGTCCGAATTAGTTTTAAATATTGCAGGCAGGAATAATACAGGAAGAAACACCCACAGTGAGCTGCCTAAATTAAGGTATTATCAAAGTAATGCTGTCCTTTGAAAAACCATTCACACTGTGCCAGCATGACTTAATGGTTGTAGTTTCTTGTGGCTCAGCTCTACAGAAATATTATTTATATTATATTATGTATTATTTATATATATATATATTATATATTATGCTACAGCTTGGAGAGTTTTTTGGTTGTTTGTTTTTGGTTGGATGATGTGGAGTGATGGTGTAGTGAGATGACAGAGAGATCACAGTTTTTCTTATTGTGCATGTGTTACTTATCTCAGTTTCAGTTCAAGCTCTGACTTTGTGGGGAACAATTTTAGATACAGCTGCAGTTGTGCCGTTTATTTTCATCCCACCACACTGCTGTCACAGTGATACTTTCTCCTTCCTGACTCTTTGTCCTGACCATGTTCACATATACAGGGTATCTGAAGGTCTTGAAAGTTTTAAAAAGCATTGCATTTAGTTTCCTCAAAAAGATATACCTTAGAAGGTATTAAAAAGTCTTTTCATTTACAAATGTCGTTAACGTGTTCTCTTGCCTCCCGTTGATAGTAATGTTTTTATCTGATCTGTAAGGTATCTGATTACAGGCTGTCGGGTGACGTTATACATCTATAAACTAAAAGTGGGATTATTTTGACAGTGCTGCTGCAGGGGGCTGTTCAATCGTTTTTTGTGGAGTTTCAGTCAGCACCATCAGATCTGAAGCAAACACGGCCACTACTGGTAGCTACAAAGGCTAGGAAGCTCATCGTCTCATAATGAAAAGTGTCAGTATTAGCCAAAACTTAAATGAACTTAAATGAAAGAATGAATCATTTTAAATTGGTTAATCCATTCATCTGTTTTCTGCAGGTTATCTGGGTTCAGGTCAAGTTAATTTAATGAATTTATATTATGGGATTATTGTTACTTACTGCTGGGAAGTATTAAAAAAAATGTGATATAATAATTAATAATTCTAGGCCATATCATCCCTACATGCTTTGGCCAGTGTGATTGTGAAGCAGGTATCAAATTGCATTCTATGTGGTATTATTGGTATTATTATTAGCGGTATTATTATTAAATTTAACTGGGTGAACCCTGCATGTAAAAATGTCAAGTGTTTACATGACCAAGAGTCAGGTGTCTTTTAATCCTGATTCAAGAAACAATGTTTAAGAAATGAGTTTACTGCAGAAAAATCACAATAACACAAGTGCATTTCAACACTAAAACTGAGCGTACTTTCTAAGTCACCACGACACATCACTTCTCAGTATTTGTGCTGAACAGGATATACAGGAAACTGAGCAGAAAGATGTGATGATCTTCAAATAAAGGTGTTTCTTTGCTCTGACTCCACAAGAAGAAAACATTGCTCTCACCATGTCAGAAAAGACGCACAAAGACTGATGATAATAACAAGACTGATGAGCTGAGGATCAGACAGTGACACTAGCCCAACAACATGTTGTCTGTTCAGTTATGATGGAAGTGGAAGCTTTGAGTATATGTTGTCTTCCATTAGGAGTGTGTGTGTGTGAGCGTGTAGTACACATGTTGTGGGGACATAAATCTGTTTACACAGTCACATTGTGGGGACTCGCCTTCCTTTTGGTGGCAAAACAGTCCCCGTAAAGTAAATCATTAAATTTTAGGGTGAAGACTTGGTAGAAGTACAAGTATGTGTGTGTGTGTGTGCAGCAGTTTAACTCACTGATCAACACAAATCAACAGGAAGTAAAGGCTGATATCAAAGGCGGAGGTTTGGTTTGAAAACTGTACATGTAAAAGCTGTGGTTGTTCTTGCGACTTTCTCTGACACCCACTTTCTCTCTCTCTCGCTTACACACACACACACACACACACACACACACACACTTCAACCATAACCAGGACATGTCAAACCCTAACCTTAACCATAACCCAAGTCTCAACCCTTTCTGATCACACTGTACATTTCTACTCTTCAAATCTTACTTTGACATTTTCAGTTTGATGTAATTAATAAAATCTCTCTAAACAAAATGCAGATGAGAGAAGATAAAGATGGTGATTAATTCATTTGGATCGCTTCCAGTTATTACTGCGTGCTCACAGCAATACTGTATTAAAGAAATAGTTCTACATATTGGGAAATACGCTTATTTGATTACTTGCTGAGAGTTAGATGAAAAGATTGATACCACTCGAATTTCTGTACACTAAATATAAAGTTACGGTATGCAGCAGGTTAGCTTAGCTTAGCACAAAGACTGGAAACAGGTGGAAACAGTTAGCCGGCCCTGTCCAAAAGTAACAAAGTCCACCTACCAGTACCTCTAAAGCTCACTAATTAACACGTTACATCTCGTTTGTTTAATATGTAAATCAAAGTGTAAAAAATAAATAACTCTAGATAAATTGACGTTTTAGGGGGTGTTATTTGCCGGACTATTTCTTGGCCAGGCACAGTGACTCTTTTTTACACAAGTTGAGTCAAGTTTTTACACAAGGTGGCATTCATCAGGCTGAAACGAGCAATTTACAACAAGTTTGGTGAATCTGACTTTGAACATTCATGGGAGCAAACAAACAAAAAAGTAAGTGAGATTTAGGATAAGAATTTGAAAATGTTCTTGCATGAGTTATATCAAGTGGTGAGCTATGAAGACTAGTTTCATGTAGGTCTGGTTTTCTGGTAGTATTGTTTCAGTTGCAGACTGGTCAGTTTGCATGACAACCAACAGGCCTGGTCTTCTGTACAGGAGACATTATGCTGACAGTCAAAAGTCATCAGTGGTGGAAGAAGTACTCTGATGTTTTACTTGAGTAAAAGTACCAGTACAACTTTATAAAAATACATTCAAAATCTTACCTAGGTAAAAGTACAGAAGCATTATCAGCTAAATGTACTTAAAGTATGAAAAGTAAAAGTACTTGTTCTGCAGAAAAATGTCCCTAAAACAAAATGCTGCTAAATTTGTGTTCATTTTTTTTTTTACTTTTCTCAAAGTTTTGCTTTTGTTTTTTGTCAAATATTGGATGATTTGACCTCTTTGGTCCTCAAACAATTATTTAAAGGAAACCATGTTAGAAGTTTATAGGGGAAATGTCTTTTTGGTGGAACTGCTAACAACTCATAGATATCTGAAATATGAGCCCAACTACACACTGCTTTTTGTCAGAGGTCAAGATCCAAAAGGTTTGAGAATCTTTGGTTTAATGTGCTGTAAAACTTGTGTTTTTTTAAAAATGAAAAGTAACTAGTAACTACAGCTGTCATATAACTGTAGTTGAGTAATAAATGCAATATTTCCTTAGTGCAGTAGAAGTATAAAGTAGCATAAAATAGAAAGATTTAAGTAAAGTACAAGTATCTCGAAATTGTACTTCAGAACTTGAGTAAATGCAATTACTTATTTTTCACCACTGCAAAAATCTGAATATGTGACACTGTTTCCTGCTGCTGTTCAGGTTACTCTGTCGGAGCCGGTCACTTCCTGAGTCCTGCTACTGTGGAGGTGGTGGGTGGAGCTCCGCAATACAACCAGAAGGGCAAGGTAGGACCTACCTGTGTAGCTGTCTACCTGTCTGTCTGTTACTAACTCCTCTGACATTTTGAATGTTTGTTGGTTACAGTTAGTCTCATCCTCACTTCCTCTTGATAGTGTTGTGAAAACTTATAAGTTTGGGATAAAAGTTGAGTTGTAATTGAGTTTTTGTTGATATTGTGTGTTGTGTTATGTAGTTTTGATGGTTGAGGTTATTGTGTGCGTGTCTTTGTGCAGGTCTTCATCTTCACAGTAGACAATACCATGCTGCGGGTCGTCTCCGAAGTGTCCGGAAAAGAGGTAAGAAGCCACTTAGCATTAGCATCCTCCATTCAAAACGATGGAATACTTAGCACTTGCTAGCCTGTGTGTCTTTGCGTGTTTGTGTAGCTGGGATCTTACTTCGGCTCCAGTGTGTGTGTGGTGGATCTGAACGCTGATGGTTTGTCAGATCTGTTGGTCGGCGCTCCCATGGCAACAGGCATCACCAGGGAGGAGGGAAGAGTCCATGTGTACATCAACCAGGGGCAGGTAAGCACGCGCACGCACACACACACACACACACACACACACACACACACTCTCGAACACACAGTTTATTAATTTTAGCTCAAAACAGTGAATATTAATCTGGGATCCGTTTCAGGCGAAGCTGTTGGAGGCGGAGTTTCAGCTGACTGGCAGCAATGCCTACGCCGCCCGATTTGGAGAGACCATCGCTGACCTGGGAGACCTGGACGATGACGGTTACTCTGGTAATGACCACACTTGCACAGCCTGGTGAAACCATTTCAAGTATACATGGCACTACTAATACTACTGCTGCTAATACCTCTGCAAATACTATAACTATTGGTTATATAACTATAATCCAATAACTATTGCTACTGTTATGGTACTGCAATACAGCTTCTACTATATCTGATACTATTAATATCTACCGCTTCCACTACTACAGCAAGATACTAGTACTTCTTCTGATATTACTAATAACTACTTCTGCCACTGCAAATACTACTTAAACTACTGTATCACAGCAAATACTACTGATACTATTACTGCTGCTAACATCATTAACACCCTAACTAGTACTACTGCTAATAGTACTGCAACACTGCTTCTACTACTTCTGATGCTACTAATAAATACTGCTACTATTACAATATAATACTACAACTTATTCTGATATCACCAATAACTTCTGCTACTGCAAATACTACTAATCATAACTACTACTACTGTTGCAAATACTACCACTCCTTCTGATACTACTAATAACTGCAAATACAACTCTTTCTGTTTTAACTACTAATACTACTGCTACTATTACTGTTGCTAATACCAGTGCAAATATAAATATAGCTACAGCTAATAGTACTCCAATACTGCTTCTACTATTTCTGATACTACAACTAATATTACTTTAAAAGCCTGTACTGCTATTACTATTGCAGCTTCAGTAGTAGCAGTAGTACTATCTTCAGATGTAGACTGAGCAGTTCCACTGGAGCAGCTGGGTGTTAATTTCCTTGTTCAAGGACACCTCTACAGTGGTAATTAGGGCGGTTTAAGTGCTGCTATTTCGCTTTCTGCCTCAAAAATTACCCTACAATACTACTAATCCTACTACAATACTTTTACTGCTACTGCAGCACTAAACAACCAAAAACACATACAGTGTGTATTTTTGGTTTCTCACCAAGGGAGCACAACTACAGGGGAGCGGGGGGGAGCTTGGCTCCTCTTAATAAGACATGAGCTCCCCTGAAAACATGATTTGTGAAATTTTGGGGGGTCTCTAAAATATTGACAATATGCTATTTTTGTCATGCATTTCTATTTTTCTGTATCTTCATCATCATGGATCATGCATAAAATTGGGCTATTGATGTATGAGGGTGATTCATCACTAATTCAATTTAATAAAGAATGCATGCTATTCTTGCTATCACCATCGAAGCGTGGCGGCACAATATCATAAACTTCACTCACTTCACTCAAAGATTTAAAAAAAACAGGCCTCTGTGGTTGCTTCTGTTTAAAGGTAAGGGCCATTCCCAATTAACTGTATTATTGCCTGTTAGCACTATATCGTAGGCTATGTGATGGGTGTTGATGAGGACTGGATCCTTTGTAGGCAGCCTGGCCTATTTTAGTTGGTATTTAAAATGCTCATGCATGTGTATGTTGTTATAGGCGGGTTTTGTTAATACGAGACCCTCACATTTGATGTGTTACAGTAATTGTACCGAGAAATTACTGTGCTCATCTGTATGTGATGGGTAACTTTAAGCGTTAATGATGAGGACTCGATCCCTTGTAGCCAGCCTGGCATGCTCTGTTTTTGATTTAATGCTCATACATTTGTGTGTTTAGGCTGTTTTGCTATTTGACCTATCCGTGTTGTGCCGATAAACTATAGAATATAGTACATCACTCTGCAGAGTATACTGTGCCCTGCTTTAGTTGGCCGTAGGCTATTGTATCATACTGTGATGTTTGGTTTGATACCCGTGTGGAGGTTATTATACATCTACACAACCCCTCACACACACACAGAGACCCCTCACCATCTGTGTCTGTGTGCGTGTGTGTGTGTGTGTGTGTGTGTGAGGGGTGGAGTGTGTTATTAAGTTCATTCAAACTGTAATGACAGACTGTTGCTGCTCTGTAACTGAACCTGCCTTCTAATCTGCCAAAGCTTGAAAAAAGGCTGTGTGTGTCTGTGTCTGTGTGGACATGCATTACTCATGTTGTGGGGACATAAATCTGTTGACACAGTCACATTTTGGGGACTCACCTTCCTTTTGGGGACAAAATGCAAGTCACCATAACGTAAATCATTAAATTTTAAGATGAAGACTTGGTTTAAGGTTAGGGCAAGGTTAGGGTTAAGTAGTGGTTAGGGTTAGGGTTATGGTATGTTTTCTCATTATTAAATACTAATCCTGAATACTTTCATCCTGCTAAACATTTTCCAGCAGGGCTTTAGTTTGGATTTTAGAAATACAGAGGTCATAAGTCCAGGCTCCTCTCCAACATCCACTCCACCTCACCCCAAAATTTGGACCTGAGCTCCCTCCCAGAGAGGAGGAAAGGAAATCAATTTATAGGTGAAAGGTTGAGGCTAGGCTGAAGGGTTACTGAATGGAGACAACAAGAGTCCTCACAAATACAGTAATATAAACTTCTGTGTGTGTGTGTAGATGTGGCGGTTGGTGCCCCACAGGAAGACGACCTAAAAGGAGCTGTCTACATTTACAACGGCAGGAAGGACGGTATCTCACCAACTCCATCTCAGGTACAAACACCAACACTGATACTGCACATAAGACAATAATAATAGAATAATTAGATTAAATAAATAGAATAAATAAATTACAGTATTAAACAGTATTACTTTGTAGTAGTAGAGAAAAGTAGCATAGATTTAAAAGTTTAGGTACAAAACAAGGCAAAATTAAAGTTCCCCTCCAGACATGTTTTAAAGTATGTAAAAATACTCTGCTATGATTAATATTTTGTTTAAGATGGTTATCCCACATAAAAAGTAAAAAAAATAAAAATAATCAGAAAAGGGGCTGGAAGCACATCTACTCTTTCTCCCTCATTGAGAAATTCTGGATCTATGAATGCCCCGCCCACCACTGGTACGTGTTAGGTTGTACGGTGCCGGTGAGAGCATGGATATGGGTGAGAGAGCGGTGCATGTCAAGCGCCCAGAGTACGCTTGAATCTCAGATTTTAGGGAAGTATACAGACATCTCCCTCTTCAATAGAGGAATGTGAAAACACCTCTCTAGTGACAAACTTTGCACAGATACAAATCTGTAAAGTCATTTTAGACCACATGGTGTGTGTGTGTGTGTTTTCAGAGGATTACTGGATCCACCCTAGGTCGTGACGTCAGGATGTTCGGCCAGTCGCTGAGCTCTGGCATTGACATCGATGATAACGGCTACCAGGGTAAAATGAACTGTCACAACAACCGTTTCCATATTGCCATATTGTACGTTTATTTTCTCATTAGTTCTGCTTTAAACCAGGTTAAACTCTCTCTGTGTCTGCAGATGTGGCGGTTGGCGCGTTCCTCTCGGACTCGGCCGTGGTTCTCAGGTAAAACCTTATTTTAGCTGATTTGATATTGTACAGCAGGGGAAGCAGGACATCCCACAATAAGATAACCCAAGTTTCCCAACATCTGTTGATAATATTGTGGACGGAAATCTTTGCTTTAAGGAAAAAGATTTTCTAGAAACAGATTCATCATTGTAAATAATAAAATCCATCTCCAGTTTTCAATCCAGATATGAAAATTGTCAACAGGGAATCATATGACTGTATTTCAGTCAGCATGCTGTAATAATTTATCTGAATGTGTCCTGTGTGCTGTAGGACCCGTCCTGTGATACAAGTGAAGGCGTCTCTGGCTCTGCCTGAGCAGATTGACCAGCGGGTGGCGCTGTGCAGAGAACACAAGACTCCGACTGTCTGCTTTAATGTTACTGTCTGCTTCAGTGTCAGGTCCAGACAGTTCAGAGGAGCGATAGGTACTGTACCCTCTACTGTCGATTATATAAGATTCTAGGTCCAATCTGCTAATTTATACGATTGTCGACCCAACCTGCCGATCACCCAAATGACTGCTCTCTATGTCCCGCCTCCCTTATTTATTGTCACAACGCCTTTCAAGTTTTAAATTCTCGCAGAGCACATATGCAGTTTACAACGATAACTTTGGCAGATTTAAAGAAGACATTCTTAGTATTAATTGAAACAATGGGTCCTTCATTTCAGACAGAGGTAGACAAAAGCAGCTTTTTATTTCTAAGTGGCGGCTGTCAACTTTGCCGGCTGATATGAGAACTGTCATTGTCAGATTTTATCAGGTGTAGATAGCTAGCTATTTAAACTAATGATAGCTCCATAGGTTGGTTTGAAATGGTTTCTTTGGCTGACTTTTTCAGTTGACCCTGTAAAAGGGTCTTTATATGCACTTTGTGGCTACATACATGATATCATGCTAAAAGACTGAGGTTGAGCTCACATATACCAGGCAAAAAGACATGGAAACATAGAAACCGCCATGTTCTTGTGTAGTAGTGTAGAGCTAGTTAGACTGTTATTTCATTCGGACAAACCCTGTTTGGCTGCTTAGCTTACATACTTTCAAACATTATGTTTGACTTTTAATGTTACAAGAGACAAGGCTTTTCGGATGAGGACTAACTAATGTGTTTGGCTAATGTAATGCTATCACACATAACAAGTTTTGCTGGGGTTTCTGGAGTGTAAATGTTCCCAAATCTCGACAGAGCTCCACAGAGCCACTAAAGTTAAAGTAAACTCTGATAGCATCCAGGACCGACTGCAACACAGTGGATGTACTTGTCGTGAACTTGGCTTTTTTAACGTAATCTATAACCCACATGTACAGCGCTTCAACATGTTGAGAAATCCAAAGCTTGACAGTCCTGCTGTGCCTAGTTACAGTTGCTAAGCTACGATTGGACAATCATTGTTAGTGGGGGGTTAATTATATTATACATTAGTGTTCAAGTGTAACTACAGTTATTTAAGATTGTTCCTCTCCTCTGCTCTTCAGATCTTCAATATAATTTGACCTCTGTCTATAAACCATCCTTCCCTCATCGTTTCTATTTCCATGGTAACGGGTCATCCAATAGCACAAGGGGGCATGTGAGAACACGACACGGCCAGCTCACTTGTTCAACACACGTGGCTTACCAAAGGGTAACACACACACACATGCAAAAAACATACAGTGAATACATTTAATATTTAATAACCTGTTAATAACTGATTGGATTAGCTATAGTGATGCTAACAATGTTTATTCCTCCTACAGAAAGATGTGAGGGACATTTATACTCCGGTCCAGTTTGAGGCGTCCTACAGTCACATAGAAGCAAAGACCCACAGAGCCTCTTCCAAAACCTTCCCTCCATTAAAACCCATTCTGCAGCAGAGCGCAGGACACAAGAACACTATCACCAACCAGGTACTGACCAGTGCTAACACCAGCTAGTTACCAGCTAGTGCTAATACCAACTAGATACTACTACTTACACCAACCAGGTGCAGGCTAGTACTAACACCAACCAGGTATAGGCTAGTGCTAACACCAACCAGGTACAGGCTAGTGTGAACATCAACCAGGGACAGACTAGTGCTAACACCAACCAGGTACAGGCTAGTACTAATACCAACTAGCTACCAGCTAGTGCTAACATTGACCAGGTACCGACTAGTGCTAACACCAACTAGGCACAGGATAGTGCTAGCACCATCCAGGTCCAGGCTAGTGCAAACACCAGCTAGGTAAACGCTAGTGCTAACACCAATTAGGTACCAGTGCTAAAACCAACTAGGTACTAGGTAGTGCTAACACCAACTGGGTACCAGCTAGTGCTAACACCAACTAGGCACAGGCTAGTGTTAACACCAACTAGGTATCAGTGCTAACACTAACCATGCAGGCACAGGCTAGTGTTACCACCAATGAGATACCAGTGCTAAAACCAACTAGGTACCAGCTAGTGCTAAAACTAACTAGGTACCAGCTATTATTGCTACCAGGTTCTGGCCAGTGCTAACAAAAAACAACTAGGTACCAGCTAGTGCTAAAACCAACTAGGTACCAGTGCTAACACACACAAGGTTCCGGCTAGAGAAGAAGAGAGAACCAAGCGTCCAGTCGCGTCTCTCTCTCTCCCCCCCCTTTAATCTTTATTTCAAACTGTCAACAAACATAGTTTCAAAAGAAAACATCAGAATCACATACATACAGATGAAGAATTGAGAAAACAAGCAGCTGCGCACAGTCGCACATTTTCACATCAAAGTTGTGAGAGAATGGCAGAAAGGAAACGTAGCGTGGTGTAGTGCTACTTTTCACTTGTAGTTAAAAATACAGCAAGATGCACTATTTGTGACAAAGTGCCACAAATAGTGGAAGTTGCTCTGGAAAAATCATGGCCTGTTTAGGAAGATTAAGAAATCTTTAAGAAAGTATAAATGTGCACGTTTTGTGTTGTTAGTATTTTAATTTATTTTATTCATATTTATGTTATAATTATTTATTTATTTTACTAGTATTTAATCAGTATTTCTGTAAAATACTGGGCTATTTTTTTTACACTTATTAGCACAAAAAAGTTTATTTAATTGTACTAATATTTGCTAATACATTTGTTAGAAATGGGAGGTATGTGTAATGTGATTTGCCTTTAAGTGTAATGATATTTATTTTCTAAAAATGACATTTATTTTACAAAATCACATACCCATTTAAGAAATGATCAGTATGTGCATCAGTATCGTTAAAATTGTAACAAAAAGTATCGGTATAGAATAGTATAGAACACTCCTGGACGAATGAGGGACTACACCGTCACCATATTTTGAAAAAGTATCGGTAACATATCGAATTAAAAACGTTTGGTATCGCCCATCCCTGCTTACTAACCCATCACTTTCCTGTCAGAACAGCTTCAGTATCAGATCTGTCTATCAATCACCAAACTTATCTGTTTTAAAGGAAAGGAGACCGTGTGTGGTGGATCTGACATAAGATCTGACACACTGATAATGACTTCCTGTGTTTACAGCTGCAACAGATCATCTGCAGCACATTAACAAACATCATTCAGCTCATCCTGTGTCCACCCCATGTCCCACTGACTCATAAAAACAGAGCAGGAAAAGTTAACATGTAGGAATTTACAGCTGGAGTTACTCATCAGTTACATTATTCACCATCTGTAAGACTATGGTCAGGGGTCAGAGGTCACAGTAGTCGAAGTGGAAAATTATGACTCTAAATTCATCATCATTATTGATGTCATTGATAAAGTCCCTGCCTCTTTCTCTCTGTCAGACTTGGTTTGCTCGTTCCTGTTCTCTGGTGAACTGTTCGACCAACATGCAGCTCTCAGCTCAACTAGTGCTGCCACAGTAAGAACACACACACAGACACAACAAACTAACACACACACACACATGGCTAACAAAGAAAGAGACAGAGGGAGAAAGAGGTTGAAATAACAGCAGATTTCAGTTCAGCAGGATTAGCACCTGTCGTATTTTATTTGTCCAGTTATAACATTTTAGTCACACACAGGTCATAGTAGTGATGACTTCTCTTGCGTTGTGCTTTATGTACAAGATAATCCAAGACCAGCGGTTCAGTTCTGTAAAAACAACATGGAGGCTATTCAACTTTATATGATGCTAATTAGCTGCTAGCAAATTCAGGAGGGTTTACTTAGAACATCACTTAGCAGCAGTGCTTTGATCTTGGTTTTGGCTGGACCATGCTGTTGTTGTGTTCATTAGGGCTGGGCGATATGGCAAAAAAATGTATTACAGCAGTTGATATTGATTAAATTAAAGGAATAGTTCAGTGCTTTTTGTGAAAAATGCGTATTCACTTTTCTTGGCAAGAGTGAGATGAGAGGATTGATATAAATCAAATGTTGTGCACAGAGCTGGAGTCAGTCAGGATGTGGTTAGGCTAGCTTAACATAAACACTAGAAGCAGAGGGAAACAGCTGGCCTGGCTCTGTCCGAAGTTCAAAAATACACTTACCAAAACTACAAATTTATTTTTTACATTTTTGTTATGGATTAAACAAATGCAATATAATGTGTGATTTAGAGAGCAACAGAGGTGCTGGTAGGCATATATTTAAACTATGGACAGAGCCAGGCTAGCAATTTCCCCCTGTTTCCAGTCTTTATGCTAAGCTAAGCTAACTGTTTCCTGTCAGCAGCTTCATATTTAAGCGTACAGACATGAGAGTATCGATCTTCTCATCTAACTGTTGTTAAGAAAGCAAATAAGCTTATTTGAAAATGGTAACCAATTCCTTAAAGTCAATATTTTTGTTAAAAAACCTAAAATTGCCTACGAGTAGATTCAAAATCCAAAAAAAACACTTGTATGAGCTGCAAACAGAAAATCTACATATTATCCAAAAATGAAGCAAAAATCTTGGCAGTGCTGTTAGTGATGTTAGCCTTTGTTTCTGTGATGTAATTGATTGTACGTCAAGCATTAACAGTAGCAAAGTTGATCATTTTCTTATCTGGGAAATGTTTCTATAGCCCTAAGTTTTAAAATTGTTTCTGTTGCCCAGCCCTGGTGTTTGTTGTTGTCATTAGTCAGCAGCTGTATTTTCATGTTAGTTCTGACCGGAATACCAATGTTGTTGTTGTTTATCATCTTGTTGTTGTTTGTCATCAGTCAGCAGCAGTACTTTGCTCTTGGCTCTGGACAGACCATCATGTTGAAAACCTTGCTGCAGAACTCTGGAGATGATGCCTTTCTGCCGCGACTGACGCTTCGTTTCCCCAAAAATATCCACTACATTAAAGTTTTGCAGAACGTGAGTTTACGTCATGCTGATTGGGCAGCTTGAGGAAATAACTGGTTGATTTGAAAGTTAAAATACGTAAGATTTCAATCCTGGTTGATTTGGCAACACCTGTGGTTACTGGTGCTAACAGCAAGTGTGGTTTAATACAGCAAACACTCATTGAGCAGCTACTTAAAGTCATAAATACAACAGAAGATCAACTGGTATATCTGTTTACAGTGCAGCACAACAAACTCATATTGTGTTGTGACTGCTTCACAATAAAAGCCACCCTCTGTTTCGCCAGGTGAATGTTATTAATATGAAGCAGAAGCAGTAATAAATGTTGTGTTAGCATTAGCAATAACTTAATCCAGCTCTGATATGGCTGTAGGAGAGTTAACAATAAACAGTGAGGCTGATATCAATTAGATGATATTACGCTGGATTACATGCTGCATCATTTCCAGTGAATCCCTCATCTGTATGAAGGCAATCTGAAGCGGGAATGGCGGACTACGCCACTAAAAATAAAAACTACGATATAAAATGTAAATACATTGAATGACTTTTGCTGAAAAAACCCAACCATAAACAGTATCAAAAACAGAGTTTGATTTTTATGAAAATCAAAATATCACAAATAACTAATTTAACAAAGTAACCACAACAAACTGCCTGTGTGTGTCTGTGTGTGCAGGAGGACAATGTGGTCAGTTGTGATATCACACAAGAAGTCAACAGTACAACGGCGGGTGTTGACTGTAGCGTCACCAGCCTCCTCCTCTCAGCCCACGCGCAGGTAAGCCTCAACCAATCACACGCTGTTATTAAAATAGTTTTTTTTAACAAACTAAGAATCTACAGTCATGCTAGCTGCACTGTGAAGCTGCACTTAGGCATAGCAATGCTTTGAGCTAAATGCTAACGTCAGCATGCTAACATGCAGATGTTTGGCAGGTAATGTTTATCACTGGCGCCACCTTATTTTAGTGTGTTAGTTGTTGTAACACAAAGTACAGTTGATGCGGATCATTGCTGTTATTAGTTTTGCAGGTATTTAGTCATAAACCAAAATATTGGACAAAAATTTTAACCTGATAATGGCACTAGATGACAGTTAGGGGATCACCAAAAATATAATTAATCCTGAGGAGGCCATGAATAAAACGCATTTCATGGGCTGTTGAGACATTTCACTCCAAAGCATAAATGTGAACCTGATGGTGGCGCTAGAGGAAAGGTCAGAGGATCTCCACAATCATTAGGGTTTATTGTCTGGGCATCATGAATATCTGTACAAAACTTTGTGCCAGTCCCTTCAATGGTGGGAAATTTCAGTCTGGACCAAAGTGGTGGACCGACAGACACATATTGCCATCCCTATTGTCACGCTGATAGCATGGCTAATAAACACAGTTAGCTAGTTTTGCTCCTCAGCCCGGTCTTACTCAAAACTTCCTGTAGTCCAGAGGTCAAAGGTGAGGTCCAGTGTGTCTGTACTTTTTGTTCTCTAGCTTTTGTCTTGTCAGCAGATATTCGCTGTATTTCCTTCATCTTTGTTGTTTTTCAGAGTAAATACTGTTAAACAAAATGTTGAAATATCAGTTCCCCTTTTATAAAAAGATAGCGCGGCAGTTTTAAGGTGGAATTTCTTTCAACATGTAAAAGGTTATGGTTTAACATATATAATAGATGAAAAAAATTAAAGGAATAAAGATACTAGATTAAAGTCTATAGTAAAGGAAGAAAATGTCAAAATGAGAAGAAACAAATCAGATTGATCTTCCTGCAGCTGTCAGTCATTAAAACAGATGTATAAGAAAACTATTTGAAATCACAGACACATTTCCTGTTTCTTTTAGTTGAATATCAGCTTCCTATTGGACATTAACCAGAACAGCACACCTGGTGACATCATCATTCACCTCAACACCAGCAGGTAAGGACACACCCCATCCTCTCATGTCCAGAGGGGAAGAAAGTCCTCAAAACCTTTACATAAGTTAATAAAGTAAAAGTATAGAAGCATTCACAGTAAATAAAATTTGAGTATCAAAAGCTAAAGAACTACTTGTGAAGAATATTTTCATCCACAGTGTTACTTTATTGTTGCAGTTGCAGCAAAGTTATGCCAGAAAAAGAAACTAAAGGAGAAATCAGACAATATGTGCAGAAAAGATATTTGTATTGTAAATTATTTGAGGCACAATATAAACTTAAATTATTTTTGAACTAAACTTCTAAACTTCCATCTGTGAGTTAAAGATGAGACGTTTGCAGGTTAATTATGTGTTAATCAATTTTCTCTTCAGTGATAACTATGAGAGGGAGGAGTATCTCCACGACAACTCCCTCAGTCTCCTTCTTCCTCTCAAATATGGAGTCAACGTCAACATCCACGGGTGAGTCAGCATACATTACTACATTACTATTACATTACTAATACAAGTAAATGGGTGTAAAAAGGGCACAGAAGACAGCACAATAAAATCAATAAAACAATGCGACTCATGATTGAACCCACACAAGGGAAGCCGATCCTGTTTTTTGTTTCTTGGACTATCAATAACTGTAGCTTAGTGTAAGTGAAGCAGTGACTCACTCGCCCACTCTTTTAACAAATAAATTATTAATTTATTGTTATTATTATTAATTATTATATCAGGTATTTGTGTTATCAACACATTGCAGTAATTCTGGCTCTGACTTTATTCAACTTCTTCCTGTTTACATCTAGTCATAGTACACAGTAGGAAACGCCTATACATTACCTCAATATTAGCTGTTGCCAGCTCCACTGGTCCAGATGGCAACAACGCAGAAAAACGGAGCAGTCAATAGCAATATGGCATGCTAGACTAAACTCTAGGCTGTTGCCACTTTTTCTATGCACTGTTGCATATTGTCATTTGCTATAACTATCACAGAAGCAGTAAATAGCAGTAAACAGAGAAGCAGAATATTACAACAAGTCAAGACTATAATTCTAATATGAAAAACAAGTATTTATGTTGAATTTAAAGCTAGAGTGTGGGACTTTTACACACAAATGAATGTCCGTTACATTCGAGCCCTTACCAAACGAGTTCACACAATGCTGATTAAGCATTCACCGGCAGGTAAATCTCTCTGTATTTGGCAGTATAGCGGAGTTTTTAAATCTGGTGTCTGTGGCGACATTCCCGCACTGGCACACCGGTAATGATGCGTTTTACGTCAACCGGCAATTATTGGAAGTGAGGAGCAACCCAGAGCCATGTAGAGAACTCCACGATCCGCCATTGCTGTAAAAAGAAAAAGCTCCATTGGAGAGAATATTTATTAATGAGCATTGTTTATTGTTTATTTTGTTCATTATGATTGTATAGTTTGTGTTAATATGCTTTGGAAACATTGTATTATATACAGTCACGCCAATAAAGCCACTTGAATGGAAATTGAACGGCGTTGACGCAGCTCTCCCTCTACATGGCTCTGAAACAACCGTAGCGATGGAGTAGGCAACAGCAACTAGGAGTAAAACCTAAGAAGCGTCCGAGAAAAGTGTTGGACGCTACAGATAAAAAAAAGAAACTCGGTGTTCAGAGGAAGGAGTACTGTCAAAATAAGAGAGCAATCGACAGTGAGGACAAACACGGATAACCATTGGTGTAGCTTTAGCTTTTCCTCATCAGAGAAGGGCCTGAGGGCAGACACAGATGTCGCCTTACTGCTCTTGGACAGGTTGGTAAAATATTTGGAGTAGGCTATGAAGCTATTACATTTACTTAAATGTTTTAAACTTATTACCTAAATAATGGATCATTGTCTTGGAACTGTGGAAATTTCTCTGTATTTTGGTAACTATTTCTGAACAGGAGCCTGGGGCGAGCTCACCTGTATGCATACATCATAAGCACGTCGACAGTGTTTGTGTCATCACTCTCACTGCCAGAAGGGGGAGACAAACGTTCCACACTCCAGTTTTAAAAATACTGAAAATACACTTTTTTTCAAGTCCAAGGTTTGAGGATCTTTCTGCTTGGTGAGAAAAGAGACAGTTGGATTAAATAGCAACGTTGAGCTGATGGATGGAATGTGTTTGCGTTTCTGATTCAGTTAAATGTAATAGTCATCGACAGTTGGCGTCAAAGCTTAGTGCACCAAGCTACACAACAACATTGTTAGTGTGTAAGCAGAAGCCCACCCAGGTAAATAATCACCAGCCGCCACTGACGTCTGACTGTCTGTCTTGCAGTTTTGTGACTCCCACCTCATTTGTGTTTGGAGATGAAGACTCGACTCAAGTTGCCTGCTACACTGAAAGATTCAACTACACGTACAAGGTATGAAGTTCCTTCAGGTGTGTTCAGACAGAACGCAAAGTGAATTCTGGGCGCAGTGCAATCACATACAAAGTCAACGGAAAGTGTGCATGAAGTGAATAGATGTTAATTTGCTTTAAGCAGCGCTAACTGAGGTTAAGACACATCCATGTGAGTTGGCCCTGTGCATAGAAGTGAGGCCATAAAATGTTGGATCCAGGAGGCAAAAAGTCTATTCTAATCTGGTATATTTGTTGTTTTGTTTGTCTACAGGTGTTAAACTCTGGTCCCAGCAGGTCTGTAGATACTGTGGTCCACATCGCGCTACCGAAGATCCTCACACCTTACAAACACAGACTGCTGCAGGTGGTCGACTGGCAGGTACGTCCAGCAGCAGCAGTAGCAACAGAAGTAGAAGTAGTATCTGTGTGGTCCCTCACAGGTTTCTGAAGATACATTTTTAATTGCCAGTGTTTGACTTTACCACTTGCTGCCATCTTTGTCAGTTACTGGAGCCAGAGAAACCCAATTTGGGTAAAGAGGGCTGGGGCCGAGGTAGAACAAGCAACCAGCAAAAACTACGGCTGAGTGTGATAGACTGAGACACCTGACATTATGGCAAACATGGCCATTAAGCTTTAATATCATCTTAATTGAACATTCTGAAAATCTCAACTCAGGCTCACATTAGAAGAAGTAAAATGATGTTCTGAGACCAAAATATATTGACTTTGTATTTCTAGAGAGAAGCTGAGGATTTTCCCATTCACTTGAAAACAGCCAGAATTTCTTTAGAGCAGCATCCAGTGGCCACTAGAGGAACTGCAGCATTAACAGTAATTAAACCCCAAACTAACTTTCAATAAAAACAGACGGTGAGAGTCAACAGCAGGTGGACAGTTCAGTACCGGCTTTCACCAGCAGAAGTCAGGCTTCTGTTCATGTTTTTCTTTAAAACCTTTTATTCCATTTAACAAAAGAAGCCAAAGTTTTTAAATGTTAAATGTTCTCTAAACACAAGAAGAAGAACTTTATTAATCCTCTTGGGGGAATTAAATTTCAACAAGCAGCCGCACAAAAACTTAGGAGAAACTACGGTGGCCGCGAAAACCGTGAATGGCCCTCTCTAGAACCAGTGTTTGGTTTGTCCGTTCTGGGCTACTGTAGAAACATGGCGGTGCAACCTGGCGACCTCTGTGGGAGGGGACCAGCTCCCTCTGTAGATAAAAACAGCTTAATCTAAGGTAATGAAAACACAACGATTCTGATTTTCAGGCGATTATACACTAATGAAAATATACTTAGAAATATTATATCCCATTTCTGCCTACAGCTCCTTCTAAATGTTACAAACTGGACCTTTAATGTAAACGCCAACAAGAGTTTTTGATTCTCGGTGCTATGGACTGATTTCGGGTCTGTACCACTGATGTTGATGTCTGACATCCAGCCCTGGTCTTCACACAGATTTAGGGGTTTTTGGCAGTTTTATTTAAGACACTTTAGCAATGGTTTCAACACTCAGCCTTGGTGGTTGCTGATTGGGTAATGGTAGCAGTGGTTGAATTGGCAGTAGAAGTGCAGTAGTAGTTGTGGTGATAGTCGTAGCCAGTGGTAGCAGTGTGTATATAATATTAATATATTGATTCTCTCTCTCTGCAGTCGACTCACGGTGTGTGTTCGATCAGCGACACAACTGTTTCAGTCATCGAGGACTGTGATGTCCCTGAAGCTTCCTTCATCAAACAGCTCGTCTTCTTCTTCTCCTCCACCACCACCCGCAGAATGGTACACACACACACACACACACACACACAAAGAAGCCTTACACATTAATTCTCTCAGAATTACATTATGCAGTGCTCGCCCACTCATTGGTTAGTAGTAGAGCCATCCCACATTTCAAACTGAGCTGACCTTGCATGGGTACTACAGTCTGATTAAGGTCTGCCACCTTAATCAGACTGCTATGGATGCCAACGACCGATATTGCCATCCACAGAGCCACGCTGCTAGCACGGGTAATAATTTGTGGCTGAGAACCTGAGATGCTTGAGCTGGAGTCAACATTCATCACTCCGCCACCCCAGAACTACACGCTGACCTACTGACCTCAATTGTTTGTTTGTTATGTGTGTTTGTAGTTTTGTGGCCGTGGTGATGAGGTGTGTGAGCGGTTGGTGTGTCATCTCGGTAACCTGGAGGTGGGGAGAGAAGCCATTATCCAACTGGAGATCAGACTGAACCCTGCTGTACTACTGCAAGCTCCGGTAACACACACACACACACAGATTACTGTTTTCACTTAGACTGAATCAGCTCTGGTGTGTATTAAGACTCTGAGTGCCAAAACACGGGTGACCTACACTCAGTACTGTGCCTGAACGCATCCTGTGTAGACACAGACGGAGCATTGAAGCTGCTGCTCTGCTAACGTGCTGCTTTCACTACGCAGCCTGTGTAGAAACGATGTAAAACTGGTCCACAGAGAAAAACTAACTTAAGCTGATCACCGAACACCGAGCACCGATCACACACCGACTGTAACTCAACACTTCCTGCAGCCGCTTGATAGTAAAAGCCTCAGTCAGTTCTTTTAACTAAAAGGCTTTTATTAAGAAGTTTCAGGAAGTGTTGAGTTTAAGTTCAATTAAAAATCATTTATTTGTCCCTCAAGGGGCAATTTGAGGCAAACAACCTTTCAACAGTGGTGAAAAGTAACTAAGTACATTTATTCGAGTACCGTACTTAAGTACAATTTTGAGGTACTTCATTTTCTGTTACTTTATACCTATATTCCACTACATTTCAGAGGCAAATATGACATTTATTTGATAACTTTAGTTACTAGTTACTTTGCAGATTGATATTAATAATACAAAATATAATCTAATATAAATATAAATTATGAAGTTTTATTATAGATTAAGATAAGACATTATTGATGTACTTACCAAGCAGCATATAAAGTAATTAAAATTAGCCCCACCTTTACCAGCTGCAACATTAAAGTGATGAACACATTAATGCATCAATAATCATAATCTAATAACACATTATTCTGAAATGGGACATTCTCCATAATAAGTAGTTTTACTTTTGGTACTTTAACTATATTTTGATGATAATACTTTTGTACTTTTACTTAAGTAAAAGTTTTGATTACTTCTTCCCCCACTGCTTTTCAAACACAAATACCCTCAAACAATTCATTCACAAATTAAAAACAATGTAAAAATACAAATATGATAGTGTGAGAAAAAAAGCGTGGCCAATCCATAGCTGGCCAATGTTATATCAAACATCATGATTATTTGAAAAAGGCTCAATTAAGTTGTATCTTACTGTAACTTCTCATGTCAAAATATGCAAAAGTACAAGTGTATTTATCGAACTATACACAAGGTGATCATGTCTTGTATTTTCGGCTTTTCACAAGTCTAATTGCTTCCAGAATCTAAAACTCATTTCTGGTGGCATTAGCGTAAAGTAGTCACAGAGGACAGGCATTAAAACATGGCTTTGACAAGTAGACAACATTGGAAAAGTTGTGCTTGTTCTCTCTCGGTCTTTCTGCAGAAGTTTTTCTACTGCTATGTAACCAGGCCGCCTTCGATTTAGACAGACACGTGTTTACATCTGTTTCTCTGTGTGTCTGTCTCAGGGTCGTCATGGTATCATGAGGTTAGAGAGCACAGCAATGGTGTCAAATCCCAGAGAAGGTCCTCACACCATCCTCATCAACGATCAACCTGTCGCACAGGTAAAATCACCTTGACACCAGTCACAACACTGTAGAGGGAGACAAACTAGAACACATCTGGAACGAGCTCATCTGGGTGTTTACTCTGCTATCTGACACTTCATCATCATCATCATCATCAGCTATCTCCTCATCGAAGATTCAACCTGGAAATGAGTTTCTCACATAAGTGCACCATCAAAGCCTTATGGTAGTCGTAGCTGTTGAATGTTATTCCTACTGTATATTCTAGGTGTTACTAATAATCATATATTGTTTGTGGTACATTTCCAGGTGGTGGTGGAAGCTCTTTTTACCCAGAAACCCTCAACAACAGTGCAAGTCTTCATCATCGTCGTCAGTTTAATTTTGGGTCTGATGATCCTGGCTGCTCTCATCTGGTGTCTGTGGAAGGTAAATATTCGTTGTTGTTGTTTTTTTTACATAAACACCCATCATAAACAAATATCTTTGATTTTATGACATTTAACAGTTGAAGAATAAACTTGTAAGTGCTCTCTGATGGACACACTATGGAACAGAGATACTGTTTCTAAATTGCTGCACCTCAAATCTTTGGCATTTCTGTACTGCAATATTCTTGTTGCTTATAGGCCAACATCTACGCAGATTCTTAGAATATATCGACCAAGCCTATGTATCAGTTGGGTTCTCATGTAAAGATGCTTCAAACACGAACACATTTGCTTTGCACATGTCACAGTGCCGTAAAACCTGTATCACTTCTGCTGTACTGTACTGAGAACTATAGTATATCAGAATAAAATGTGCAGATAAACTGCAGTATATTGGAATATAATGGTACTGATAAATCTCAGTGTATCGCAATATAATCTACTGATAAAGCACAGTTTATCACAATATACAGCCTCATTTTTTGACTTTATGTCTCTGTCTACTTGTCTGTCTTTCTGTCTGTCCACCTGTTTGTCTACCTTGTGTGTCTCTCAGGCTGGTTTCTTTAAGAGGGAGATCCAGAAGAAGGAGTTGAGGAGAGACAGCTGGGACTATGTTCCTAAAAACAACAAAAGAGAGAGCACTTCCTAACCCCTGACCTCTGACCATTGCGTGGAGTTCACATTGTGACTGTGCAACGATGGATGGAGCGCTGTGTATGAAAATATGGCAACCCAATTTGTCCAAAACAGTAGAAAGTACTGCTGTTGAACGTCATCGGCCAATGAAATCTGTCCAGACTGTGTCAGATGGTTTGAAGCCACACTCATGACAAGTCAGCTGGTTTCGACCCAGACCTGTCTTGAGTGTGACGGATGATAAAATGTCTCAAGTGAACGCCTCCCGAACACACATGAATCTGACCGTGACTTTTACACTATTTTGCCTGATGTGCCTTCACAAATACAGACAAGTTCAAAGACTTGAAAAAGCAGCGATGAATGGAGGATTAATTAAAAGGGAAGTGAACCTGAAACAATCAAATCTTGACCAATTAGAAGGCCTCTGGGCTTCCTGGGGATGTGACATCATCTGTGACTCTTTTAAGAGGAAACAAACCAAAGGAAGTGATTTTCTGATGACCTTTGATCTCAGGGGATGGAAACCTGGCCTCTGATTGGCTCATGACTCTCTGGAAAACCTCAGTTTGGTCTGTGTACATTATTTCTACATTTTTGTTTATCTGCTGACCAACACTTTATGTACTGGTGACACACACACACACACACACAAGTAGTACGCAGGTGCTGATGGTCTACTGGGATGTGCTGGTACAGTTCTTACGTAGAAAACAATCAGCACGCCGAACGCCATCACTGTTTGTGCTGGTTTTCACTCTGGTTTTTGTTCATCTAAAGGCCCGGTCACACCAGCATTTAATGATGACGTTTCATGTCAGAATCTCTTAATTTCAACTGAGTCACATGATCAATGGATTTGCGCACAGGGGCAGTAAATATGTGCGAATCTGGCCAATAGCAAGCCGTCTTAACAGTGCTGACCTTTGGGGGAAAGGAGAGCTGGAGAGTCCAAAATGGAGAAAGCTATCGTAGCTTATTAGTTGTGTTGCACCATCCACTTTTATTTAACCTCCTCAGTCGGAGTATAAACTGCTCCACAAAAGAGGAATGGTTTGTCAACTGTCAACTGTACAAATATGTATTTTGTCTCGTTAGCGAACCATCAACTAGACAATAACTCACAGTTAGCGCTTGCACGTTAGCTTTTTTTCCCCTTCTCAATATCTGAATTGAATTGAATTACAGGATGTACAATGTTGAGAACAAAATGCCAGGGGGGAAGTAAACAGCCCAATAGAAAGAAGAAAGAAAATAGAAAGAAGCTATTGTGTTAGCGGTTAGCTCACCACCTACAGTAGTTCACCAACTAGCTCTGTGAGTCACTGGGTACTTTCCATTTGGCCAGCGTGGCTCTTCGCTTCCCTCACTCGGTCTAACTCCTCCCAGTGGGGATGCGAGCATGGAGGGATCATAGTTACCCAACGGGACATCCTCACTCACTTCAGCATCATTTTGAGGAGACTCCAAATACTCATGACGGACAACATCTTAACTGTCAAATGTTAAGAAATAATTCAGTAAAAGTATAAAAGAACAAACATCTGGTGCCTGATGACTGCTGGTCCAACACTTAATATAGATAGTTGTGATATTGGGCTATATAAATAAAATTGACTTGACTTGAATATATGTGGCATCAGAATGTGATAGAAATAATACACTTAAGAAAATTAATTAAAAAGCAGAATAGATGTGAGGAAGCAATAAAAACAGCTATAAATGCTCTGAATAAAATCTATAGCTTAATGAGTTTGTAAAAGACCACAGACCACTGACGTCTTTTTCAGCCTCAGGATGATATTATAGGACTAATAATAACAACTGTGGAGGTGCAGCTGTAGGACTGTAACTGTATATTTTTATTATATTTTTTGATGCACTTGGAATGGAAAAGGTTTTGCCAAACCTACAGTACAAATCATGCAATATTAACATTATTTTAACAGCCCAGGCCAATCAAGAGGATATACCTGTGGTTCCTTCTCTCTCCAAGCTCCTCGTCTCCTTCGAGATGCTTTTAAGGGATTGGAACATCTTCGTTAATGTCAGACCTCGATGGATTTCCAGGTCACGGGCCGGAGGATGGGAGGAAGCATAATTATCAGAATGGAAAGCACCCACTATTTCAGCAAGCTTCTGAAACCAAATACTGCATGGAGGAATTTCGCTGTGCCACTTTCTGGTGGGACCGGGCCTTAACCCCGTCAGTCCGATTTCACACTTGTTCCCTGTTTTTCTGATCTGTGGTCAGCTTGTGTCGTCCGCTGTGCAGCTGTTTACCTCCGTACTTTTCTTGGTAACAATCATGACATGCCCACATGAATGTTCATCCTGTGGGAGTTCTCTAATAATAATAATAATAATAATATATTTAATTTATAGAGCGCTTTTCAAGATACTCAAAGCACATGAAGCGTCCAACCAGTTTCACTGGAACTGATCTCAAACCTGTTCAGGTGAACCCGGGTATAGTTTCTTGGTCGACACCTTGGTTTGTAAAAAGCTTCAGTGTCACCAAATTCTTCGGTGAACCGCTCCTGGATTCAAACTAAACTATCAGAGCAGTAAAAGATGCAACTTGTTGGATAACAGACAGGTAACAGAGCCAGCAACAAATTGAGCCACAGGGTTGAATGATGGACGACTACTTGAATATCAGCATTTAAAAGAAATGTGTAACGTATTTAAACTATTCAACAGCATTGTTTTAACGGTCTGTATTTTGTGAATGTAGACATTTAAAACAGCTGCTACCTTCCCTTCTTTTTACCTATTTAGTACAAATGCACATCACACACAGAGATGTTTTTAATATTTTAATAAATTAGTTTGTTTTTGTTTATGTGAAGTTGTTCTGCACTGGAGAGTCTCACTGCTTTTATCAACACTTTTCTATTAAAATGAAGGAATTTCTATTTAAACAACAACTTGTACTTGTTTTTTCTCATCATGATCACAGCTGCATTTTCTCAATACAAAAGCTTAAAAGAGCTTCTAAATAAAATCTGCCATATTAAGTAAAAACAGCTCTGTTATTTTCAAATATAAAACTTTTACAGTCTTTGGACACATTGAGCTCATCCAGTCCGATTCTGCTTGTGTTGCAGCAACTTTTTTAGCTCATGTTTATAGTTTGAACTCACAAACTAAATACAGATTAATCTTTGTTCTCTGCCACAGAACCGGAAACTGGACGAGATAAAACTAAATTAAAATTGTAATAAAAAAAAAATAGGCAGCACGAATTAGTCATCTGAGAAGAGCCGGTAATTAAAATATAGTAAAATATAAACATCGAATATAAAACATTTATCTTTATCCATTATATCAGTTCTAGAAGTGGTAAACTTTTATATCATAAAGCATAGGCAATTTGGAGTTAAAGGTAGCTTACAATTGATCTTATAGGTTATTAAAGCTGCTGTAATCTATCAAAAAAGAAATCAGTTAATGCAGCTTAAACGTACGTCGTAAACAAGTAGCTGCAAAGCTGCTGTGGCTACTTTTATGTGTTTCTGCTGCTTTGAATGAAACTTCTACATCAGTTCACATTGCCATGGAAACAGTAATGACCTAGAGAGGGCACTGTTGAGTCATTGTAGTCACCATGGCAACGTGTCTTTATCACAGCAGCGCCCTCTGCTGGACTCAGATGCAGCTGCAGGAGACGGTCGACTCGGCCTCGTCCACCTCCTCCCCGTACAGAGTGATGAGCCGCGGGTGGACCCTGAACGCACCATGGACACACATACACGCACGCACGCACATACGTGCAGAGGGAGGGAGGGATGGTTGCTATGGTTACAGGTGAAGCGTATGCCCTGATTCTGTCTGTCTCATGTTCAATATCTTTAGTTACGAGATAAAAATGTAAAATAATGTAACAGGTAAAGGGTCAGTTCACCCAGACCACAAAACAAACAAACAATTCTCACCACCCTCTGGTGGTTTCTCTCCATGTAGAGAGTTTGGAGTTTATTTTTTCCACATTTTTAAGATATCTGTGCCTGTGAGATTTCTGTCTTCACCCCAATACAATGGAGGAGACTGCAATTTAGTTTGTGGTGCTCGCTGCATTGAAAATGACATTTTAAAAAATCAACAGCAACATTTACTTCCATTACTTTGGACAATACTCATAACTCAGAGTCAACAGTTTTCATTCTTTGGTAGAAAGAATATGTCTTCAAGATAAAAAAGATGCTTTATTCCGATATAAGAAACCCGTTTTTATCTATATTTTCTGTGCTAGTTGCTCCACATGCTGTTTAAGAGTGAGACTGCTGTTTAGTCAAATTCCCAGGTATTTTTAACATTGGACACTTTCAGTTTCAGTTCCATTTAGCGTGTGGATGGCAGGGACATACGGACTGGTGTTCTTGAGATTAAAACACATTTTGTCTTGTCAGCATTCAGTACAAGCTTAAGATTATGCAGAGATGTCTGAAGAATAGAGTTAAAGGCAGATTGTAATCTTGAGTTGAAGACGAGCCAAATGCATACAAGACAGTCATCTGCATAAAAATGGATGTTATAAGTCTGTGTTGGAGTGATAATATTGCTTATGGAGAATGTTAATAGTAAAGGATCCAGCGCAGAACCCTGTGGTTCCCCCTTATTTATCCCAAGGGGGGTTGTTTTGAGACCTTCAGTACAGATCGCCTGTGCTCAATCAGACAGATACGCACAAAACCAGTTCTGAGCAAAAACATCCAAACAAAGACAGCGTAGTTTAACTTAAGCATGAAAAGCCTTAGAAAGATCAACAAACAGCATTATTAATGGATTCACTGCGGGTGAGTGTCACTCGTGCACTCTGTTGTTTTTGCGCTGTACACATAATCACATAGATTCTTACTGACACATGATGTTAATACACAAAACACATATTGTGCGTAAAAACTGCTGTTTCTGCTCAAAATTAGCTTGTATGTGTCTGCTTGGGTTCTCTCGCTCGACCTAACCTGAGATGAAATAGGACAGACTCCGAGGTCTGATGACATCACTGTGACATCATCTTCAACATATTTCACCAGACTTGACAAAGGTCCTCCAGAGCCACAGAAAGCATTATACAGCTGTTTTTCACGGGCTGAGTGGTGCGGACCATGATGAGTGAACTGATCGTTGTGTGTAAAATCGGTGGAGTGCAGGTGGTGGCAAAACTCTCAGAGACAGATATTAATTATTATATTAATTAAAGCCAAAACTATCTGCTCAGACAGATACCACGAGAGGGAAGTGACAAAATATTGTTGTCTTTTGTAAAAGTGATCTTGAGTGCACTTTGATATGATATACAGTATTTATGTAATGTGCGTATACATATGTTTATTACATATTGCTATAGCTTCAATATCTAGAAAACTGAAGACGTCACCTTGGACTTTAGGAAACTGTGACAGATTTTATAGACCAAACGAATAATCAATTTATCAAGAGCAGATTACTCAATAATTTTAATTAATCATTAGCCCTGTTTCACTGTGTAATAATACAGCAGTATTTCTGATTATTATAAGTATATCTTTTTTCAGTAATAATAACAGTGATCATTATACCTGACGAGCACTTCGTTAGCGATCTCCACCAGCTCTCCGTCGATGTTCCAGGGGAAGGCGGACCCCTCTGATTGGATGATGGGCGAGGTTTTGGAGTCAGCCTCTTCCTCGCTCTCCTCCTCCGACCAGCCAATCAGCGACCGCGGGCGGATCCTCACTGCTGACACGGCATGCGTCTCCACAAAGGGGAAGCTGAACTGCAGACGGACAATCGGACAGTCAGACGGACAAAAAACAACCAGGAGAGACAGTGAGTGTGTGAGTGTGTGTGTGTGTGTGTGTGTGAGTGAGTCCTGCAGGTCAAAGGTCAACTGAGGAGGAAAGAAAGGCTCATTAAGATCCTCATTAAGCAGCTTGTTAATGTGGAAGAGTGAGAGTTTCTTCCTGTTTACTGTCCTCTGCTGTCTCTACTGTAACACAACGAAGCTCCAACAGGGGGCAGCAAAGACCAACAGACAGACAGACAGACAGACTCTCTCTCTCTGTCCTGTCTGTCTGCTTTCTTTCCTCCTCAGGTTTGTTCTTTTTTCTGAGAATAAAGCTGAAAGAGGAAAGGTTCACAGTTTTTCTAGTCTGCTTTACAACAATAGTTCAGTGGTGGAGTGTAACTAAGTACAATTATTTAAGTCCTGTACTTAAGTACAAATTTGAGGTATCTGTACTTTACTTTTTATGGCACTTTATACTTCTACTCCACTATATTTCTGAGGGAAATATGGTACTTTTTACTCCACTACGTTGATTTAATAAGTTCACTTACTAGTTAAGATTCTGCATACAAAACATATGAAGAACTTTTGTGATGCATTGCAAAAAATGTTACTACCCCTTTGTCTATTAAATTTGATCTTAAATGAGTAATCAATTAATCATTTAGTTGATTAGTGAATATTTTTAAGACTGATTAATCATTTAGGTCATTTTTAATGCAAAAATCAATTAAACATTTCATGGTTTCAGCTTCTCAAATATCAGGATTTGCTGCTTTTCCTTGTCTTAAATTACAGCAAACTGAATAATGTTGAAGTCTGGACTGTTGGTCAGACAAAACAAGGCATGTGAAGGTGTCACTTTGGTTTAACAAACCAAACAATAAATGGATTGATCAAGAAAATAACCAGCAGATTAATCCATAATGAAAATAATCATTAGTTGCAGATCTATATAAATTAGCTCCACCTCAAACAACAGTAAAATGCTGCTTAAACATTAAGTAATAATAATCTGATGATATAATATATAATAGTATATATACAGTATAGCATTCCTTATACTATATACACTCACAGGGGTAATTTCTCTGCATTGAGTCCTTTTACTTTTGATACTTCAAGTACATTTTCCTGATAATACTTCTAGTACTTCTACTTAAGTAACATTTTCAATGCAGGACTTTTACTTGTAACAGAGTATTTTTACAGTGTGGTATTGGTACTTTTACTTAAGTAAAGGATCTGAATACTTCAGGTGCCGTATGAACTTGCTGTAATCTTTCCTCCTGTCTATGATTCCCTTCCTGGTGCACTAGGAAGCAGAGTGGATGTTTCTGACTCTGGTGTTTAGATGTCGCTGCTGAAAATTCTGGTTTACTTTCAGTTTTTCGAACACACTTGACCAGACAGGACTGACTAATGAGGTCGTCATGGTTACACGTGAGCTGCTCCACCAGGACGCCCCGTCTTGTCGTGTTTGACACTTAGCTGTTTGTCCCTCCATCAGGATGGAGGCTAACAGGATGTAGGTCAGTAAATAAACAGCGCGTTTGCTCTGCAGGACAGTGAACACTGTCAGTATATTTAGTAAGTGGGTTAGTGTGCGGTCTCACAGGCCAGGCCACTAGGTTAATCTACTCACTAACTAGTTGTTTTTTTTGGCGCTGTGAGAGGTGGAGCCTTGGGATGGCGAGGTCAAGAGTGAGACATGTCAGCAACTGATGGAATTAAATCAAACACAACCCATGTAAGGGATGGGGTCAGATCCGGTTCTCGGTCGGCAAAATAACTGGATTCATTAAGCTCTGGCGCTAACAAATGTTTTATCAAACCTTTTATCTCTCCCCACTCCTTTTTTTTATTAGCAAAGAGCAATGGAAAACATTCAGGTAGAAGCTTCTTATTTTTAGCCGACTGTCGCTGGTTAAAATGACAAACATCTCCGGTGGCAGATCAGTTCCGCTGTAGCGAATTGACTTGAACTAATTAACAGCTAAAGTGAAAAGTTTGTCTGTTCTCTGGTTACTGTGCTCTCTGCCGCAGATGTCTGTATTCAGCCAAAGATTGTTTGCGAGTGAAAAGACACATCGCTCTGTAACGCCACTGAACGACCGCGAGAAGACTATGTTTTTGTTGTTTAACAGGAACCAACAGAGGTGACTCTTCTCGATCACCTGACGTCAGTTTAAACCTGCAATAAAATAACAGGCAGTGGAAACAAGCTGTGAACATTGACATATCGTCACCTTTTCAAGCTGCTAAATGCTCCAATACGTTCATCAGCTAGTCGCTAACTGTGTCCGTCTTCTGTTTGGTGCTGGGCTCGAGTGTACAGTGGGTTTCTAGAGCTTTTTCACTGCCTTCTGCTGCCGAAAACGACGCTATGAGAGCTCTGAACGTGATCCAAAACAGTAAAATTGTGGGCCGGACAGCTAAACAACGAGCTAAAACTCACTATAAAGCTCCGTAAAGCCGAGGGGATCTGCAGATTCAGGTGATAATTCTCAGGAGGACCCCTTTCACATTGTTTTCACATTGTTTTCACATTGTCATTTGATACATTGTTATTATAAAAATATAGATTTATGTCACTTTAAGAATCTCCCACTTAAACTTTGACATTTTAATTGGATCAACTTCATAGTTTTCTTCAGTATTTGGAGTAAGTAGCTTAAATGTTTCAGATACATTTAATTAATTCAATAATAATAAATATCATGCTGTTCATCTCCGTTTCAGGTTGTGAACATTAATTAGGCTGTCACTAAAAACTGTATTGTTTCTGCTTCTAAGCCAAGAAAAGATGATTAGACATCTTTGAGTTGGAGCTATTTCAGCCTTTGGTTACTTGCAAATGTTGAAAGGTAAACCTAATAAGAATCAATAAGGGATTCGAAAGGATGCAATACTGGATTATTATTTGATAAAATGTTATCGAACTCCGTCTCTAGCCTAAAACATTGTAGAATTAATGTTGTTTCCAGTTTTTCCTGAAAGTAAAAACTGAGAGGATGTTGATTGACAGCTGCTCTCACCTGTTCACTAGAGCTGCTGTATCGCTTCAGGTGTTTGATGAACTCTGACCTGGAAGTGTTTCCTACTGCAATCAATGCTGCGCTGCCATTTGCCAACCTGTCACACAAACAGGAAGTGGAAGCGACATTCAGTAGCAGAATCATGATCAAATTACCTGCAGCGTGGTGCATTCAAGGTCACAACGCAACACAGCTGACTTTAACATTCTCAGAAGGATTAACTGCTCGTCATACACCCATGTACCTGGTGTTGGGAGCCAGTCCTTGAGGTGCGTGTGGACTCAGACAGGGGATGGACATGATGCTGATGCTCAGATACAGGCCCTGATTGGTCGTCCAGGACTCCCCCCCTTCTGCACCAACCAATCACAGAAAGAAAAAAGTAAATCAAACTGGCAGACAGAGACGGAAATCTGAACCAGCTTTGATCTCTTGTCCACAAGTGTCCGTCTAAACACAGACAAGTACCGGTCTCACCTGACTCTGGGTCCTGGTCCTGGTCTCTGAGAAAGAAATTAAATTTTGGTTAAAACACACAGTTGTGTTTATTCTGAAGAGAATCAATATGACAAACTCACATTTATAAACACGTACACGATATTTCTCTACTGCATTCAAACCAGGAAAACCTTTTATGAAATCAATAAGTAATAAAATCAGAGGTTATGCCAACAAAACAGTAGTTAGACAACTTATTAAATCAGTTATTAAATCACAGTGGTGTTAAAGTGACGATACAGATTTGGAGCAGGTACATAACAAATAAGTCTAAAAGTGAATGTAGAGAGCAGTGGAGGCCGTTCAATAGAGTCTTCTATAGCTGAAGTCAAAGCTTAGTGCGCCAAGCTTGACAACAACATTGTTAGTGTGTAAGCAGAAGCCCTCAGTGCCGGTAGCCTCACCTAGGTAAATAATCACCAGCCACCACTGGTACAGAGCCTTGAGCCTGAAGCTTGAAACAACCGCTTACTGCATTGTTTCACACATTGCTAATGTTGTGTGTGTTTCTCACCGATGTTTAGACAAATTCCTGTTTGACTTCTTCACTGGTAGAAAAGACAGCTGACAGTCTTCTGGTCTGAGGGAGAGAGAGGAGAAAAAGACTAAGAAACTAAGAGTCTGCAGCCACGCTAGCAGCTCTGTGAGGTTGTACTTAGGCACAGCGGTGCTTTGAGCTAAATGCTAGCATGCTGATGTTTAGCAGGTATGATGTTCACCATCTTAGCTTAGCCTGTTAGCATGCTAACATTTGCTAATTAGCAAAAGGGACATGAATGTCTGACACACATGTCAACCTGCTGGTGGCGCTTGAGGAAAGCTCAGAGGATCACCAAAATCAGTAGGATTCATCCTCTGAGCACCATCCATCCAATACGCCGCTAGCACGGCTAAGAATGTACTTCAAGTCAGTTTTATTTAAATAGCAAATATATAATAAATAATAATAAAATTCAACTTACTGTATATAACTCCAAAATTGTGTGTGTGTGTTACCTCAGCCTAGCTAGTGTCTTCACCAGAGCATATTCTCGTCGCCGTGACGACGGCATCCACCTCTTCTTCTCCGCCCGTGCTAAGCTCCGTCCACCAAAGCCAAACATGGCGGAGAAACCGAAACGCACCAACTGACCGAGAGACGAGAAGCTGCACATGTCCACCTGCTGCAGGTGACCTGCAGACAGAGAGAGAGAAATGAAATACTGATGAAAGATTATTTTTGAGTTATGAAAAACATAGGGCCCTACACACACACACACACACACACACACACACACACACACAGACTGCAAGAAAGCCAAGTAGTCGTATGGTGAGAATCTTATTATTATTCATGAGAAGCATCATTTGAAATATGGGCGACAGAAAGAGGTCAGGAGTGTGTGTGTGTTAATATCTATAAACTTCAGTAAAATCCCATTGCAGTAGAGTGACCAGTCTCTGGTTGTTATTGCTCCAGTTAGACCAGTCTGGCTGTATATCAATCCAGTCGGACCAGTCTCTGGTGGTATATCAGTCCAGTTAGACCAGTCTCTTTTGCAGCAGAATTCAGAGGACATTTACAGCATATTTAAGACAAATGTGTCTGTCAGTGTAAGTGAAGATTAAATGATTCTCACTTTTGGGTGAAATTCTCCTTTAAATGACTAACACTATGATTTGACTTCTGTTCTGTGGGAACATTTGAGCCAACAGAAACAACATGAGATTTTTCAGAATCCATTAAAACTCCATCAGCTGACTAAGTCCACAAGATGTGGCTGAAAAACTCAAACTCACTTCTACTAAGAACTTTATTGTCGAAATGTGACTCCAGCCCAGCTGATGTAAAGCAGCCAGCAACGTCTTTTTCTGAAGGTTTCTGATTAGTCGACATTACGTTGTTCATAATTGGTAATATAAACATGAAAGTTGTGTACTTCACTGGTAGACTCTTGATGGACGGCTACACACATACAAGGCAAGGGTCATGTGACCAACAGAGGCAGGTGAAGGCTTTGTTAGGCTACTTTTTGGTGGCTTTGAACACCCATCACGAGCATATGCAACATCTTTCAGATTTTCAAAGTAATTTATAAGGATCAGTTGCATTTTGTACTAACACAGTTTCTTTAATATGTGGGAAGGTCCAGGAAAAGACTTCAACCAACTCTGTTCAGACCGTCTGGCTGAAGAAATATCTGATATCTGCAATTCTACTCTGATCACAGTGAAAGTTGTATTAACTATTAATGTTTATTTTCCCACAGTCTGTGAACGCGTCACAAACCATAGACGTAACTGCAATAAAAATATAATCAACCTGATTTTGCCATCAAGAAGATGCTCCACAAACACACACACACACACACACACACACACGCACACACACAGCATGCCATCTGGCCACATACCTGCTATAACCTACTGAACTGCTGTCTCCCCACCTGTCTGTCTGACTGCCTGTCTGTCTCTCTGGATAGAATCTGATTTCCTCACCATATGGCATGTTATCAGTGTGTGTGTGTGTGTGTGTGTGTGTGTCTCGGCTTTAATCCTGAGACGGTCAGTCTCACAGTCAGTGTGTCAGTGAGATCAAACCTGCAGCGCTTCTTAAAGGTGCAACCAATATTTATTTTAACCAGCAGGAAATATACTAGAGAGTTTGATTTATAAACAAAATCATGGCCGATGCCGAAGGCCAATCCAAGATCTTCCCCTGACGCTGATTCGGTGTACCCCGTCCTTGGCGGCTGAGAGGGCGGAGCTGAGCAGCTTAGGTCTCCCAGCTGCAATGGTTCCACTTAAACAAATTAACCTCCTCCACTTGCAGGGCGTGTGGGCCACTGTGGGCCTGTGTTTACGGTTTGGTGCACGAGCAGTGCCATCGACCCGTGTCCTTGCCTCCAGCAGGATGTGTCGCGCCTTGGGGGTGTTTGCTGCAGCGATAGCGGCCGGCTATGGCAGCTTCAAGCACAAGAAACCGGCTTGTGATGTGATTTTATGAAAGGTTTGCAGACTGCGGCCTCCCACCTTTTGCCTGATTTCCTAGTGAGATCTGCGGATGGTGGTCATGGGTATCTTTCAGGCCTGGCTCTTGAACTCTAGCAGCAGGTGTGCCTGGGTATTTTGTCCACATAGACAGCGCTCCTTTTAGCCCCTTTCCACAACTAGAGGGCAGGGGATCTCTGACTCAACCCAAAGTCATCACATTCACCTTCAGGTCCAAGGTTCAGGTCCCTTGCTCTCTGTGTCCTGTCTGTGCACTCAGCTGCTATGTTATTGTACTTCTGGAAACCTTCCTGTGTCCCTGTGCTCCTCTGACGGTGTGGCGGCTGGCATGGTGCAATTTGCATGGCTTACGAGGCGAAGGGTTTTGCTACGCGGATGGACGAGGAGCATTGCCTCATTGGCCGCCCTATACACGGGCTGCTTCATGGTTTTCCATCTCTATCATTGCATTCTTATATCTCAGAGATATGACATCTGGTTGTATGTCTCACTCTGTGCTTGGTGCAACGTCGGTTGGGGCATTTCCCAAAATGTTGAACTAGTATTTTAAATATACTAAATCTAAAAAAAAGGGAATCACCCAATTAAACACCCACCATGTGTACACCAGGTTCCCACAAAAAAGAAGGCATGACATGAGGACATGATCGAAGTGTCCTCAATGGTAGCTACAACCCTGTTAACATGTTAAACATAATTCAGGTCAGCAGTTTAACCACCATTTTGAATTGGTGCTCAAGTTCTGTTAAACAGCAGGTAACCATAAGAACAGTATTGATGCTTCAGGCTCCGTTAGTAGTTAACTGACTAACCATGGGTTAAACTGAATACAAACACACTGTAAAACATGGAGGAAGATTTAAACACACACTGATGTGCTGACATAGACAATAATTGACTCGTTTATTGTATCAGGACACTGTGGGGTATCATTACAAACAGTTCAGGTATGTTCACCTTGGTTATGTCGTGAATACATCTGAACTCACCTGTAGTCACCTGGTGTCTGTGGGAACAGCCTGGGAACTTTAACTGTTTTCTATTGTTCAGGAATTATTCTTATTTGTGCCACTAAATACTCCCATCTGTCACACACACACACAGCTCCAGTGTTAATTAGTGTTAATGAACCACCATCACACCACAACCTGTCATTCAAACACAGCAGCCTGCCCTGCTGCCAGCTGATTGGTCGGCAGGTTTACCTGAAAGGAGGCAGGGAGAGGTTGAAGGGGGCGGGGCTACAGTGAGCAGAGTAAACCTGTGATTTAGAGTGAAAGTGATCCTGCTGTTAGACATCTGTCTGCTCCCTCCCTCAGGAGTCCAGTCACACCGTCTGTTCCACTCTGTCGGGGGGTTTGTTTGTTCTCAAACTGTCTGAGTGACTGTCAGCCAATCACATCAAAGCTTAACAAGAACACAAGCTCCTGATTGGCTCCCTGTGTTGCTTGAAGTAAATTAAATTAGAACAACGATGGGGAGGTGACTATAGACCTAGAACGGGTAGAATAAGGTAGAACCCACAAAGGACGATGTGACTACAGATCTGGAAGAGGTAGCAGCCACCCAGTACGATGTGACATTAGATCCAGAACTGGTAGAACCCACAGAGTAAAAGTGACTATAGATCTAAACAAGGTATACCTGACCTAGAATGGTGTCGCTATAGATATAGAACAAGTAAAACCCAGTCAGTACAATGTGACTACAGATCTAGAACAGGAAGAACCCACAAAGGACGATGTGACAATGGTGTGACTATAGATATAGAACAAGTAAAACCCACCCAGGATGTGACTGTAGAGCTACAACTGGTAGAATAATAAATAGAACCCAGCCAGGACAATAAAACTATAGAGCTAGAATAGGTAGATGCCACCCAGGACAATGTGACAATAGATCTGGGACAGGTATGACTCACCCAAGACAACACAACTATTGATTTAGAAATGGTAGAGTCCACCAAGGAAAAACAAGTAGGTCCCACCAGGCAGAGTCCACCCAGGATGACAAAAGTATAAACATAGAACAGGTAGAACCTACCCAGGGCCCAGTGACCACAGATGCAGACAGGTAAACCCAACAGGTAAAGGTAACTATAGACACAGAACACGTATAAGCTACCTAAGACAATCTGACCATGGAACAGGTAGAACCCACCCATGACAATCATAATACAGATATAGACCAGGTAGAACCTGTCCAGGACAATGTGACTAACGATCTAGAACAAGTAGAACGCACCCATGACAATGTTACTATAGATTTAGACCAGGGAGAACCCACCACAGCCATTGTGACTACAGACCTAGGATGTTGTACCTACAGAACTAGAACACGTAGAACCTACCGAGGATGATGTGCAGGGCTGCAGTGACTGGATCTCTGACTCCATGAACAGAACAGGAAACCACGTCAGTAGAACCTGTAAAGATGGACAGACAGACAGTTAAAACACCCTTTCTGGCAGTTTCTACATAATGTGGATATATGTGTGTCTGTACAATGTTGGTCTACAGTGTGTGGATCGACATGCAGTGGATCTGTATGAGGGTACTGTATGTTCACTCTCTCACCAGCAGGAATGATTCCAAGTGGCAGCACTGGTTTCACTGGTTTCTCTGGAGAATCAGCATCCAGCTGAGCTCTGAGGACCAGAGCATGACACAGCTCCGCCACCGAACCGTCCCCACCAACACACACCAGCCTGACAGACAGGTGGAGACAAAACGGTGTAAGGACAGCCAGGTAGACAGGTTGAGTCAAACAGGTAGAAAATGATTTGTGTCTTTGTAGAGTTGTCATCCAGGTCAAAATGAAACAATCCTCTGAACTTTTATTCTGATGGCCAACAGGAAATCCAGTGACAGCGAACGCTCATAAAAACAGGTATCCTCAAATACATAGTCATTCAGCAGGGGGTGTGGCTTCTCCTCAGGACCATTGCTGAGCATTTCCTTACTAACAATAGCACTGAATAGGACTGGGTATCAAACCTCAGTACTTTTTTGGAACCAACCGATATGTGTCTGTAGCACCAAGTATGGAAACCGTCAAGTGTGTAACACTGGCACTGAATGTCTGATCATATTTGTAGTCTTGTTTACTTACAGATCCTGATTTAAATCAAAATTCTGCCAATTTTAGACAGTATTTTATTTAGTCAAACATTTGAAAACCTTGGATTCTTTTGTTAAATGAAAAAAAATATTTTGTAGAAAAACATGTTTGTATTTCTTAAAGTAGAGATATCAATACAGAATTGTTGTGGTATCGGTACTAAAACTCAGGTATGGAAAATTGTAAATGATACCCAGCCCTAGCAGTAAATGACTTCAACTTCACAATAAAAGTCCAGTGGATTGTTTTACTTTGGGACAGAGAGAAACATGAAAACAGACTCAAACAACTCAAATAATAAATGGGGGGGGGGTTCTCTCACTGTATTCCATGCCCTCTCCTTTTTTTGTTCTGTCTGTACAGTAAAGACGTTGACTCAACCCAACCCAACAGACGGCGACAATAAGTTTCTGATTCTCAGTGCAATGCAAATTTTGCATCATGCAAATTTTTCGCTCAAGTTGAAACATTTTTAACTTGTGTGGACGCATATCCGCGTCACCCGGCACAAATTCGTGTCTATTTGCACTGACTCCTGTATGTGATCGCGCCACGTGGAAAATTTGCTTTGCTTTTGGTCTGAACACACCATAAGGGTTCTGCTGGGGGAATATGGACTCTAAAATCCTGTCTACGACCCTGATAACTGGACAACAAACACGCAGACAAAACCTAAAAAATAAGAAATAATGAGTGTGGAAGAAAACATTCAACCCTGGTTTGTACAGATCAATATTTTCTTATTACTGTCATTCTCTTTAATTTTTGTATGAATATTGTTGCATGACTTTGTTTGTGTATTATTATTAGCAGTAGTGATAATAGTGGTAGTCGTAAAAGACAATAATACATATCATAACTTGATTGTTTGACATTTTCAGGAGCTCATTGAAAAGCGAGAAGGTTCATCTTCAGAGTTTGCAGTAAATGTGAGGTAAACAGACTCCGCCCCTCCCCCTCCTCCTGGGATTACCTGAAGCTCTGGTCGCCACGGTGATAGCCAGCCTAATTGGCAAATGTAGGTTTCAACCAAATCCTCACCAGAGCAGCCTCACACACACACTCAGCAGCTAGCTTAGCAATGCTGAGCTAATCTTCTCTAAGCACATTAAGCTTTATGAGGGCTGAGCACAAAAGCTGCTTACACACACACACGAACACACAGAGACCATCACAGATAGTGATGAGTTTGATCAGTGTTTTTGTAGTCGTAGCTATTGTTGTATTATTATTTGCTTCAGAAGCACAAAATATTATTTTCACTTTCATTAGTGAGGTTAGCTCAGTTAGCAGTTGGTGTTTGACCTTACCTGTGTGTGTGTGTGTGTGTGTGTGTGTGTGTAATCAGTCTGGGTCAGTGTGTTTTAGTGTCAGCCTCTGACAGTAACCTGGTGGTTCAGTCTGTTATGGAAGGATGATGTCACAGTTTGATCATGACATGCTAACGTTTATCTAAACACAGGGCCTTTATTTTATAATATACATCTCATTTAGCTTTAACATGTTAGACTTTATTTTCCTGTGTAAAATTAAACGGTTTCATATACCTTATGTCTTATTTTAATATTTTTGTCCATAATTTCTATCAGCTTGACACAGGTAGCAACAGTAACTAGGGTGGGGCTTAGTGAACGGTCAATGGAGCGATTTTGGCTAAAAACTGGCCCCTTTCCCGGGGAAAATACCTTCTCCAAATCTCATTAACGCTACCATGCCACTGTAAATATTAAACTTAGAAGTTATTTTTAAATATAACCGAATCAACTTTTAAGCTGCAACCATTTCCTAATTTGACAATACTTTTAACTATCTAACTTACATGAAAGAATAATATCAGAATATTAGAATAAGCATCATTTTCTGAGCAATTTTCCGCAACAAACTTAATTTATAGCAGGAAATCACGATTTTCCTGGAAAAAGAGTGATATATTCCAAGCCAAGTAATCAATTTAAAATCACAGGGGAGAGAGAGAGAGAGAGTGGTGAGACAGAGAGACAAGGGATGAGAGACAACTAACCCATCATATTCATCCAGCTTGCATTCCTTCATCACTGAGAGAGCATGACCCTTCCTCTCTGTCACTGGAGAGAGAGAGACAGGGAGAGAGAGAGACAGATAGGGAGACAGAGAGAGATACAGGGCGAGAGACAGAGAGAGACAGGAAGAGGGAGGGAAACAGATGGAGAGACATTGAGATGGACAGAGATAGTGTTCGTGCATGTGTGTGGTCACATGTACACAAGTGTGTGTTCGATGGCTGCCAAAAAAAAGTGGGACAACGGATATCACACCATCTGCTGAGAGGAGGAGAGGAGAAGGTATGAGAAGGAGGGAAGAAGGAGAGGAGAGGAAACAAGAGAGGAGAGGAGAAGATATGAGGAAGAAAGGAGAGGAGAGCAAACCAGGAGAAAAGAGGAGAGGGGAGGAAACAAGAGAGGAGAGGAGAAGATATGAGGAGGAGGAATAAAGGAGAGGAAAACCAGGAGAAAAGAGGAGAGGAAAGAAAACAGAGGAAACAAGAGAGGAGAGGATAGGAAAGTAGAGGAAACACAGGAAAGGAGAAGAGCAGAAAGGGAAGGAAACAAGGAGCAAGAGGAGATAAGGAGAAGTGACATGGAGAGGAAGCAAGGAGAGGAGATGAGAGGAGAAGACACAGGAAAGGAGAGGAGAGGAAACGAGGAGAGGAGAGGAGAGAGAAGCAGGTTGTCTCCCTCTGTCACAACAGATGGGCTAAGCTCCGCCCCCTGTATCATGTTACCTAGCGACCAGAGACTGCCATTAACGCTGACCTTTGGACCTCCACACACACACACACACACACACACACACACACACACACACACACACACACAGATTTCACATTGTCTACTCTGTTGTCAATAAAGAAGGGGCTGTTACAACTGTTAAAACCACTACAACAGTTCTGCTGCCCTTACACATAATTTTATTACAATACACAAAGTGTGACATCATGCAAAAATCGACTGTGGTCCCGCCCACTGTCAGTCTGAAGAATGAAATAATAATCACTACTATTTGTTGTGAAGATTATCAGTAGGTACATGAACAAGTGGGTGGACTGACCGGTGATGTCAGTGCAGATGTCAGCCATCTTGAAGAGCGGAGCCACATGTTCTCTGTAGATATGAACGGCCTCCTTCTTGTGGCTGCTGGGGTTGATGAACACCTTCAGACACCTGGGACGACTGCTGAACCCTGCATACACACACACACACACACACACAAGAGAGAGGAAGCTACAAATTTTAAGGCACACTGTCAACAGGTTGAGTTTTGCTGAAAATAAAAGAGGGTAAAAACATTCTGTCCAGTTATCTGTAGTTTTCACATTTTTAATGTAATGTTTTACAGTGAAAATTGTCATGTCTCGCTAGCATGGCTAGCAGCATGGCGAGGAAATGTCAGTCGATCCACCACTTTGGTCCAGGCTGAAATGGTAATGCTATGAAATTTTGCACAGACATTCATGAATCCCAATGACTTTGGCGATCCCCTGGCTTTTCCTCTAAAGCAACCATTACTTTTCACTTATCCAGTGAAATACCTCAAAACGGACTAGATGGACTGTACAGAAATTCATGGTTCCCAGACGATGTATCGATTTAACTTTTTATCTAGCACCATCATCGGGTCAAATATTTAATCTGTCCAACACTTTGGTTTCATTCTCATCATAGCATGCAAACATGCTGAAGTAAGATGGTGAACATGGTATATTTATATCTGCTAAACATCAGCATGTTAGCATTGTCATTGTGAGCATGTTAGCATGCTGCCGTTAGCATGTAGCTCAGAGCACTGCTGTGCCTAAGAACAGCCTCACAGAGCCGCTAGCATGGCTGTAGACTCTTAGTCTTCTTTGTTTGAAAAAGTAAAGTGTACTGATGGCTGTGGACTCTTTCTTGTGTCTGAAATCACTCCCTCTTTACTACATAGTGCGCTACATTTACCCTTGGCCATTTTATTTAGTGTCTCAAAAAATCCACAATGGAACGAAAAAAGTAGTGGCAATGGCATCAGCTAACAATCTCACAATGTAATACGCTGCATTTTAAAAATGAAAAAAAAATCCTGTTGTGTGACGCTACACTTGTTAGTGATGATGCAAAATGTTGATAATTAATAAAATTTCAATATACTTTTCAGTGAATAGTGAATGAGTGAGTGAGTTGGGACACACACCAAATCAGGTGTTGCGGGGGTTAGCGCAGGGTTGTGCGGGTGTGTGTTTATTTGTGCTTAGAACGTAACCGCTGTGAAATAATAAATCAATCAGAAAATAACGTTTTATTTCTCTGATTCACCGGCTTTCTCTCTACCACTGCTGCCTCTCTTTGTTCTCTCTCTAGCTCGCTTCACTTTCAATAGGCTTTATTGGCATGACATTTGACATGTGTTGCCAAAGCACAGTTCTCAGCTCAGCCTCTCTTCCATCTTCACAGTTGCTCGGTAAGCAGTTGAATGCTACAAAGGTACATTGTAAACAAGGTTGTTCTTCCCGTGGGTGGCTTACGTGATTGGCCACCCCAGCACGACGTTGGGTTGCGTTTCTCCCAAAGTTGATTCTGTTTCAACTTTTCGCCGCACGGCCGTTGCGATTTTTTCCCAGCATCCCCCTGCGGTCCCCACTGCCGCAGCCCAAACGCACGTTCAGTGAATGGGAGGACCAGCGTTTTTGTCGCAACGCCTAAAAACAAGACAAAGTTTTTACCTCGTAAAAACCTTTTTACCCATTATGCTCTACTATAAGGCTAGTTCACTATTTGCTGGATGTGTCTATTTAAATGTATTTGCTTCTTTTGTCAAATAGCACATTTTATAGTGATTAGTATGTGGGGTTTTTGTGATTAATTAGTTAATTGTTTAGTCCATAAAATGTTAAGTAGTAGTGAAAAATGCCCATCACAATTTACCAGAATTTCTTTGGTTCCAGCTTTTCAAATGTGAGGATTTGCTGCTTTTCTCTGTTTTATATCATTGTAAACTTAATATCTTTGGGGTTTGGACTGTTGTTTGGTCCCTTTGAGCTCTGTGAAATTCTGATAAGCATTTGTCATGATTTTCTGTTAATGGATAAAATGAAAACAATAATCAAATGAAAAATTGATGATGAAAATAATCATTGTTGCAGCACAAAAACTGACCCTGTCATTTGAGACAGTCATCAGCCTTTACAGGTCCCTGTTCATCCTGCCTGGAATGAACACTGATCACTATATACTGTGTTATCATCACCAACATCAAACAACTGAACACACTTTAGGAACTACGCAGACAGCTTACAGTCACTGCATGTGACCTTAGTTTGGATCAGCAACCAGCTTGTATTTGTCACATAAATTCAAAAACCAAACTAGTACAAGTCTGGATGGATGAATTGTAAATTGTAATTAAAGAGCAGACACCTGTATACTGTTCTAACATCTGGCTTGTTTGATACAAAATATTCAGGATATCGTATACATCACCAACACTGGTAGACCATGTAAGAGTGTTTGTGTGTGCGTATGTGTGTGTGTGTGTGTGTGTGTGCTTACATGGTATCGACTCCAAACTACAGACACACACACACTGACCCCCTGTACAGCTCATCATTAGGCAGATTTAGAGACCGCATTATAAATCCCCATAGACCAGCACAGATCAATATACACACTCACACACACACCAGCTCCATTATCCAGATCATTACTATAATCTGCTCCCAAAAGACTGTGACCTCGCCCTGTTAATGACCCCACACACACACACACACACATACACTCAGTGCACCTCCTGCCATCACTCCACCCCACAGGTCTGAGCAGGTACTCAGGAGTCCCTGTGAGGAGTTACCCAACACCCCCACCACTCTTCTCTCTCTACTGGACCCCCACCATTACCAGAAGCTCCAACCATTTCTTTGGTACCCCCCAAATTTCTTTTTGCCCAACCCCCTCTAACCAACATGATTCCTGTGTGAGCCCTAAATACTACAGCACTTATAGACCACAAACCTGACTAAAACATGAATTTCTACCCTGGTTTACAAGTTTCACATCCTTGTGAATGGTAAGAGATACTTGCAGCCGCCCTGTGCTAAAGGACCCAGGATGATACTGGGAGCCATGATGGCAATGGGGCTTGGGATGGCACTTTGGACCCCGTCCAACTTAGCCCTTTTTGACCAAACAGTTCCAGGAACTATGAAACCAAAAGTCCCATTTGCACATTTCTGTTTGCATTTCCACTGCATCTGATGAACCGTGAAGATTAGGCAAATAAGGAATGAAAAACAACAGCAGCGTTTGAAGCACAATTTTCACACACATTGAAACAACAACACGGAGTCATGTGTTGTTCTTTGTTTTTACTGTTGCATGACCCTGTTGTTTGAGTGGATGTAATGAACTAATATAAATTTGAGATGCAGAGATGGAAAAGGAGACTGAAAACTCCAGAGCACCTGTCTCCACAGTGGAAGATCTGCTGAAGTGTTACTTCGATGAAACAATCAGCAAATTAAGATCTATTTCTCTTGTTCACTTGCTTTGTTCTCTTATTACCGATCCTCTCATTCACTGCCTAGCTCAATCAACCACCACCGCATTCTCGCTGTCTCTCTACATAACTATGCTTTTAAAATTAATAAAAAATTATGGGACATGTACACCCCTCGTCATATTATTGATATTAGGGTGACCCAGTTCTTCCTGATTTTGTGAGTGTAGCTGTACGCATGTTGTAGCAGCCAGGGTGTCTGTGTTTGCCCATCATACTCTGCCCTGATAGTTCCTGAACCATCACCAAGTACAACCCCAGAGGCTTTTTTTTTACACCTGGAACTACCATACAGGAACTACATTTAGTCCCTGGTTCCTTCTGTGAAACTGAGGTAAAGTTCCTGAGTTCTTCTAAAGGTTCCTGGTCCACTGGAAAAGAGCTTTTAAACTGTGAGGTGCGCCTCCCCTTCAACTCTCTCGTGTTCCCCTGGGGAGGGAGAGAGGTGAGGCAAAGATACTATATGAGGTGAAAGGGACAGGTGCATGCCGGTGTTCTAAAAACAACAGGAAGTTAGTTATTGTAATTTGGCATGCTGATTTGACTGCTTATCAATGCAGTCAGCACAGACGCATTGATAGGCTGTCAACATAGTTCATGATGCCACAGAGCTCATGGAGGCTACTAAGGTACTTAGCTTAGCTTAACTTGTCGCAATTAGCATGAAAATTCTTACTTATTCACAGAGTCATAACTCACAGACATGATACACATATTTTTAGATACAGTGTTACTTATACTTCCCGAGTATATCATTATCTCTGATGTTCATTGTTGTGTTCTGAAAGCTAATCTTATTCCAGACCAATAGATGGCCCTATGTAACTGCTATTATACTACTTGATAAGAAAAAAGACAGGAAGTATAGCTATTAATTATATATATATATATATATATATATATATATATATATATATATATATATATATATATATATATATATATATATATATATATTATTATAATATTATATAGTTATTTCTGAAAGTTGCTGTCCCAGTCGAGATGATAGTAGATACTGGATCTTCAGTTTCATTGCTGTCTACTCATGTTTATGAGAACTCATTCAGTGACATACCCCTGAAACACACAAAGATTCCTCTGGTGACGTGCGCAAGACTGGATATACACGCACTTCATGATGGATGTTCTGCATTAGCCTCCTTTTACATTGTGGAGTCAGGTTCACAACTGCTGGGGTTGGACTTAGTTGAAGCACTGGAAATGTTCATTGTGGAAAACAAAGTGAAACTCATATCAGAACAGTCAGGGAGATAGCAGTTCCACCTACGCCTGCTACTACAGCTCCACCTCTACTTACCATGGGCTGTGTGAAAAACTTTGTGCATAAAGTCAAAGTGAGAGATGATGTGAAACCTGTGCAACAGAAATTGAGAAGATTGCCCTTCTGTCAGAGATGCTGTTTCTGCAGAGTTAAAACACCTACTAGATGCTGACACCATCGAGAAGATTGACACGTCTCCTTGGGTGTCGCCAATCATTGTGACTCAACGGAAGAACTCAGCAAGAATACGAATGTGTACAGACCTCAGGAAGCCCAACAAGGCTGTAGTGACTGATTGCTACCCCATTCCACACATGGAGGAGCTCTTTTCAGAACTCAGAGGAGCACCCATGTTCTCAACCATCGACCTTGCAAATGCTTACAATCAGGTTCCTCTGCATGAGGACAGCAGAGATCTGACTGCCTTCATAACCCACGAGGGGCTCTTCAGATACAAGCGAGTTTGCAATGGGCAAGCATCAGCACCCTCAGCATTTCAGAAGATGATGTCCATGGTGCTGCAAGACCTACCTGGAGTTTAAGTGTATCTCAATGACATCAGTGTCTATTCATCTTGCCGTGCTGATCATGAAACACACCTGAAAGCTGTACTCTACAGGAATTAACTGTCCGTGCACGAGTCACTTATTCTGAGAGAGTGTCACAGAATAGTGGTGCCAGTAAAGCTACATTCATATATGGAAGAAAAATGAGAACCAAACTCTCTTTCCAGCCAAAGCTCACAGCTGCAGCTACACATGAAAACATAGACTGATGCCAAGAGACATGCCAAGACTCCTAAACTGCACCCAGGAAGTCTCGTGCACATGAGATACCATGTGCATGTCAAGAAAGGAAAGTCTGAGTTCAGTGAGCCTCTGAAAAGTGACACAACAGAAAGGACCTCACAGCTACACACTGACTGATGGGATGCTTCACACCTGATTGTGCTGCCAGAGACCTTCACTCTTCCAGCAGAAGAACAGAGGAAGACGGAGCCTGCTACAAGTGACGAAATAGGAGCCAGCGAAATAGAAAATAGCCATCCTGGATCAAAGACTATGTCACTTGAGAATACAAGAAGGATATATAGTCTGTTGCTGTAACAGTGTTAAAAAAACTGTTCTGCTTATTGTTATAGGTGAAGTAACACCCAGGTTATCATTATAGAAGATATTTGTTTGTATCTGGTTACCCCACTTTGTTTTAGTGTAGAAGTAACCCTTTTTAAGAAAGGGGGAAATGTGTTCTGAAAGCTAATCTTATTCCAGGCCAATAGGTGGCACTATGTAACTGCTATTATGCTACTTGATAAGAAAAAAGACGTGTGTGGAGTTGTAAAATGCTCGCCCACAGTAAAGTAACATGAAACATTATCCTCTGTCCGGTGCTTCTTTTTGGGTGCTTTACTACACATACATAACGTCCATCACAAATAAATCCACTTAGAAATCATGGAAAAAATATTTCCAGAACTTACTTGAGAATCTTCACATTTTTAAGTTTTCTTCAGTATCAAAGTAATTCAGTCATAGTTGTCTTTACATCCATTAGTACACTGCAAACACAAACAACTAATAGCTAATTCGATGGTCCCAATTTGCTTCCTTCCTTTTTACAGGAAGTATACTGTTTACCTGCTTAAAGAGAGCAGATTAATGCACATGGCGTTAATGACAAAATAATGTCAAAATCATTGTTACATCACTAAAGAAAAATAGTTATTCTCAGTCCTATAGTGAACCTGAATGCCTTAAACGGGCCTCTCTGTCCTCCTCTCTCTCTCTAAGTGATTGATGCTCACACACACACACACAGTATCATAGGAGATGATGTCATTCAATTTGTTGATCTATTTCTAAGAAGAAAGGTAGACAGCCAGGTAGATGTAGAGAGATAAAGTATCCATCAGATCATCTCCCAGCCTCGGCCAGCGGTAGGTTGCTATGGTGCTGCTAAAGCGTTACCATGGCAAACAATCCCAGTTTTGTCAAAGAAAAGGGTTGAGTTTCTGACAGAGGACTTAAGTCTGAGCGGCTGAATGTTGTTGACAAAAACAGATCATATTTTGGTGCGGACTCCATCTGTGGTCAATGGACAGTAGTAATTAATTAAAGGCTTTAAACATCCAGTTTAATCAGATTCTCTGGAATAATACAGATGTTTCATAGACATGAGACTTAAAGGGGAATTCTAGTAGTTTTAGAGCTGAAACGATTAGTCAGTTAAATCAATTAGCTGAATGAAAATTAATTGGCAACAATTCTGATATTAGTTAGCAGCTCTAAGTATTTGTCAACCAGGGTCTGATTCTCATATTTTTTCTATAACGACTATCAGTCATGATATTCGTGGTATTCTCACCTCCTCTGTACAGATTTGGGATTATGTCCAACCAAAAGTAAACACAGAAAGTATTCTTCTGGAAATCCCTGTAGCTGTAGCATATCCACTGTCATGTCAACTTGCCGCCTGATTCATTGCTGTGAGGCTGTGGCTCACTCTCTATGTAGCTTGTTTGCATGCTACAGAAGTACTAGAGAAGTGGCAGCAAATGCAGCAACTTGATTTGCGTCAGCAAGTTTCCAAATTGAAATAAGACTAAGAGTCTACAGCCACGCTAGAGGCTCTGTGAGGCTGTATTTATGCACAGTGGTACTCGCTGGCTAAATGCTATGATCAGGATGCTAACATGCTCACAGTGACAAAGCAAACATGCTGATGTTTGGCAGGTATAATGGTTACCATCTTAGTTTAGCATGTTAGCCTGCTAGCATTTGCTAATTAGCATTAAACACAAAGTGCAGCTGAGGCTGATGGGAATGTCATTAGTTTTGCAGGTATTTAGTCATAAACCAGAGTATTGAACAAATAAAAATTTTGACCTAATGATGGTGCTAGATGAGAAGTTAAGGGATCACCAAAGTTATTACAATTCATCCTGAAGGGAACATGAATGTCTGTACCAAATTTCATGGCAATCCATCCAATAGTTGTCAGGCTATTTCACTCAAAACCAGAAATTTTGACTTGCTAGTGGTGCTAGAAGAAAAGTCAGGGGATCACCAAAGTAATTAGGATTCATCCTCTGGGGACCACGACTGTACAAAATTTCATGCTAATCTACCTTATGAGATATAGTTCAGTCTGGACCAAAGTCTAGACCGACTGACCCTCCGACCAACATTGCCATCCTTAGAGCCACACCACTAGCAAGGATAAAAAGGGAAAAAGCTCTACCTTACTTTAGAACTGTGGAGTACAATCACTCTCCTGTGACATACAGATTAACTGACACTGACAGGTGACAGCAAGAACACCAGCAGAATTATTTTTCTCTCTCGTGAGCAATGTTTGAGTTGCCAGGTTGCATTACAATCAGGGGTTTCGAGGGTTTGACCTCCTGTATATTAATTGGGTGGATGGGGGGTGGGGTGTGAATGTGTGCTGCTGTACAATAAAGTATGTTTCCCGACAAACTAATAAAGCCTTCAACCTGAATATGAAAGAGAGAGACAGGGAGGTAGACAGGTTTCTCTCATCATGTCACTATGGATACACTCACTGACTTCTCGGACACACCAGTTAATATGTAACACAGAGCTGCACACACACAAACACTGGGCCATAAAGCAGTTTATAGAGGCGTCCTCGTCAGACTGAACTGTCTCTTCTGTTAAAAGAGACAAACTAGAAGAGAGCAATAATAACACACAGTTTAGTGTTCTGAGTGCTCACGGTTTGATACACCAGGTTGTGTTGGTCACGTCACCATCAGTAAAACTAATATTGTTGCGTTGCGTTTATTACTGCAGTCTTTGTTCTTCCTCTGTGATTCCGAGTGTCTGTTGCATTGGGATCTTGGATGACAATGGCATCATTTGGATGTTTGAGATTTTGAGAATAAAGTAAGAATATATTGAGAAAAAAAGTTGTTATTTTACGAGAGAATAGTCATAATTAGCTATTTTGATAATCAAATAATCGTTTAAGAAAAATAACATCTGTTCTCTGGTTCCAGCTTGTCCATTGTGAGGATTTACCGCGTTTCTGTTTTATATCATTGTAAACGGAGTATCTGTGGTTTTGGACAGTTTGAAGACGTCACATCGGTCTTTAGGGAAATTATGATGGGCTTTTTTAAATACTATTTTCTGCCATTTTATAGACGAACTGATTAATCAACAAAAGAATCGAAAGATTCATCAATAATGAAAAGAATTGTTAGTTGCAGCCCTAGTCATAAGTTGCAATTTTATGAGAAAAAGTCTTATTATTATAAGAATAAAGTTGCATTTTTCCTTTGTGTCTGTTGGGTGTTGATCTTTTCTGGCCACTAGGAATGTGCTCCAATAACCGGTTCCACTGTGGATCTGGTCCTCGTTCGGCAAAATACAGATTCGTTAAGTAGTCGGCATGTTTTCACAAGAAAGAAGAACGCATGGAATAAGAAAGGCGATATCTCTGGTTCTGTTCATTGATTTTTTTTATACACTGTCCATCGTGAGTCCGACAGCGTTATAGCAGTGTAATGCTTAATCAGTGGAGTTCTCTTTTCAGAATCTATCAGTTAAACTTTTATTCATATCATATCAACATTTTAATCTGATCAGCTTCATAGCTGTGAATCAGGACCTTCAGTATTTGGAGTAAGTAGCTGGAGAAGTACAGTAGGCTACAGCTGTTAATTGAATGCGTCAGATACATTTAATTAACATCTCATATATTATGCTGCTCATCTCAGTTTCAACATTAATTAGGCTGACACTAACAACTGTAGTGTTTCTGCCTTCTCAGCCAAGACAAATGTGATTAGACATCTTTGAGTTATTTTAGACTTTAGTTACTTACAAATGTAGAAAGGAAAACCTAATAAGATTCAATAAGAGATTTGAAAGGATTTAGATTCGATAAGTGAATTGGATAATGGATTTGAATTTGATAAAATGCTATCGAAAGCCATTCCTATTCCTCATTTTGACCTTATGACACCTTACAGCACTGCCCGACCGACCGCTGCCATCTCCCTCTGATTTCACTTCGTCACTGTGAACGCAAACTAACAGCTCTGTAAGCGAGCAGAAAACTGACATTGGATTGACAAGACAATTGATCTGGGAGGAGTCGCAACAGCCCCTGGCGGCCTGGACAAGCTCAGTCCAGCCGTCCCATGAACTCCATAGCCGCCACCGGCCTGTCAGTCTGTTGTGCTGTTAAACAACTGCAGTCAATCCATCCCGGCGTCTGACTGGGTGTATGGAAACAGACTCTATACAGCATCACCGTCGCCTTTTGTCACCCTGACTGCCATTCACTCTCTGCGCAGCGTTCTGCAGCTGCTTCACACAGCGAACAGCACAGAATAACGCGCTGGAAACAGAAAGTGTCTGCTCTCTGCTCACCATTGTGCAGCTGAATGTTCGGACCTGAAGGTTAAGAAGTGGCAGTGGTGTCTGCAGTGGCGGAACTGCCCGCTCTGCAACGCCACGATTCACACAACAATGCGCTTTTCACACTGACCTCTGGCTGGAAAATAGGCTTAATGTTCGCACAGCAGCAGAGCAACCGACTGTGTTTACCTTCCACACACACACACACACACACACACACAGACTCCTCCGCCGCGGTGTGTAAAGTCACAAAAGCCGTCACAGTTTGATGTGCAGTGTGACCACGCGAGCTGACACACGACCTGTGAGCCATTTGCGTGTGTGTGTGTGTGTGTGTGTGTGTGTGTGTGAGGCCAAAGACAAACACTTAAAGAAGTTGTGACTTTGCTGCAGGGCCTCATGGGTAATCTGGTTTGATGGACAGACAGACGGACAGACAGACAGGTGACCAGCGATAACGTGTCAGACCAATGCCATGGTGACAGGACAACGGTAGCGTGTGTGTGACCTTTGACCTCCTCATTTACGGATGGCTCGTAACATCTCTGCTTGAGCCGACATTGTTGGACTAACAGAGAAAACCTGAAATGTAAAGTGTGTTTGTGTGAGTTAAATCCATACACACAGCACTCCAACATTTCTATTGTGTGGTAAGTGTCAGCCAGGCACCGCCCACTACAGTGCACCTGGGAAACCAGCGTCTGGGAACTTGAGTCTGCAGCAACATCCAAAACTTTATTAAACAGGTCCTGTCAGGAGGAGGTTGTGCTGCTGTGGTACAAGTTGCCTGAATTCATGCTATTAAATTTTTTATAGGGAGCATGTTAAAGATGAAAAGAACACAAAGGAACATTTAATGATGGCAGAAAACACTGAGGGAGATTTTTAGAAAGCATGGGTTAGGAGAAAATCAAATTTTTACCGTCACAAGCTGTAAACACTCCACTGACATATTGTCACCTTATAAAGTTGTTGGTGTCAAGCAAGAACCTGCCTATTTACATCTATTTATATAACTATTGATCAAGCAGACACGGAGCAACATTTTGGTGCTGAGTAGGTAATGTACAGTGGGTTTATCAAAGCTTTTTTTGCTGAAAACAGCTGTCTAGCTGCGGCTGGAAATGATCGATGCAAGCGTTGAGAGTGAAACAAAACAGTAATGATCAGAAGAGCTGAGGGGAACAGCAGAGTTGGGTGATAATTATCTGTGGGTTGTTTCTACAAGTGACATTTAATCCATTGTTAGCATAGAAATATTTACTAGTGCAGCTTTAAAGGCATAATTTAACATTTTGTGCAAGACATTTGATCTATTTCTTTCTGAGACTGAGATGCGAAGTTTGATATAAATCTCATGTCTGTGGTTTTCCCAGTTAGGTGTGGAACAACTGGATTCAGTGCTCTGACCTCAACCCCATCCAACACCTTTGGGGTGAACTGGAACATCGACTGTGAGCCAGGCCTTATCGCCCAACATCAGTGTTGAACCTCACTAATGCTCTTGTGGCTGAATGGGAGCACATCCCTGCAGCCAGTTTCAGAAATCTGGTGAAAACTCTGAAACCAGAAGAGTGGAGGCTGTTATAGCAGCAGATGGTTTTGGAATCACATACAGGTGTCATGTTCGAATGTCCACATCCTTTTGGCCTTGTAGTGTATCTTAGCTAAAGTTTCAAGTCTCTGCAGGGTGGTTTTCACAGTGAACTAATGTAAATTGGACACACACATGTTTGTGTAGACAATCTTTTAGCTAATCTCTCTTGCAGACAACATGATTCAACTGCTGACAGCATGTTACAGAGTACCGCTGAATGTGTGTGTGTGTGTGCGTGTGTGTAAGTAATCGGTCACTTTGTTCCGGTGGATTAGCAGATAAGCTCTACTGTCTGACGTAACTGTGACTCACCTCATTAAACTGAGTGACGAACAGGCTGACAGAAAACAATGAAATTATAATCTGAGCAGCACTGGCTAACAACTAGCTAACCAATGGACATGACAAATGTATACCTCATCTATACAGTTTGCAAGTTTTTTCTCCCCCTATCATGTCAATGAAAGCCATCTGTAGAGATAGAGTAGACAAAGGTGACTTTGTTTTATATTCCAGGATGCCCATTATGAGTGGCTGCAGTGGTGAATGTCCATGTCTGCAAAGAGCAATTTAAACAAATATATTCACATGTTTCAACTTTATTCCAAATCACACAAGGTAGTGGAATATATTATAATAAATACCTGAAAGAAGGTATGACGAGGTGACCACCTGTAAGGGCTACACACAGGAGAAAAAACAGTGCCTCTTTTCCACTACTGTCCACTAATGGAAAAAGAAATCGCTAACATGTCCAGACTGGCTAGCTAGCCAAATGCTAACCAGAGCTGTTGGATTTGAATCACTTGCCCTAAACTCATAGTCCAAGGCAGCAACTGTTGTAATAAGCCTATACAGGTATTATTGAAAATGACAGATTTTTAAAAAATGTTATGCTGACCCTGGAGCTGAGCTACACAATGCAACGTCAGCTGCATTTAATCTATCTATCTGATGGAGAGGTGAATGCATACAGTGACAATTAGTGCTAATAATAACAGTATTACTCAACAGCGTGTGTGTGTGTTTATAATCATCTTACAGTATGACACTCATAGAAGTACTGAGTCATGTTTCCAGTTTATCTCAGCTCTTACGGTGTGTCATACAGACAAACTGTCAATGAGATTGACAGAGACTCCATGTGGGGCCAAGGAGGCTCCAAACTGGGCCCCAAGTGGGATATCTGTTTAAAGCTCAGTTCATCCAAATTACACAAAAAAATATGTATTCCAAGTCACTAAATGCCATCTCCCTATTCAGATAGTTTAGGTTTGATTTGTCAAAGTTTGCCGTTTATGGTACTAAAAGCCAAAAAATAGCATTCACATTACATACATTTGTCAAAAAGCTTTTGTCCAAAGCAAAACAGAAACAATGACCCATTACTCTTGATGATCCACAAACATCACTGTCAACAGCTTTTATTTCCAACTATTTTCATTCAAAAAGAAACAAGTGTGCACAGGATATTATTCCCAACCTCTCTAGACACTAAAACATTTGGAAATCCTCCTTCCATTACATTTTGTAGTGAATTAATGTTCTGTTAAACTGTTGTACACCACCCTGGGCTGAAAAGTGGTTAATCCAAATTTTCAACAGCCAATGGAAAATAATGACATTCACCTGTTGAAAAGGGACAAGCTTAAAATTATGTAAAACTCACAATTTCTTTTTTGTGCTTGCTCTTCACACTGTATGGCCATCTGAATGTGTGTGTTACCTGTGAGCAGTTCCTTCAGGGTGTTGTACCAGGTGTTTGTGTGTTCTGCTGAGGCGTTGTGGAGGTGCAGGGTGTCCTCCTCCAGCCTGCTCCCTCTCCTCCTGCAGCAGAACAGAGTCACGCCGAGCACGGCTCCCCCTGTCTGCTGGCCCGCCGCTCGCCGCCGCTTCACCTTCACCGCAAACACGTCCTGCAGCAGCACCACATCTGGCTGCAGCACGCACACCTCAGCTGCACGGAGAGAGGAAGCATTAACACACAGCACCTGGACACAACACACTTTACTAATAATGTAATTTTTTATGATTACTGTTCACTATTAGTGAAATGCAGACTTTTTGAGTTTGAAAAGCCTGCTTACTCGTGTTCATGCGTCAGAAAGATCTAAATTCTTATGTATAAGTCAAGGGATGAACATTGTTGCAGTGGCAGAAACAAGACTACAGCGTCTACAGCCATGCTAGCGGCTCTGATGGTCAGCTAAATGGTCAGCATGCTAACATGCTGATGATTAGCAGGTATTATATTTACCATGCTCACTGTCTTAATTTAATGTGTTACCATGCTAACATTTGATAATTTATGGGAATGTCATTAGTTTTGCAGGTATTTGGTTGTACCAAATTCCATGACATGAGTATTTCCCAAAATGTTGGACTTTTTCTTTAATAATGCTGTTCAGAAGCAGAAAGTATTCGGACCCCTTTACTTTTTTCACTTAATTACAATACTCAGGCTGTAAAGAAGAGGTGTTCACATTATTTTGTCCACCCCCCTTTGTCAGTGAGTAAAATATGAAAGTAGCAAACTGCTACTGGTTCATCTGTGTTCACATTACATAATATCATTAACTGTAATTATCACTAATCCATTGATAGCAGAACGTACAGTAGCACCTGTCAATCAGTCTGTGTAATCGGGGAGAAATTCTGAAATCTGATTGGTCCATGTCAGATTAAGCATCCAATCCTCTAAAGATAATGTCAGCAGAGCTCAGACAGTACACTCAGAGTTACATAACATACACACACAGATTTTATCCATACCATACGCCGAGGGCGGTACTAAAGCATTTCCCCGTAGACCACCCATATAAAAGACACATCTGTAAAATTGTTGACAGGACACCTCCAACTGCAAACAACGTCAATTATTACTCTTTTTAATATGACTTTTGACTTAAACCATAATGATTCAATATTTGTAGAACTTCCTAGAGCACTAGAAAGTTTGTTTGTGTGTAGGGCTGAAACAATTAATCGATTAGTCGATCAATAGAAAATGAATCGTCAACCATTTTAATGAGAGCCGACGTCACATCCGGGCTAGCCTCTATTCCACTGGCTTCTGTAACTCAATGCAATCTCTCATTCAGCATTTCTTTCATCCATCCATTTCTGAAAACATGAAGTGTGTTCCTGAGGTTCACTTTCCATAATCTAAGACAAATCAGCTCCACTACAGCACTTACTATGAGAAAATGAAACCTTTTTTGGAGTTCATTTTTTGGTGGATGGTAAGTTAATATATTGTAATTCTTTGTAAATCTCATTTCTTGTTCCTCCGCATGGCGTTGAAATACAATGTAAATCAACATTTCTTGGAAAGTAGCGAACAATGACAAGAGAACAACGAGGAGTCTTTTGCCGTCCATGTTGCCTTGCCGTACTTTGGTTTCATCCATATCCATAAAACTCACCAACACTCTCTTCTAAAGTAATTTTTTCAACTTTCTAGATGTAATCTCTGCTGTCTAAAACCTTCTACAGCATTGACTCCTCCCTGTCCTGCTGTTATTACAGACATGTCTGAGCTAACCGCAGCTCATGCTCTCCTCTTCTGTAGAGCCGTGACATTTATCCTGCAAACATCTAGGGCTTATGGTAGATGTTGTTTGTTAAAAGACGCTAAAAAACATATATATTGAATAAACAACGACATTAGATCGTTTTTCCTTATCTAAACATATGAAGCAAGCCACAAGACATACTGTTGAGAAAGGCTCTTTTCCAAGGCTGGATTTTTAATTTTCAGCGTTGTTACGAATGTCAATGGGATTTTGAACGAGGTTTTCTCACTTCTGGAACAGAACCCGGTTTCACTTCTGCTCTCTATAATCAAGTCAAATAATCATAAAGTCATTTATCAAGGAAAAATTCCAAATATTTGCTGGATTCAGCTTCTGAAATGTGAGAATTTTGAAACTTTTCTGTTCTTCTTTTCTGTTTTAAACCAAATATCTTTGAGTGTTTGACTGTTGGTCAGACAAAATAAGACATAAAGATGTCAGCTTGGAATCTGGTAACTTATGATAGACATTTTTCACTATTTTCTAACATTTTCTAAATAAAATGAGATTACTCTATAAAGGAAAATAATAATTGGTTGCAGCCCTATTTGTTTGTGTATTTGACATAAAAAATGGCTTTTATTTAGAAGATCAAACTAGCTTCAGAAGGGAAAGAAGCTGAAGGGACAGACACATCACAGCAGGTGGACAAACATCTGTTCTCCTTACTGAGATATATTAATCCACTTTAATCATCAAAAATATTTAAATCCATCCAGATATCTTTTTTATTATTTATCAATCCAGATTTAAACCTCTAAAGTTTTACAGCCCTGCTATAGACAGTATATAGTCGGTCTGTCACTTTTTATTTGAAATTCAAACTTTCGTTCAAATCCTTTTGAATGAGTTTCGTGTTAGTTTGTACTGTATATAGTATAAAATACTGTATGTGATATGCAATAGGCCCAAAGGTTGGAGCCTGAAATCCTATTTTATGTTTATTTTATGTTTGAACAGCGATAGAGCACCGTAATTGGTGAAAAGTGAAGGCATTATTTTGTTATTTTTATTTAATGTTTATTTATTTTATTGTTCAAACACTTCTTTATTTGGATTTTGCTGCAATTATGGGTCATGCCAGTAGTTTTAAAATGCTGTTATGGAAAAATGTGTCATTTTTTGTTTGTTGTTAACAAGTCCAATAATTGGTTAAGGAAATTGCTTGAACTTTGCGCCCCTACAGCAAACATATAGTCAAAGTCTCCCCCCTGTGAAATACCCTCCTGTTGTTATCAAATACCAAATACCCAAAACCACCCACCCCTCTTCCACCCAGAGAGGCCAGCATCCATATGTCAGGGTCACAGTGTGTGGGGCAGTGGTCTGTCTGTCGCTGTTGCTTCAGTCTCTGCTCATTGTGTTCATTTAATGTTGTGAATATTAAAAGTTATTTTCTGCTGAGTCACATGACAAATCAGCTCTTCAGGTGAGGAATCCAGTGAAGGGATTTTTTGAATGCAGAACACACTTCAGTGACAAGGATGCAGATTCCTGCTTTAAACACATCTGCAGGACACTTTTTCACCAGGTTTATTTTACTGTGAAGCAGCGCCAGGAACACAACGTACACATAAATGTTTGTGTTATCTCTGAATGCTAACGTGTTGGTCAAAAAACTACTTTGTCAGTTAGCTATTGTGTGCGTCTGGGTGTGTTTGTGTTCAGCTCAGACTCACAACTCACTCAGTTCTTTCTATTATTTCCCCCAAAATGTGTTTTAGTTTTTTCTCGTCTCCATACGTTTATGAAGTGTGTAAGTGTGTAAATCACTAAATTAAGTCATTTACAGATCTGTTCCCATTGAAATGACATTTCACAGCTGCATTAATATATTTTTTTAGCCACTTTCAGGCAACAACAACATGAGAAACACATTATCAAACATATTATCACTTTAAAAAGTTGATATAGCGAACTTGTTAGCAAACAGTTGCTTATACATCCAGCAGACACAAAGCAATATTATCATGGCTTTGCAGTTGCATTTGTGTCCACCCGACAAATGTTAAGTCTAATATTCACTCTGGTTTGGTCTCCACCTGAGAAAAATCTCATATGGCTAATTGTTTCCTCTTTCTTCACCAGCTAGATGCTAACTTTGTCAGGTCTCGGTTCAAAAACATTAAGTTAATGAGTTTAAATTATTGATATAATATGAATGAAAGTTTAAGTGAGAGAATGTGACTCCTGAAATTGAAATGACGCAATCTGATAGAGAGAAGACGGATCACTCCACTGGATTTGTTGGAACTACAGAAACCCTCGTCCACTCTGATTGTAGTGATATTACATAGTGGAGCTTCTTCCCTCACTAAAAATCTTAGGCTGAGTACAGACACTGGCTGCAGAGAGCACTTTAGCCAGACAACAGACAAGTATCATATTGGCCTGCCATCAAGTTACTCACAGAATTAAGGTTAATTAGCGAAAGCTGCTGCTTTTCATTTTTTCAGAGAAAGCTTAGTGCCAGCTAAAACTGAGAAACTGCAACCTGAATGTTTTGTACACTGCTCTTTACTAATGATAATTAGCATCAGAGCTTAGCAAAACTCAGAATCACTCACCGGTGCACTCAAATATTTTTTCACATTCATACACTCTTCAATCTCACATATGCAGTGAAATGTAGAGCCGGCTGTCATAAAGGTGAACAAAACACAGTAGAGTTCAGTAAAGAAAATAGTATTTTGATCTGATTTATTTTAGCTGATACTAATCCATTAAAATATGCCCAGATCGCAACACTAATGTACATCACACGTCATCTCAATAAAGGAGGTGGAAATAAAAAAATTAAATTGAAAGAGAGAGAGACAGATTTTCCATCCACCTCAATAAAGATGACTCTGATCTGATCTGAGTTGACGAGACCTGCAGAGTCGCTGCACGCACACACACGCGCGCACACACACACACACACAGGGTATTGCTCATCACAGGTAGCGTGTTGGTTGCAGATGGAGATGAGTTTCCTTCATGCCCTCACCACCGACTGCGCCAACATACAAATACACACTCACACGCACAAATAAATATATAATATATATGTTATGTTGGTATTATTATACTTGTGAGGACCTTGTACCAACTTCCATTCACTCCCTTCACCTTCTCCTAATTCCAAACTAAACACTAAAAACTCATCTAAATCCTAAAAATAATTGGTTAAATGCATAAGGAGAGCCCCACAACATATACACACACACACAGTGGCAGTCCTGTCTCATGGTGACCAGGCCATGTGGCTCACTGTGGGAGTTATGGATCATAGTTTACACACACACACACACACACACACACACACACACACACACACACACACACACAGGCTGCAGCACTGCATCACTCCTTCAGTGTCACTGACAACATTGATCATGTAAACTGCTCTACCGCTCTGATATTTTTAAATTGATTGTAAATTGATCAGTTATTGTTCCTTCACACTTCTTACTAGCCTAAAACCCTCAGAGATACTTTACTGTCTGTAGGAATTCTCAGTTTTTAACCCAGAATAAAGAAAAACAGTGTCCCGGTGCCATACTGTTTTTTGTAAAAATTTTATTGAGAATGGCAATCCAAAGTCACAGTTTTAACAGTTAGTCTAATAGTTATGAAGTTAGAGGAACCTTTTTTTTTCTCCATTCTGTATACCCATTTCAAATTTTTCTTTAAAGAGTAACTACACCCTCAAATTCTGCTAGAAAGCATATTTAAAAAAATGCAACACAGGAGTGGGGGAGCAACGGCTGTAGGAGGCATGGCCCTGTGGCTACCTAGTATGTGACGTCAAGGGTCAGAGGATACGGGGGAGACTGTCCACCGTTCAGTGTGGCATGGACAGCTACGTAAGAGCTGGTAGTCAGAGCTAACCAGCCACGAGATGCTAGTGAATCTGGTGGAGCTTTGACAGTCTCTAGAAGCACATTTATGACCCTGTGAGAGATTCGCTGTGTGGGTACCTGTGTTGTAGCTCGGCTAGCGGCTACTAGTTAGTGTCAGTACATCGGCATAGCTCTGCTGTCAGCCAATATCTTTTTAAGCTCTGAATATAGCAGTTATACTGCCACAGAAGAGTTCAAGCTAATTTTGAGCAGCCTTCATTGTCATGGAGAATATGCCAGTCAGAGGCGTGACTCAGTGCAGTAGCAAATTCAGAACACTATGTCGTTGTAGTTGAGAACAAAACATGGCGCCATAGTTGCTGAATTCATCCAAAATTGACCCAGAATGCACAAGTGAATTAATTTAAGCTGCAGATTGTATTATCACAATCTTTAGCTTCCACGCGCCATTTGCTGCGCACGTCGCAGAACTTAAGCTCTGTGATTGGATGTGTCTTACCGAAATACCTTTAGGAGTCGTAGTTAACTTCTCCCCTGAACTTCTTATAAAAGAACCAGATATTTTCTAACACAGTTGTCTGGAGAGTTTCATGCCGATCCAAGCCTTGAAGTGCTCCAACTGTCAGTCACCTAACATTGTCTATGAAGAAAATGAATGTGATTTTACTTCCCAAAGCTGGGGCACCCGAAATTGCTCCTCGCACTTCGAACCTCTATTGAAATCTGTCTGCATGTATGTTTCATGATAGTACAAAACACTAAAGTACGGTCTGTCTGTCTGTCTGTCTGTCTGTCTGTCTGACAGCTCAGGTCTCACCTCCCTGACAGACAGAGAGACAGGCTGCTGGGTGAGACAGGATGAATTCATGTGTAGAAATAAACAACAACAGCTGATCCATTTATATAGAAATATCTCATCAACACACACACACACACACACACACACACACACACAGCATGCTGACAGGCTGACTGTGTGTGTGTGTTAATCTCCTCACACTGAGAGACTCTAATAACCCCCCATGGGCCGAACCAACTGCTCTATACTACTGCCAACACACACACACAGTGCTGGCTTAATGACATTAACTTGGATGAAATACAGCAAAACAGATTGGCTTCAACCATACACACACAGACACACACATCTTTGCACTTCTATCTTTGTGAGGACCGTCATTGAAATAATGCATTCCCTAGCCCCTTACCCTAACCTTAACCATCACAACTAAATGCCTAACCCCAACCCTCACCCTCACCCTAACCGTAACCTAATTCTACCCTAACCCTTAAAACCAAGTCTTAACCTTCAAACAGCCCTTTGAAGTTGTGAGGACCGGCCAAAATGTCCTCCCTTTCCAAAAATGTCCTCACTCTGTAGGTAAAAGACGTGTTTCAGTCCTCTCTATGTAGCAAGTACAAGTACACACACACACACACACACACACACACACACACATACGCACACTGTATTTAAACCTTCATCCTGCTTCACTAACCAGTTCTGCCTGCATGGATTTCAACCAAAAACAAAAACACACAACACAGGACATTACCAAAATAATCAAAATAATGCCAAAATGTTGCCACAATATCACCAAAACATGACTAAACCAGAGACTGTGTTAAACCTTAAAGGTTCACACTCTCAGTTCCTAACTGGAGGAAGATCCTTCACACACACGTCTCCTCTTGCAGAATAAAAAACTAAAAGTGTGTCTTTAAATGTGTGTTTTGTTTTAGCAAGCTGGAGATGTAGCTAGCTAATCTCTTTCTGCCAGCTTCTGCTGTGATCAGAGCTGCAGGAAGCCAGCACGGCTGAGATACCGTCTGAGAGATGGTGGTGGCCCTGCCGTTAGTCCAGGTAGTAGTAGACAAAGAAAAAATAGAGCAAAGATTCATATAACAATTGCAATTTTTTCTTATATGATTCTGAATCGATTCACAGATTCCAAAATTCAATTTTTGTAGGCTGTTAATACGATTATGTTGGCGGAACGTAAAAGGTGCGACCGTGTTGTAAGGACAGCATTAAGATGGTGTACAACACGTCCACAATAAAGTCATGTCTGCTGTGTCCAAAAACACTCCCTCGTTCACTCAATAACTACTACCTATATTGACGTTAATAATGTTTCAGCAACAAGGAAGTGTTCCGACTACATGATTTTGTCTATTAATTTCCTGTCTACAACAGAAGTGGGAATGTGTTGTATTGTGTAGATTGATATCTGCTGCTTGTGATCACCTTTATCTGTTTACATAGCGGCACTAAGTAGATCAGTTCTCCCACACAGCTCTGGGATAAACTGGTCATGTTGCTGTTATAATAGTCGTGGTGACTGGTCAGAATGTGTTTTATTATGTGTTTATAACAATATGATATCATAACAGCTGTCTGAGTGGCCATTCGAAACATGTGCCGATACAATATTTCTTGTTCCAAAACACAGAGTCACAGTGGAGACTAATTTGGTTAGTTACACTATTACACACAGTCCAGTTTTCCATGACATGGGCTTATTATTGTGTAACACGCTGATTATTCCAAATTATATTATTCATAAAAGATATATTTATTAAATAGTTGAAAGTTTTAATCATGTTGATAAATCAGCTTCCAGACCACCAAAGCAAAATTCAGCTGGTGTAGTGATAAAGAGTGAAAATAATGTTGATAACTCAATAACCTGTATCATCGTACTGATAAGTTAGCATCAGCGCTCTTGCATGTTGCGACTTGCAACACAAAGTGAGCTAGTTGTAAGATAGTTAATGTTATGGGTAACTTATCAAATACTGTCTTTTTTAATAAGGCACTATATAGTAAATATGGAGTGATTTTGTACAAAGCACTTGGGCACATTTTGGATTTAACAACTTAATAATTAAGTATTTTGTGAAGACTTCGTACATCATCATAATGTTAGCAGAGTGAAGCACCAAACTCCACCAATGCACACTGCACCACTTAACAAAACTTTGGCCAACTCAGATCTTGTGGAAAATATGTTTGTCTGTTTTTTAACTCCAGAACATATAGCCTAACTTCTTTTTCTTCAAAAGACATTAACCCTGTGGTGGTGGACAGTAAATTATATTGTCATGTCATTATTCTAATACAGGCAGAAGACTGGAACATGTCTCCAAATCAGTACACTTTACTTTTTCAAACCAATAAGATTGGTTCTGTGAGGCTGAACTTAGACACAGCGGTACTTTGAGCTACATGCTAACGGCAGCATGCTAACATGCTCACAATGACAATTGAATTGATGATTTGACATCATCCAGCTGAGTTTTAAACAACCAGAAGATCATCAGAACTGTGGGATCTAACACAAACAACCTCATAACTGTAGTAATATTGTGTGTGTGTGTGTGTGTGTGTGTGTGTGTGCGTGTGTGTGTGTGTGTGTGTGTCCGTCCAGATGTCATGTTTCAGGTGGTCTCAACATGACAGAACTTCTCCATTACAGCACCAGCTGCCTCGACATACACACAGTCTGTCTGTCTGACATCAGCAGGACAACTGATCACCATGACAACCTGCCATCGTGGTAACTGACCTGTGGGGGTCTCCGGGGTGATGGGGGTCCAGGTCAGTCTGGTTCTGGTGAGCAGGACGTCGTGACTCTTCTTCCCCAGTTTGAAGATCCCACGCAGCACAACACACTCACTGACACACACAAACACAACATCCCTGAAACACTTTATGTGGAAAACGTGATGGAAATATGGCATTTATGTTTGTTTCATTATTAATTTGAGGAAGCTTATAGTCTCCTCGTTGCTCCACGCAGATTTTCGGCGTTTCCATCCAGCTGTTTCTATGCACAAATTGAAAATGCAAATAAAAAGAGGTGGACAGAAATGCACCGAATAATTTGCATTTTCTTTTGCTGACTTTTGTTAAAATTCAATTAAAATTTGCACTACATTTGGATGAAAACTTTGACCACTGAAGAGCTGCAGAAAATTAATCTGAACCTGGGGCTAATGTGGATCTACAACTGATCTGAAAGCAGTAAAATGCATTTTGGGTATTTTCATAGTAGTACCTGTTGATGCAAATCATTTAATAGTCCAAAATAATCCATTGTTTTACTTTTACTTTGGTAAAGTTTTGACCGCAGGGCTTTTACTTTAAAGGAGTTTTGTGGTTTTTGATACTTTTACTGAAATGAAGGCTTTAAGGGCCTCCTTTCACTGTGTAAACTCAACTCTGTTGTTTCGTCTGATTCAACAGTTTGTTGTATGAACCAGTCAGAGAGCTCTCTGTGGTTCCGTGGGGAACCTGAAACTGGAAGAATCTCACAACAAACACTCACCTCTGCTCCTCTTCTTCCTCCTCCACCTGCTGCTGTTCTTCTTCCCGCTTCTCCTTCTTCTTCTTCTTCTTCCCGCTTCGTTTTTCTTTCTTCTTCTTCTTCGTGCTGTCTCTCTGCTCTCCCTGCAGCTCTTCCTCGGGCTCCGACATGTTTACTGGCTCAAAGGACTAACAAACAAACAAACAAACAAACAAACAAACTCGGCGGATATGAGTTTGTTCTTGTTTGATAAACAAAGCGGCAGATAAACATACAGTAAGCTGATCACCACTGGCAGGTTACGGTATATTTCCGGGGTGTCGTCGCTATGGAGACAGGCAGCGGCTTTACCGGACTCACAGCTTGGGCACGCGGCAGATCCAACGGTGTCTAAGCAACGGGCGTGCGCGCTCACGTGTGTATGCCTCTTCCAAGCGGGAGTGCGCACACAGTGAGTAAACTACGTTGTCACTCAGTCAGTTTATGATCGATTAGTTCTGATTGATTATGTCCCCGTGTTTGCAATTGTGGGGAGTAACTAAGTACATTTACTAAAGTACCATACTGAAGTACAGTTCTGAGGTACTTGTACTTTACTTGAGTATTTCCATTTTATGCTAGGCTACTTTATACTTTCACTTCACTACCTTTCAAAGGAAAATATTGTACTTTTTACTCTTTATTTAAAAAATATTGTACTTTTTACATTTATCTGACAGCTGGAGTTACTTCACATATTTTACAAGTTTTCATATAAAACATATTATTCATTGTTCTCCCTTGTATCGGGCCATTTTATAGTAGAATTGAGTCCTTACTTTTTTTTTCTTATAAAAAATTGCAAATAATCTGACAGTACTTTCAGATTATTTAAATTTTCAATGCAAATCAAGTATGAGAATTTTCTAAAATCGTCTTGTTGCAAAATATAGACATTTATTTGTAGAACATTTGAATTAAAACAGGAAATATTCTCACTGCACTGCAGAATAAGGTTTTTTAGGACTCAATTACAGAAATGTCTTTATATGCGATTCTGGAGAAATCCAATACCATGACAAATACTATGATATAGAGCAAAAAAGATACAGCAAGTAATATAACTAAAGTTAGCTAGGTTATGGGTTAGCAAACTGTCTGCCAAAATTACAACAGTTTTGGTTATTTTACGTGAGATTTTCTCTGTGCTGTTCTCACTGGTTTGAAGTTAATAACATTTGGAAAGTCTAGAAGAGCCGTATGATTAAATTATTTTATCCCATTCATATGTGCGGGGACCAAAGGAAGTGTCAAACGTGCATGCACTGGCTCGGCTTGAGAAGGACTCTAGTGTGCTTGCTCTATGGGCCAAGGATGTATTCATAGAGCTGTACACAGCACCACCATTCAGCCTTGCTGCTAATTTGTCCTTGCAGCTACTTGTGGTATTGCAACGAAAAGTTTCCCATAGACCACCATTATAAGAGCGACGTCTTTAAAACTGCTGACAGGACACCTCAAACTCCAAACAAGGTCGTTCTTACTCTTCCTATGAATTTTTTATCCACAGAGATTTTATGTGTGTAAAACTTTCTTGGAGCATAGGAAAGTGATTTAAGTGAATGCCATCATCCTAATGTAAAGTCTATGTTCCCAGTTGACACAGATGGGCGGGGCCAGCAGAGAAACACTGATGTGCATGTGCAGTGGGCCGCACAGCATGGAAGTAAACCAGGAGGCTAAAAAGCTTTTTTGGCTTATGTGCACGGCTGGCGATTTTGCGCCCAGTGAGCGCATAAGCACTTTCATAGGAATGAGTGGGGCGCCATCTTGGAATGCAGTATGCAGTTTTTGTTAATATGTATGTCTCGTTAACTTCCCCAACTCCAATAAAGAGCAGCATTTAGCAGCTTACCTGAGCTATTCAGTGGGAAGCATCCAGGTCTGTCTCCCATACAGTCTTAAATGGGGTTAAATATGGAGCTAGAGCCAGGAGGTGATTAGCTTAGCTTAGCATCATTACTGGAAGCAAAGGGAAGTAGCTAGCCTCTGTCAACAGTTCAAAAATACATCTACCAACACCCCTATTTACCCCCACCTACCAATACTCCTCTATAATTAAGTCAAGACACTGTACACTCCAACTACTGTATTTAAAGTCGTCATAGTGAGGTTACCACCTCCGATGAGCTCACTGACCGTATCTCCGTGGATGAACTGTTGTTAATAGTTCCAACACTTACTGTAACTATGTTATGGTGTGATAATGTCAATTTTCTGGTATAATGAAATAATCAGTGGAGGTGAGTCCATTACTGTCTCTTCTGTCTTGTCCACTGACCAAAGGAACAAACAGAGCCTGTGTTTAAATCCTCCTCCATGTTTTAAATTGTGTTTGTAGGCAGTTTAATCCTGTGGTAGTTTAGTTTCACCAGCTAAGCTGTTAGCAGCTAACAGAGCCTGAAGCATCAGTACCTTTGCTATGGTTACCTGTAGTTTAATATACCTTGAGCACTGATTGTTGAAGGTGTCCTCCTATATGATTTTAACAAACACCTTCCAACCAATCAGAGAGCAGGGTGTTCCCTGGCTGTGGTATAAACACCATATTATGAGCTACAACTGAAACACACACACACACAGCGTGTGTGTTGATGACAGATGGCTGAGTTTAAGCTGCATTAATCAGTGTTATGATCAGCCAACAGACTGAAAAACAAAACCTCTATCACAAAGACTACTGCTAATATTACTATTAATACTGCTAATACTGCTGCTGCTACCACAGGAGCTGTAATCTGAGTGTAATGAGAAATGTCCACATGCTGTTTATATTCATAATTTTGTCCTATAAAGAATGAAAAAGTAAATTTCACTGTGAACAACTCAGCATTTTCAAACAATTTTCATTTGAATTTTCTCTAGATATCTATATTTATCTGCACAGTGTTTTGTCATTCATTCCAAAGCAGCTTTTCTTAGCATATATAGTGACTAAATAACCTGATGTTTGTGTTCCAGATATCTAGTAGGTGTTAGAGCTCAAATATATTCTGGAAATAGTTTCTGCTCCGTTTGAACAGGATGAATCTATGCTGCGGTTTGATTTTCTCTCATTATCATTCCACTTTAAAAGGGAAGCTAAATGGTGGGATATGGCTACCATATTGTCCCTGTTGACTTACACACACACACACACACACACACACAGCAGGACAACAGTGTGCATGGAGGGGGGCTCTGATGCATAAATGAGATCATTTTCATAAATTAAAATCTTGCCTGCAGAACGAACATCTGTGCCCTTCACACACACACGCACACACACGCACGCACACACACACACAGAGTAAATCCTGGTTTTGTCCTTCAGTCGGTGCGATAATGTTGTTAACATGTTAACTGGGTTTTCTCTGTAAGGAGATACAGTATGTGTTTTCTCCTCATGGGTTTATCATACTTATAGCCTAAAATCCACTTTAAATGACACTGTTGTCCCATGGAAACCTTGTATCTACAAGAAGTCAACCTTCAGTCTTGTCTTAGCTGAAGGTGTGACTTTCTTTAAGGATGTCTGCAGGTTTGTGAGGTGGTTGGTGCACATCTTAAGATGAATACTTCTCCAGTAATATTAATATAAGCTCACAGCAGCCACGTGAGAAGTTGGATCGTGGAACTACTCAAACTCCATGACAGCTGACCAAAATGTCAGAATAGGGCTGCAACTAACGGCTTTTTTCATTATCATTTAATCTGCCGATTATTTTCTGGATTAATTGTTCAGTCTACAAAGTAGTAAAAAAATGCCCATCACAATTTCCCCGAACCCAAGATAATGTCTTCAAATTCCTTGTTTTGTCCGACCAACAGGCTCAAATCCAAAGATATTCAGTTTACTATCATAGAAGACAATATTCATATTTGAAAAGCTAGAACCAGTGAAATTTGGGCATTATTGCTTTAAATGACTACAACACACTATCATGTAGTTCTAAGCACATGAGGACATTTTAAGTGTTTATTAATGTACCATATTCGTCAACAATTATAACTTCTAATTATAAATTTTATATTATTACAACTGTTTTACTCTGTTGTCATTCATTATCTGTTTATACACCAGCCTCCACTTATGAGTGCCTCCAGGAGGAGTTATAGGTAATACATTAACAAATATTTATAGCTATAACTTTACAGTGTGTTATAAACCAGTGTTTATATGCTGCTTATAAATGCTAAATAGGTAAAGTGTTACCCTGATGAATTTTCAATTAATCGTTTGATCTCTATACCAGAAATCTATCTGATCAAACACCCAGCTTGTTGATCATTTGGGCAATTAATCAGACGTCGTGAACCCCCTCAAACTGAACATCAAATGACAGATGATCTAGCAGAAATCCGGCCAGTTCTGATTAGTCACTGCCGACCAATTCGGGGTTAAATTTGGGCTTAATCCGTACTGTGTCTGCAGCATGCCATGACCAAAACTGGAAATAAAAGGTTTTTATGTGACACCGACGACATATTGTGTTTATTAACTGACATTGTTTAGTTTTTATCTTCTGAGTGCTTAAATTTTTCTGAGTGTGTTTTATGTATAAATGTGATTTTTAAGTTGAATTTGACTGAAGTGAACATGACCAAACTGGACTGAAGGGGACTAAACTAACCTGGAAGAAACTGGATACAACCACAGTAAACTGGACTGAACAGTGTTTTGTTGTGTTGTTGCTGATGAACAGAGTCTCTCACATGAATCACATTGAATTCCTTTTAATGAAAGGCCTTTATAAACATCTATCTTATAAAATATGAACAAGAGTCACATGAAATGTTAACAGAACGCTACAGGAACGTTATAAAAAGTAAAAACCACATGAACAACATGAACGGCCCAACGCCGGCTCAACACCTCCTTACACACTGACCCAAAAATAGAGAAATCTTTATTTTTTTCAACATTTGGAATTATCAGATGAGCTTCGCTCAGGTTTTAACAAAATTGCATAGTTTCCTCCAGATTATTGCTTATTGATTATTTTTTAAGTGATAAGATGGATAATAACGACACATTCAGAGAGCATCTCCTGCAGGATGAAGTGCTACAAAGAAGGTTACATCATCAACGTGACATCGTCATGGACATCACCGTCCTCATGAGTCGTAGAGCTTGACGCAGACAGAAAGAAGAAAAGAAAGAAAGACAGCTATGAAATGATAGAAATACACAGAACTGTCTGTCTCTCCATATAACGGTCTCTCTGTCTTCATCAGTCTCACAGTCCTTCGTCCTCCTCTTCCTCAGGAGTCGTGGAAGATGGCGTTCAGCTGGGCATTCATCAGCCGTTCGTGGTGCGAGTGTCCATCAAAGCCCATCAGCCCGTCCACCTGCAGCTCACCACACCGAGGGTTGGACCCCCCGCCGCCATACATGGCAGTGTGGCCCCCAGCTCCTCCTCCTCCCCCGTAGTGCACGCTGAAGGAGAAACTCTTGTCGTAGTCGGTGGCTGCGACGGCCTCATGCTTGAAGGACGAGAAGTTCCCGTTGATGCTGAGTGGTGGGCTGAGGGGCGGGTCAAACGCTGGGCCGTCTGACACCAGGACGCCATCAAAGAAGGGCTCCAGCGGGCCGTAGGGCTGACCTTTGACCTGGTGGAAGATGTGGGAGGGCTCCATGGTGCCGTAGGGCGGGCTGGGCAGGCCGGCCGTCAGCCCGGGGCTCTGGTAGGAGAAGTGTCCAGGATAGGCGACAGCGCCGGCAGGGGGAAGGTGAGCCGGCAGGTCGGGTGTCTGCTCCGGCAGGAAAGTCCGAGGGTTCAGCTGCAGGCAGCCTGCCACCAGGTTGGTGGTTGGCTGAGACAGACCTGAGAACAGAGAGACAACAATCATTTAATACTGATCAATACATATGATACCTGTCACTAAATATCAATCAATATTTAATAAATGCCAGTACATGTTAACACATTAATACCTATTAATACCTGTTACTTAATGTGATGTCAATACCTATTAATAAATGTCAATAAATATGAATATCTGGTAATACCTGTTAATAAATGTTAATACCAATTAATATATGTAAACACCTCCTATTACATGGCAATACCTTTAATTAAATGTCAATACCTGTTACTAAACAATAGTAAGTGTTGATTATTCCTATTACTGCCTGTTAATAAATGATAATACTTGTTAATTAATGTTAATTCTGTGTTAATAAATTATTGGTAAAGTCCTTCATCATATATATAATACAGCCAGGGAAAATACTCATTCCTGATTGGCTCAAACATAGTTCAGAGAAACACACAGTCCACATATAATGGACTCACTTGCATTATTTTCTCACATCAGGGTTTATCAGTTAACAGTTTCTAAGTCTGCCCTCTGTGAATTGGAGCTACCAAATTGGAAAAATGTAATCCTGACTTAACACTTATAATCCAATGCATTATAAAAGTCACTATGTTTTGGCTGTTTTGCTGAAACATGGTTCCAAGGCCTCATCAATATCCCATGAATATAAAAAAGCATGAGAGCACTTTAAATCCATTCAGGTTCAAAGCTCCTATCAGACAAATACACAAGATAAAACCCTCAAAGCGCATGAAGCCAAAAAAGTTTGACTTCCCGGCCCATAGAGCAAGTGCACTAGAGACTCCGCCGGCCGAGACGGCTAACTTCCAGTTTAGCCCTCCGCTAACTTGAATGGGGATAAAATGATTTAATCGCGCGTCTCTTCTAGACTTTCCAAATGTTATCAGACCAAATGGATCAAACTGGTGGTGGAACGAGTCATTTTGCGGGGGTTGGACACTCAAAAAAATGTATCCACCGTTCTACAGCCGCTTCTTTCACAGTGTCTATGGAAAAAAGTCTTTTTGGGCCCTTATGCATCACGTGACGGGCCCAGAAGTTGTAATTCCACGGTTTGGCCACTATGTCAAATTCTTGGCTACATAGCGGACAACAAATGAAAAGTTATTAATGTGTTTTTTTCCACTAAGTACCACTATACTGTTGTTGGATAGAAGCCATCAGTATGTTTATTGGGTCTGCAGCCTGTAATGATTTGGTACCATGAACGGTTGCAATTCGGCATTTAAAAGAAGAAGAAGAAGCGGTCAATTGTTACGATCATAAGTGCACAACAGCCGTGTTCGGTTTAAGACAACGCTACCCTGTCGAAATTCATGCACTACGCAAGTAAGTACATAGTAGACAGTGTACTACATGGAAGTGTAGGCTACTAAAATAAGTATCCAAATTGATACACAGCACATAAGTCTCACAGAGCTGCTAGCGTGGCTGTACACCAGTCTTAGTCTTGTTGTCACATAATGACAATTTTCCCTCCACAACTATTTTGTTAATTTTCTTTGAATAAAAAAAATGTTGGTTCAGATTTAGGTTAAAAATATACAGTATATACAAATATACTAATTTTGTTATAACGCCCAATGGCATTCCCAACTTTGGCACTAGGGGGTCTCAGGGTCTTAGTCAACCCAGTCCAGTCTGTTGCTGTAAGGTGACGCTGACCTTTGCAGAGCGCCTGGACGAAGCTCATGAGGTCGGGTGCCTTCCCGGACCGCAGGACCTCGCTCAAGGCCCATATGTAGTTCTTGGCGAGGCGGAGCGTCTCGATCTTGGACAGTTTCTGGGTTTTGGAGTAACAAGGGACGACTTTCCGCAGACTCTCCAGAGCGTCGTTCAGCCCGTGCATACGGTTCCTCTCCCGGGCGTTAGCTTTCATCCGACGGACTTTAAACCTGCAGAGACACAAAGCAGATTCATTGTTAGCCCTGATATCAATTATCATATCTGCAACATAATCAGCATCAGCATCACTTGTGAGTGAGCGTACATGCAGTCAGTTGCAGCTAAATAAACGTCTGCAACTGTAAGTAGTTAGCATGTTAGCTTACATACATTCTACACTGGCCGCACAGCGACGTACACACAGAAGCATTTTGGCAGCGATCACAGCTCATTATACAATACAGTTAATGTAGCCACACACATAGAAAAGAAGAAAATAGACTCTAAGCATAAAAAGATAATATTCTGTCAAACACGTGTGAGACAAACAACCGGAAAGTGCGGCTGAAACCTGGCACGGGCTACAAGATAAACCTTAGCTAACGTTAGATGAAGAAACTGACCCAAAAGTACATTTTGAGACAGAGCTAGGAAATTTAAGACATTTCTTGCAGTGAAAACACAGGAGACTCATGAGTCGATCCAATGATTCTCGCTGCAGGAAATGTACCTTAAATTGTAAAATGTACAGACCAGATCAGAGTTGTTTACTGCCACAAAGCACTCGCTGCTGCTGGTAAAGCCTAATGCTGTGACTGCATGGTAATAGTTGAAGGCAACGCAAATGAGCATCGATGCATTTTCATCAATTTCTCTTCTCCCATCTGGATTATGGGAGCTGGACAGTCAGAGGATTATTGTTTAGAGAGATTTTAATGAGTTAATCAAACTGTGAGCTGCTGTTTGACAAAACAGTGACCAGGACCCCTTGTCCTGATAACGATTGATCTGCAAGAGCGTTTTCTGAGAGCATTTTTATGAACTCTCTTAAATTTCTGCACACGTTTCCCAAAGCAGCACTTAAGAGCAAGAGCACGTGCACAACATTACGAGCTTCTTAACGTGGGCTGTTTCCTGTGCTGAAGATGATGCTGAATACAGTTTAAAGTAACCACAACAAAACAACAAAAATGTTTTATATTTGGAATTTTTCAGCATGAATACGAAGCTTAATGAGTGACAGTTCCTAAAAGTTTCATGAATGTGCAGGTCACAGGTATTGTGGATAATTTCTGTATTAGACCGCCTGTATATAACATGAGGCAGACAACATAAATCAATAAAAAGAAAAGAGAGGATATGGAACCTGAAAATATAATCCTGAAAGTGACATTTCAGCCAGACGAGATTCGGTGAGAAGACAGCGAGGACTACTATGATTGACAATTGTTGAATTACTTTGTGTGTTTATGTTAGTTTTATTGTATTATCTCAATTTATAATTTAAACATATAACAAGTTTTACATCCACACCAGTGTTCATGTAAAAGTAGAGACTTAAAAATGGACAAAAACTTGTAGTTTTTGGTTCCATCTGCAGAATCTTAAGCCTCCTGCGAGTGGGTCGGAGGTGCGAGTTCGTCTACGATCATTTCTAAAAGTTCCTTCAGTTCCGATGTTTTTGGGAAACACCTTTTAAGATAAAAAAGGTTCATAAAATGGATTTTACGATCATCTCAGCCTTAAGAGGCTTTGGGGAAACACGGCCCAGACACAATGTACTTTGACATTTTTAGACTCCAACCTTGAGAACAACTGCTTCTGTCCTTTTCTGATTGGACAAGAACTGCTGAGGCTTCTGGGTAATGATCTGTAAAGTCCCACTTTAACATATTCTTAGATCACAAAAAAAGTTATCCTAGTTATATCCTTCAAATGTTTGATGGCTCTGTTTTTGCATTTTCATCAAATAAGAATAACTTTTACGTCCCTTCAGAGGGACGAAGATGTCGGAACAAATACCGATCATAATCCTGCTCCTCAGAGGATGGACCCTGGAGATTTTAACGGCCGCATGACTTTTCCTCTAGCGCCTCCCTCAGGACAAACTTTAATTTTTATTTTATTTTAGCTGACCTCACATGCTGAAAATATTTGCTTTTAAGAAAGAGTCTTCTTCACCTCTGTATACGAGCCTTCGTCATCTTCTTCTTCTTCGGCCCTCGCCTCTTGGGTTTGCTCTCGCCGTCGTCGTCGTCCTCCTCCTCCTCTTCCTCGTCGTCGTCGTCCTCCTCATCCTCCTCCAGACGGTGGAGGCTGTCCTCCTCCTGCTCCTCTCCTCCTCCTCCTCCTCCTCCTCCTCCTCCCCTCTCTGTTTCTCCTCCTGCGGGGCTGTGAAGCTCCTGCTGCTCGTCCGACTCCACCGACGCCTGCTCCTCCCGCACAGACCTGGTCATGATGCTGGTTCTCTGTTTGTAATGAAATATGTTCATTAGAAAACAATAAAACACTCCTGCAGAGAGCTCATTATCTCACTTATTCTCTGTAAAGACGTGCAGAGGAAAGTTTATTAATGGGAAATAATTAAACTGGTTATTATATACAACATATTCCCACATCTGTTTTAATACATGTTTATTAAGTTGTAAATAACCACCTTATGTGCTAATTTTTCATATCTTAAGAAACAGATTTATTTTCACATGACCATTTCATATCATATCCTACCTACAACACGGGTTTGTGTAATATTAATTTAAATTTTTTGACAAACAACAATAAAAATGTCTCCAAACATTTAGCTTTTTTTGGGGGGATTAAAGTTGTTTTTGATTTTACAATATCATGCTTTATCAGCGAGGCCACACGTTTATATGTTTATATAATGTTTAGAAAATGTATTCCCATGGGATCAGAACATTTGGTTATTTTCTGTGTTGAACAGAATCAGCAGGTATACGGATAGATGATGATCGGAGGCTCTAACGTGTATTTTCTTTTTTTAAAAACAATAAAAAACATCTAATGGAGCTGATGTGATTCTTTACTTGTCTGAACAAAAATAAAGAGAAAGAAAGACAGAAAGAAAGAGAGACAGTCAAGCTAAGAGTTCAAGTGAAATTTAAATTAAACAACAGCCAACTCTCTTTCTGATTCAAATCGGAATCCAAAAATATATGAAATGTAGTTTACAATCATCGTAGCTACGAAGGCAACATCGATCTGTTCGGACGGATCTGTAGAAAAAGTAACTCTGTCGATATAAAGCTGCAACTATAAAACCCCCCAGTTTAATTTATATTTATACAGATTTGACGCGGATGTCTTTACAATCTGTACGACGTACGGACTTTAATTTTATATTATATAATATTTAACTGTTAGAAAAACATTAAACTGTCGAGAAACATTTCGAGCCAAATACAAAATAGAAATGATTTCTACCGCAGCAGAGAAAATATTAAAAACTGAGGCGGAAGATTTAATGACGTCTTAAAACGCAACGATAAATTCACCGTTAAGTAGTCAGCTGGAAGTATCATAATAATAATAATAATAATAATAGTAATAATGATCTGATAATCGACCAAATGCTGACGAATAAAATCCGTTTTTCTTTCATTCCCGTTTTCCGCTGACTGGTCCCGTTAATGTAACACACCGGCGGACAGGCGCAGGTGAGCGGACAAACGGGACGAGCACAAATAAACAAAATAAAACAAACAACAAAAATGTAAATTTTTAAATTCCAGGGAAGAAGAAAGACGTTTTGGATGTTGCTGTGAAACGGCTGAGGGCAGACGGGCATCTGCAAATAGAATAATAAAAATAAAACATAGACTAATAAAAACCGGCAAATAAAATAAAATCTAAAACATTTAAAAAATAATCAGAATTTAAAAAATAAAGAATCTTTGGTTTATATTTGACGCACGTTGATTAATTTAGATACAGATGAGTTATTTTATTACGAGTTATTGAATCACTGTTAATGATTCTCCGTTAAATTAGCATTAATATATTATTAATTTGGTATAACTGAGTAGCCTAAGAAGTAATCAGATGTATTAATCTGTAAATAAAAAAACAACCTACCTGTTGTAACAAGTCGCTGTCGTCAGATCGCACTCATCCCGCGCGATCTATGTGCGTGTCTGTGTGTGACTGTGCGGGATCTGCTATGCGCTTTCTGAGGTGTGTGTGTGGGTTGATGCTGCTTTTATACTCAACACACACACACACACACACACACTAGGGGTTGGAGTAATTTGCATATCGAGGCCCCGCCCTCCCGGCACGCGCCACGTCATTAACGGCCCCGGGGATCACGTGACAAATCTTCCATTTGTATCAGAGTCTCTCTCTCTCTCTCTTTGTGAGGAAAGTTGACCATCTGTGCCACATACACGCACGCATGCGCGCACACATATACTCATGGAAGGTGTTTGTTGTAGCCTATGTGATAATTATGCATTTGAGAATACTGCGCCTGTGCGTAAAGGTTTATCATTATTGTTGTAGAAGAAGAAGATGATGATGATGATGATGATGGTGTGTGTCAGATCTGTGTAGCATTCTGTGTGCATTTACACCTGCATTAATATGAGTTCTTCCTGATCCAGATCGGATCAGACCAGGTGGAGATGGGGTCCAAACGACCGTCTGTACTAACTGATTGGTGGTGCAGGTTCAGGCCTGTGATTCATCTCAGAGCCGGTGTTGTGTCAAAGTCAGTTACCCTGTCGATGTGTGTTTCCTCTCACCTTAACCTGCACCAGACTGTATCCCAAACATCAACCAACCACAGAGAGCAGCACTGCAGGAAACACTGTTCAAAGGGGGAACAGACTTCAACACAAGACTGGCTACCCCACTGTCTGATGACCACACCTGGTCCCCCCAAATAAACTGGTCTGGACACACCTGTGAAGCTTGTTGGTTAGATTTAAGGTTTTACAAAGTTTTAGCGTGACTCTAGGGGCGGGTATGTCGGGCTGTTGGTCCATCCACCACTTTGGTGTTTCAGACTTAAATATGTTAACAATTATTGGATGGATTGTCATGAGATTTTGTGCAGACATCTGTGTTTCCCGAAGGAGGAATATTAATTACTTTGGTGATCCTCTGACGTTTCATCTAGCGCCATCATCAGGTCAAAATTTTAACGTGTACTAATACTTTGGTTTATGACCAAATACCTGCAAAGCTGATGACTTTCCCATCAGCCTCAGCTGTACTTTGTGATCAGTGCTAATTAGCAAATGTTAGCACTAAACTAACATGGTAAATATTACACCTGCTAAACATCAGCATATTAGCTTTGCCACTGTGAGCATGTTAGCATATATCTGAAAGCACTGCTGTGTACAGCCTCACAGAGCCGCTAGCATGGCGGTAGACACCGTGGCGTGGGTCTCCGCAGATTACCCTGTTTTTTCATTTGTTACACAACTTTTTCTGTGAACAACCGAGTGCGACACTATGAAAGCTTTCCAGTCTGTCTGAAAATGTGCGCCCTTATCCCCATATTTAAAGGGACATTTCACCCCAAAGTCAAAAATACATATTCTTCCTCTTAGCTGCAGTGCTATTTATCCATCTAGATTGTTTTGGTGTGAGTTGCAGAGTTTTGGAGATATCGGCCGTAGAGATGTCTGCCTTTATGGCGCGTGGCTTGTGGCGCTCAAAGCGCTAAAAAAATACATTTGAAAAATACATATTTTTCTACCAATATGAAACAACAAATCTGGGTATTATCTTGAGTCGTGATTTCTGACAAGAGACATTGCTGTTGAGTTTTTCAAATGTATTTTTTAGCGCTTTGAGCGCCACAAGCCGCGCGCCATATAGTCCCATTATATTCCAAAAAGGCAGACATCTCTATGGCCGAAATCTCCAAAACTCTGCAACTCACACCAAAACAATCTAGATGGATAAATAGCACTGCAGCTAAGAGGAAGAATATGTATTTTTGATTTTGGAGTGAAATGTCCCTTTAAAGGATATCGCGTCTCCTCCATCGCTGTGATGGTGAGCTTTTCACTCTGCCGAAAAAAACTCTTCCTTACTTCCTTACGACATGGTTGGACAACATGTCGTACGAACTACCTCTTTTCTAGCATAGCCTTAGTCATGTTAAATCATTAGCATGTAGCCTGATAGCCATGTCGACTGCATGTTTTTACAGGCCAGTAGAGAGTGGAGGAGGAGCTGGAGTAAACCAGTGGACGTGGTTCATCTCAGCCGTCCACATCCACTGAGTCAGACTGGCTGCATCAGCACTGACCAATAGGAAAGAAGCAGTGGACTTTGGACCAGGCTGTTCTCCAGTGAGGTGGTTGCTATGGTGACCACAAACCGGTTGCTAGGAGGTTACCAGGCAACTTTAGAGGACCCGTGTGTCTATCCATCAGCGTGAATTCTCTGACAGCTAATGGTTAACGCAGAATCAATCTCCCTGTCTCTCTGCTGTTCAGGATTCATGAATGATCAGGTTTATCTCTGTGCTGTTCATGAATTCTGACTGTAACATGTAATGATCATAAGCTTTTTTTTTCTATAGCACTTTTCTCTGGCTTAAGTACTTTTACAATTTCAAGAATAAAAGCACAGATACACGAAACAAGTCACACAGAATTCACGGTTTGATTTGATGGTTCAAGCCTCAAAGCTGTCAATGGCTTCGAATAAAACATCTAGAGATTAATTGATTTTACAGACGTTTATCGGGAGACTGAAGCAAGAATGAGGAAGAGTTTGAAAATTAGAATAAACAGCAGCAAAGTGACATTAATTCAGGGAAGCGAAATCTTCTTCTTTTGTTATTTAAAGCAAAGTGAACAAACAGCAACTCGCTGTTGAATAACAACTATTATTCTATACTGCAGGCTGTGTGTGTGCGTTGAGTTTTCATTGGTTGCTTTGTTCTTTGTATGAATAGGGTAATCTGACCTTCTCCACACACACACACACACACACACACACACACACACACACACACACACTGGTATATGTCAGACAGCAAAAACAATGTCTTATAATTAACTTTTTGATCATTTGGATTTACAGTCGAATCATTCAATTTAAAATGTATTGAAAACACTTTACTTTAACCCCCCTATTTACCACTTATAAGTATTTAATAAATGGTTTATAACACACTATAATGTAGCTGCAAGCAGATAAACATTAAGTGTTTATTAATGTACACTATTTGTCAACAATTATAACTTCAGCAAGCAGTGATAGCATTAGTGAAAACAATTTGTTTTAAGATAAGAGAATAAAACATTTTTAAATAAATGAGGACAAGAGAACAAATATTGGAAGGAGCCGATCTGTCTGTGTGAGTCATTTTAAGTATAAGGGACAAATAAATGTTTTAAGCAATGAGGACAGTTAATATGCAATTGTAAATAACATATAATATAATAATAATAAACTTTATTCATAGAGCACTTATCAAAGTACAAAGTGCTTCACAGAGTGAGAAATAAAATACAGTGAATGATCAAATACATGAAGGACAAAAACAAAATAAGAGATAATAACAATAAATGAAAAAACAATAAAATAAACAGACAGTTCAGGTAAAATCTGGATTTGCTTTCAGATAAAAATGCGTCTTGAGAAGAGACTGAAAAGAAGACACTGACTCAGACAACCTAATTTCTTCGGGCAAGTTGTTCCAGAGCCTCGGGGCCCTGATAGCTCTGTCCCCCTTAGTTTCCATCCTGGACTCAGGAACAGACAGAAGACCCCTGCCCGAAGATCTCAAACTACGTGAAGGTTCATAAGGGATTACAAGGTCTCAAATATAGTCTGGAGCCAGGAGAGCCTTAAAAGTAATCAATAAGATCTTAAAATCAATCCTAAAACCAACAGGGAGCCAATGTAAAGAGGCTAAAACAGGTGTGATGTGGTCGTACCTCTTGGTCCTGGTTAACAGCCGAGCAGCTGAGTTTTGTACAGTCTGCAGTCGTTTCAAAGTTTTTTGATTAAGACAAGTGAACAGGCTGTTACAATAATCAAGGCGTGAGGAGATAAAAGCATGTACAACAGTTTCTGCATCATTAAGATTTAAAATAGATTTGATTTTTGTAATATTTCTGAGGTGATAAAAACATGATTGGACAAGCTTAGTGATATGTTGCTCAAAACATAGGTCAGTCTAATACATACATATATATATATATATATATATATATATATATATATATTTATATATATATATATATATGACATTGAAGAAGCATTTTGATCAACAACATCAGTGTAATCCAGAATTAGTACTTTAAGTTGCGAAGCCTCTTCCTGACATTTAATGTAAAGCAATTTGTGGAATGATACAGAGCCTCAATACCAAAATTAAGTTTCCTTATAATGTGATCAATGTGTGGTTTAATCCATAATATTTAATTTGATCAACTTTTTGGATTAACCTGAAATTGAGAAAATATTTTTTTTTTCTGTTTTCCTTCATGACTAATTTAAGGAAACCTTTATAACAGCATCTGAAAATGAATGATTCAAATTTAACAGTTTGGTTTACATTTAGATAATTTATACCTTTACATATTCTGATCAATGTCTTCGGCTGACGTTGTGAAGACGGTGAAGATGATCATTAGTTTAAAGGTGTTTGGTTTCCATCTGGTGGTTAAATGTAGGTACTGGAGGTCAAACCACACATCTTTCTTTCTTACAGTTTAACATGTTTCATTGGATGATAATATATTTATTTTATGTGTCAGCGGGGTTGCATTTAGGTGTTTTTTGGGGTATTACAGTAACAGATTTTGATGGTGTTATTGTTTTGGGTTTATATTGTTTGTTCTTTCAGTTGTTGACAGCAAACCTGATATTTTTTTTTTTTTTAACACAACCTGTTTTTTATTTTTATAGTATTAGTCATCAACCAGGGCATATTTATGAGATCTGGGCTGGTATGTATAAAACTAAAAAATAAATGGTCATAAGAATGGTTCTAAACTTTGACTTATAAGTCAAAAAAAGTCTTGGTTAAAAAGTAGGAAAAAAGTAAAAATACTCATTATATAGAAAAATGGCCCCTGTGACTTATATGTTATATATATATATGATATTATTAGATTGTTAATGCTGATGCATCGATGTGTAAGCAGCATTTTAATAGCTGATAGCTTCGGTAGTTTAGTCCAGTGGTTCTCAACCTGGGGGTCGGGCCCCTCCAAAGGGTCACAAGATAAATCTGAGGGGCCGTGAGATGATTAATTGGGGAAGGAAAGAAGAAAAAAACAAAGTTCTGCTTTACAAATTTTCTTAAGTCATTGTTTTCGTGTTAAATATTAGAGAGGAAATGTGGTGGAACTGTGGAGAAGTCACTGACATCTAAGGCCGAAGTCACAAAACATCCTGAGGCTAAAAGTAGCTCCTAAAATAGGAGAAACTCATAAAAATAAGGGGCGTGTCAGTCCTAACTTCAGGACTCCTTTCGTTCTGAAGGTAATTCACAAAGCATTTTAGTGCCAAAACATATTAAGAGCTTATAAATTATGAAGTTTTGTTATAAATTAAACCACCCAACAGTTTATAGTAGAGCTGAAACGATTAGTCGATTAATCATTAAGTCAACTGACAGAAAATCAATTGGCAACAATTTTGATAATCGTTTGTCATTTTTCATGCATAAACATTTCATGGGTCCAGCGTCTCAAATGTGAAGATTTGCTGCTTCTTCTTTTAATTATTTAATTAATTTTAATTTATTTTTAATCATTTTTAGGTTTGTACTGTTGGTTTGACACAACAAGCATTGTGAAGGTGTCACTTTGGGCTCTGGGTCATTGTGACGAGCATTTCTCACTATTTTCAGAGTTTTTACAAACCAAACAATCAATCGCGAAAATAATCTGCAGATTAATGAGGATTGTGGATTAATTGTAGTTAAAAAATGTGTTTCACCTCAACTCACTACAAATCAAATGTAAAATCCTGCTTTCACATTAATGCATGAGTAATAATAATCTAATCATATAATATATAATAATATATCAGTCACAGGGGACATTTTTCTGCATTGAATACTTACTTTTAATACTTTAAGTATATTTTCCTGATCATACTTACTTACTATTTTCAGTGCAGGACTTTTACTTGTAATGAAGTATTTTTACAGGGTGGTATTAGAAGTACTCAGATCTTTTACCTAAGTAAAAGTAGCAATACCACAGTGTAAAAATACTCAGTTACAAGTAAAAATCATGCATTCAAGATTTTACTTACATTAATGTGTACATCACTTTAATGTTGCAGCTGGTGAAGGTGGAGCTGATTTTAATTACTTTATATGCTGGGATCAATAAAGTCTTATCTTATCATTACCTATAATAATACATTATAATTTATTTGATGATTACATTTCGTATTATTAATCTGACTGCAAAGCAACTAGTAACTAAAGTTATCAAATAAATGCAGTGGAGTAAAAAATACAATCAGAATCAGAAATACTTTATTGATCCCTGAGGGGAAACTCTTTTGTTACAGCTGCTCACTATCAAGTCAGTGCACACAGGAGTAGAAGTACTAAGCAAATCAAAATATAATACACTATAATACAGGTCAGATAAATTAAGTACAAAGTGGATTTAGTATAAAATTAAGTGTAAAGTACAAAGTGGATTTACCGGTTGATGATAAGTATGTACGGTGTAATAATATAAGTAATAAGTAATAGTGCATGTACTGTCAAGTTAAGTGTAGCTTATTAAGATGATTATGAGACAATATTTGCCTCTGAATCGTAGTGGAGTAGAAGAATAAAGTAGCAGAAAATGAAAATACTCAAGTGAAGTATAAGTACCTCAGAGTTATACTTAAGCACAGTACTTGATTAAAGATGCTTACTTACTTTCCACCACTGGGTATTAGGATGTGAAAACTTCCTCCAGCACTGCCGGCCTGCGTGTACTGCAGCAGGCCGGCAGGCGTCGCTGTTTCTCCGCTTGCAGCGCGTTGGGCGACTCGCCACCCCCCTCCGCTCCCTCCACGCTGCTGGTTTCAGGAAGCGGAAGCAGGAATGCTGGAGTGTTTTCAGAAAAGTTTGGACAAGTTTGACAGTTTGGGAGCAGAGACACAAACTGAAGAGAAACATGACGGTGAGTTACTGGAGCGCGCACAGTACTGCGGATAACACTGCTGGTAACACTGCTTATTAAGGAGATACGTGCTGCTGCTGGTGTTAGTTGTGTGGACGCGGAGAGTTTCTACCGAGGCTGCTGTCAGTCCTGTCCTCCGTGTCAAACAGAACAGGAACAACTGAACAGGATAAACGAGTTAGTCTCAGCTAAAGAAGACAAAAAAAATCAGAAATCCGCATTAAAGAGCGACTGAATGATGTTCACGCAGCAGGTATTTAAATATGTACAGGATATGTCTTTGTGTGTGTTATAAAACTGTTGCTGTCAGTGCTGGAAAGTAACTGCATTTAAGTACAGTTTTGAGCTACGTGTACTTTACGTGAGTATTTCTCATTTTATGCCCTTGTATACATCTACTTAACTACATTTCATTGAAAAATATTGTGCTTTTTATTGCACAACATTTACCTGACAGTTCCTGTACAGTTTTTACATGTAAAACACGTGAGGAGCTTATGAAACATGGTGCAGTACTTTACTATCAAACTAAACAGTGGTTACACACTGACAAATGACAGCATTAAGTAATAATATCCAATAATGCGGTGTATTATTAACACTTGGAGAGTAGTGTTTTTGCCTAATGAGTACTTTCACTTTATTTACTTGCAGTACATTTTGCTGGTAGTACTTTTATCTAAGTAACATTATGAATGCAGGACTTAACTTGTAATGGAGTACTATAGACTTTAATATTTCTATTTTTACTAAAATAGAGGTAAAGGATCTGAATACTTCTTCCACCACAGGCTTTCTTAATTTACTCAAGTACTGTACTTTTAATTTTGAGGTACTGGTACTTAACTCCATTTTATGCTACTTTATACTTCTACTCCACTAAATTTCAGAGGGAAACATTGTACTTTCTACACCACTACATTTAATTTATAGCTTTACAGATTCAGATTATTGATGCAAAATATAATCAACAAATAACTGAAAACAGTGTCCAGATGACTACGACTGAAACCTTTTCTATGATATATTATTATTGATTAAGCTACTGAGCAGTATATAAAGTATTTAAAATTAGCTCCACCTTTACCAGCTGCAACAAAGTCATGTACACATTAACGCATGGGCCATTCTGCTTAATGAGTACTTTACTTTTGGTAAATATATTTTGATGCTATTACTTTTGTTTTTACTTAAGTTAAAGTTTAAATGCACGACTTACTTGTGACAGAGTATTTCTACATTGTGGTATTGGTACTTTTACTTTAAGTAAAAGATTGAAGTACTTCTTCCACCACTGGTTGTTGTCGTTGTTGCTGCGTGTTGATAAACTTGAGTAAAATATTTCTGAGCTGCTGCAGCAGAAACAGTGACGCTGGAAGAACAATTTTGAGCTAGTGATATGCTGCTTTATAGTTCTACTCCACTACATTTCAGGGGGAAATATTGCACTATAGTTCCTTTTCAAATGTATTTTACGTTAAAAAACAAACATGGGATCAGCTTATGTAAGATTGATGCATTGTCAGATGAAACTGCCCAACAGTATATGAAGTAGTTAAAACACTTCCACCTCGACCAACTGCAATAAAAGTACCACTTCCATGTTAATGCATCAGTAATAATTATCCAAGTATATAATTATATAACAGTGACAGGGGCCATTACTCTGCATAACGACTGCTTTTAGTTTTGATACTTTTAAGTACATTTTGTTCCTTATTCTTCTGTATTTTCACTTTTTGAATGCAGGACTTGTAATGTATAATGTGTTTATATTGTTGTATTTCTACTTTTACTTAAGTAAATGATTTGAATACTTCTTCCAGCGCTGAATCTGGATGTTATCTAGATTATCTGTGTAGTTTCTCACTTCACCCCTGACTGTAATACTCATGTCAACATTTTTGGCTTTTTTTTTTTATTGTTGCAGCTGCTTGAAATTGAGCTTTATTTACTGTTGAGCAGTTTAATGCATCATATTTTTTATGTTTTATAACGTAAAATCCTTGAAGTGACCAGTAACTCCAGCTTTCAGGTAAATGCAGTGGATTAAAAAATGGGCCTCAGGCAAGAACCAGCTGTACGAACCACTTTGTTAAAGGTTAGGTTCTGTCTTAAAACAGGTGAACATTTGAACATTGAAACAGGTTTTACTTGCGGTAATCATTCTACAAAAATGTCGCTGTCGAATAGTTTTTGGTCCCCGAATACAACATGGGCTGCAACTAATGATTATTTAAATTATCGATTAATCTGTTGATTATTTTTTTGATTAATCAATTAATTGTGTAGTCTATAAAACATCAGAAAATAGTAAAAAGTCAAAAATGATATGAATAATTTCAAGTTGATGCCTTCAGATTGCTTGAATAATTGAATAAACCCAAATATATTTAGCTTACTATCATATATGACAACGAAACGCATCAAATCCTCACATTTGAGGAAGCTGGAACCAGAGAATTTCTGGCATTTTTGTTTGAGAAATTATTGTAACGATTAAACAAATATTCAAAAATGGAATTTTCCGTCAATCGACCAATCGATTTATCGAACAATCGTTTTAGTTTCTACTGCTAAGTTTGTTTTGTTTTTTTGTCTGCTGATTTCCAACAGCGGGACCTGAAATTCTTTCTTTTCACTCTTTGGTACCATTTTTGTGAATGAAACAAACGGAGCAGAACAGGCAGCCTTAAATGGCAATGAAGAGGTTGCATGAACAGGTGGCATTTATCAGGCCGAAACGAGCGATTTACGACAAGCTGAATTCAACTTGGAGCGCTCGTACGAGCAAAAAAGTAAGAGAGATTTAAGATATGAAAATGTTCTTGCAATGTTTCCCTCTGAAATGTAGTGGAGTATAAACTAGCATACAATGGAACATACTTAAGTACATAAGTAAATGTAAAATCAAAATTATACTTATTATTTTCCTTATGAGTTATTTTCCACCACTGCTTTTTTATATATGCGTCATGACCGTACCTAAGGAAAGCACCGCTCTCACGCTTCTGGCATCATTAGAGTCTATTTGTGGTGACTATTGATTCAAAAAGAAATAACAAGAAGAGCCTTTGTTCAGTTTCTCTTTGCTCCGAGTATCATCCTGCCGTTTGCTGTAACAATGATGTAAACTGGGTCCTCACATCCATGCTGGTGTTTAACTGTGTTTGCAGTCAGCATTGATTACTGTCAGTGAGGTGAAGGTTCAAGTGTCAGTACAGCTGGAGTGTTTGCTGTGTTCAGGTGGCAGGAAACAGACTTTAAGTGTGGTTTCTTTCATACAGTCGTGACCTCTGAGTTTCTGGTTTCTGTCAGAGTCGATTTAGTTCCAGACTGGATATTCATACAGTCACTAGGTCATATTCACTCAAAGATGTTAAATTTATGATGATATGAAACAGAGAAAAGCAGAAAATATTTTTTTTTCATATATTTCTTTATACTTTAAGTGCATAACGTTGATTTACACTCGCTTAAATATGATAATATTCATAATTAATTCTTACTATATTTGTATATTTACTGTGAAAGAGAAAACAAGGAAAGAAAAATTAATAAACCAAAATGGTAGGAAAGAGAAAAAGAATCGCTAAATACGGAAACTCAAAAAAACCCCAAATCTCATTGATTGACCATCCATATTTAATAATCACTTATAGGCCATCAGTTTAACTTTGGATTTATTACAGCTGAATCTGTATTTCATCACACTACATCTGCCTTTTTTATTTAGGGGCCTCATATTTAATCAATTTACTGTCTCGAATATTCCAGTTTTTGATTTCTGATTCTAGAGGTTATTATTTCAATTTCTTAAATTTTGTTTACTTTTGACTTCCAGTTTCTTGTAACCTGTTTCATAGCTGCAATTCTAAGTATCTTGTATAGGTATCTGTCTATTTCAGATGGTGATATGCCTAAAATAGTAGGCCTGATAAAGAATCTTGTATACAGTATGTTCCATGCTTAACTCTTCTTCTAACTGTCCACCTAGTTCAGAGTTACACTTGTTTGTATCTTGTGTTTCTAAATGATTTTGTTATAAAAATCTTATTTATGTAAAAATCCTCACATTTGAGAAGCTGGAACCAAAATGTTTGGTACTTTTGCTTGATAAATGACAACAATTAATCGATTTATCAAAATAGTTGTTGATTAATTTTCTGACTGATTTGGTGATTTGCAGGTCAAAAGACGTGTCGATGTTGAGGTTAAACAGAGCTAAATTTGGTTAGAAATTGAATGATTTTAGACGTCTATGTTACATATAACTGTTGCTTCAACAGCATATAAATGACTGTATTTCAATGTGAAGAAGGTCCTAATTACATGTGGAAATCTAGTCATTAAAGAGCTGTCTGTCGGTAGGTGCAACACTTTGGTCCAAACTGAAATATCTCAACAACTATTGGATGGATTGTCATGAAAATTGGAATAGATATTCATGATCCCCAGCGGATGAATCTAATTACTTTGGTGATCCCCTGGCTTTTCCTCTAGCGCCACCTGCGGGTCAAAGGTTCCACTTATTCCCATCAGCCTCAGCTGTACTTTGTGTTCAGTGTTAATTAGCTACTGCTAGAATGCTAAACATCAGCATCTTAGCATTGTCATTGTGAGCATGTTAGCATTTAGCTCAAAGCAATGCTGTGCCTACGTACAGCCTCACAGAGCTGCTAGCGTGGCTGTAGACTCTTACAGACTGGGATTAGCTAAATTATTATTTAAATGATGAAATATTTGATAAAATAACAAGTAAACAAAGCTAAGAATCTGACCAGACATTGCATGCCAACTTTCAGTCCTTGACACATTTCGGTTAATAGCAAAAAAGCATTAAGGTACCGAACCCTTTTCTAGATGTTTTGATGCTTTTCTCCACTGTGAAAACTTGTCACCATTGAAGCCTGTAATAACTGTCAGAATTCAAAGTAAACACAGACACTACAAACTCTTTATAGCCTCCTTTAAGCCTATAGGAGCTGAGTGTTTGAAACTTAGACAGTTTTGGGGTGAAGGATGACTTAAGAGGACTGTGATGAGGGTGAAAGACAGTTGAGCAGCTCCTCATTTGTACTGATGGCTGTGTGTTAAAGAAGCTCGCTCTCTGCACACTGTCTGTCTGTGTGTTGTTGTTGACATTCCAGTTTGTTTTGTATTTATGAGAGAAATCTAAAAATAAATCGATCCCTCCCTCACCCCCCATCTCTCTCTCTCGGACAGGAAGTTGTTCTGTTATTCATTGTAAACACTTGTTTCCTGTTTCACACGTTCTCATTTAGATTTGGCTGCATGTTCCTCTTTTTTCCCCCTCTTCCTCTCCATCTTTCTCCTCCAGTCAGTGACTACATATGGATTATTCTATATTTACCTCCGTGCTTTAGTTTTCTCCTGTCATCACCTCCTTTTCTCTTCTTTCTTTGTTGATCTCATTTTGTTATTGTAATCTTGGGTTTTATTTTAGTAAATGACTTTGTGACCCCATGTTAACTATTGTTAGCAACCATGTAACCAAATTACCTATTATTACATTTCCTCAGTAGTGTCTATTCCTGTTGGTATCAACAGTCGACTGATGGTCGACCGCAGGGGCTGAGCCAGTCTTTTGCCTGTGAGACTGAGTTGAGGGGAGTAATCATTGCATCATATGTTTTGTCAGTAAAATCATAATCTGCAATATTTTTGTAACTCCAAATGATGAGTAAATGACGTGGAGTACAATTAGTGACATCATGAACTATGCCCCGATCAAAGACATTTAATATTGAGTCTGAGTCTGATAGTCTGATAAGCTACAACCTGAAAATGAGATAAAATACAACTTAAATCATTTCAAAATAAATGTTTGTGCCAAAGATGCTCAGAATATATATATATATATATATATATATATATATATATAGCAGCAGAAGACATGTTGATTAAAAATGTGTCTGACACATTGAAATAACAGTAGTAGCTGCTAAATTTGACACACCTCTTTTTTCACGAGCTACTTGATCCAAATACTGAAGGTTCTGGTTCAAGACTATTAAACTGATAATTAAACGTTTAACTGGGAGAATGCCACTCCCGATCAGCTGATCGTTTTAAGAGAGTTAGACGTATCACTCTGTTGGAACTACAAAAACAGTCGGTTATACAGTGACGTTACAGAGTGGAGCTTCTTACATCACAAATGATCTTTTAGCCTGTCAGCACCGGCTAAAAAGTTGGCAATCCTGGCGTCTGAACTCAGAGTCACTCACCGGTGCACCCAAGTAATTTTTCACTTTCAGTTTTCACTCTCATATAAAGTGAAATGGTGCACTGTAGAGCCAGCTGTCATAAAGGAGAGCAACATGCAACACTGACATGCTGAGGTTGAGAACAAAACACAGTAGAGTTCAGTAAAGAAAGGAACAGATATTAATCGGGTTCATTTTAACCGATACTTATCCATTAAACTGAGCCTTTATGATCTCTATAAAGAAGCATACAATGACAAACACTCAAGTGAAGAACAAGTAGCTCATAACTTTACTTAAGTAGAGTACTTCAGGAAATGCACTTAGTTACTTTCCACAAGTGATTTCCTTTCTGTTCTTCTGGGTTTGATTTGTTTGGACAACAGAGCTCAGCACTGGACTTTTTTTGGCTACTGTGTGTGTGTGTGTGTGTGTGTGTGTGTGTGTGTGTGTGTGTGTGTGTGTGTGTGTGTGTAATCTCAGCTGGTCTCAGTGTGGGTAACTTGGTCATCAATAATAAAGGCCACTTCTCATCTCACCACAAAACATCTTGACTCTGTTTCATCCCTCCAAGATGGAACACGTACTATTTATTTAAAGCTCATTTAAAGAAATGATTGATTAGTGGTCGTCTCTGTCAGAATCAGAATCAGAATCAGAAATACTTTATTGATCCCCGAGGGGAAACTCTTTTGTTACAGCAGCTCACCTTTACGTCAGTGCGCACAGGAATAGAAGTACTAAGCAAAAAATATAATACACTATTATACAGGTCAGAAAATAAATTAAGTACCAAGTGGGTATAAGTATAAAATAAAATAAGTGTGAAGTGTTAATAATCAGTTGCTCCTTGCTATCTTCAGTCTGTCTTTGCTGTCACCATTTCTATCTTGCCATCGGCAATTTGTCCTTTTTTTAATTGATGTTTTGTTGTACCAGAGTGCTTTGGTATTTTCTTTTTATGTCTGTGTACTGTATGCTTCTGCTTAGCATTTTTCAATTTGTGCCTAGTAATGCAGCACAATGTCTTATTTAGTGCATATTTCTATTAACATTAATATATACTTTTTATTACTTTGCACGTCATGTATTCTGTGCTTCTGTGTTACATGTTTTAATTAGTATCTAACAATGTAGTATATTTAAGCCCTTTATGATATACATTTCACTAACATTAATATTCTCTTCTCTTTTTATTATTGCTCTGCATGTTTATGAACTGTTTCCACTGTTCTTGAATCTTATATTATTATTTTTTTTTTGTGTGTGACTTGTGGCATCTGTTCAGGGACTACAGATGAAAAATAGCATTCAGACTAACTCTGCCACATTTGCAGCAATGTTTATTAATGTGCACTGTCCCTTTAAATGAAACAGTAAATAAATAAATGAAGATTCATTCTCTGTCTCTCTCTCCAGGTGTGTTACCTGTACCTCATCAGTCTTCTCTGACTGACTGACTAACTGCCGACAAACAGACACGCAGACGGGCAGATATGGAGAGTGGAGCTCTGGGAATAGACACCAGCACTGCTCCAGGTGGGTCGTCTTACTTAAACAGTTTAAATAATTAGCTAAAAGTAATGGATAAACAATTTAAATAGTTAGCTAAAATTAACAAATAAACTTGAAATAAGTAGATGAAAATTTGATAAACTATTAAAATATTATCTAAAGGTAATGGATAAACAGTTGAAATAGCTAAAAGTAATGGATAAGCAGTTGAAATAGTTAACTAAAAGTAATGGATAAAAAGTTGAAACAGTTAGCTAAATGTAATGGATAAATGATTGAAAGGTCCAGCTTTTGACTCTCTTGGGGGTAGTACAAATGCAAACTTGACCAAACTGACCAAAAAAATTACCAGTTCAGTTGTATGCTAAAATGATTGTATATGTTTGTAGTGTTACTTAACATCCACTTTAAAATAAGTTGAAATTAACACATTTGGGACATGACGGGTGGTGTCAAAGTGTGTGTGTGTGTGTGTGTGTGTGTGTGTGTGTGTGTGTGTGTGTGTGTGTGTGTGTGTGTGTGTGTGTGTATTGAATGGTGGCATGAAGTTTGTCCCATTGATAAGATCAGTGTTTCCAGCGTCCGGCTGCAGACAGCGGCTCAGACCAGCTAGCTTACTGCTGCTGTCAACTAGCCTGATCTGTCAGCTAGTTAGCCACTAGCCTGTGTCAAAGTTGAACTTCAGGTGACCGTTCCACACAGATTTACCTTGCCGATGAGTCATCAAATATATTGGAATTCAATGTGATATTACATTGTCATTAATGCTGGGCCCTCAGTCATGTCTTTATTGTCCCTTATCAAACTGGTGGTTGAAAAGAACAGTTAGGTGGTCTAGATATGGAGGGAGAGGGCTGGTGCGTGTGATGGCTCAGCTCGATTCACCTGCTGTGTGTGTTTGCATTCGATCAGTTGTAGTTTCTGTTTGTCAGGTTAAACATCTGCCAAACCTGACCAATGACTTCATAGTAGTCAGGCTGTTGGACAGATTGTTTGCTTGATTGATCCTCAGATCCCAGTGTGCAGTCAGACTGCAACATAGCCTTTCTGCGGCGTCGGGCCTGGGCCCAGAGTAGAGACTCCATCTGGCAAGAACCAGAACCAGAGCACTGTGGCCCCCAGGGGCCCCAACAGAGCCAGAGGGATGAGGAAGCACAGAGTCCCTCAGAAGAACCAGGTTAGACTGAGCTCAACTCTCACCAAAGCAATGTTGTAACAGGGGATATTTTAGCTATCTTAAATGTTAACTGTATTTTTAAAAAGCAAAATATTTCACATTAATCCTATATTTTCTGAGAAAATTCTATTTTCTGCTACAATGTCATATAATATTGATATAATATCCACTTCCCTTCACTAGCAGCCACTTAGGCTGAGTGCCAAAGTCAATGCAGATTTTATCTTATCGCATTATTGCCGTATATATCGACTCATAAATAAGTAAGATAACTAGTAATTGCAGAACAGAAAGGCCAATGGTGTAGTGTTTGTGGTAACTTAGAAACAGTGTCTCCATTACATAGTTTGTCCACCAGAGAGCTCCTACAAGTTTATGTATTGGTTTATTTTTTACAGTATAAAACAAATATTGGCAGATATATTGTTTTGGGATATTTTTAACTCTAAAATATTGATATTGAAGTGAGTGGGGGAAAAAACATATCTTCTCTGTATGTGACATGTGCTGGGTATGGGTGGGCGATATGTATAAATTCCTATATCACGGTATATGTACATAACTATATCACAACATTGATATATACAGTGGTGTGAAAAAGTGTTTGCCCCCTTCCTGATTTCTTATTTTTTTGCATGTTTGCCATACTTAAATGTTTCAGATCATCAAACAAATTTAAATATTAGTCAAAGATAACACAAGTAAACACAAAATGCAGTTTTTAAATGAAGGTTGTTATTATTAAGGGAAAACAAAATCCAAACCTACATGGCCCTGTGTGAAATAGTGATTGATCTCAATCAAGAAATCACTTAAATAGGACCTGCCTGACAAAGTGAAGTAGACCAAAAGATCTTCAAAAGCTAGACATCATGCCGAGAACCAAAGAAATTCAGGAACAAATGAGAAAGAAAGTAATTGAGATCTATTAGTCTGGAAAAGGTTAAGAAGCCATTTCTGAAGCTTTGGGACTCCAGCGAACCACAGTGAGAGCCATTATCCACAAATGGCGAAAACATGGAACAGTGGTGAACCTTCCCAGGAGTGACCGGCCGACCAAAATTACCCCCAAGAGCACAGCGACAACTCATCCAAGAGGTCACAAAAGACACCACAACAACATCCAAAGAACTGCAGGCCTCACTTGCCTCCAGTTAAGTGAGGCTCAGTGTTCATGACTCTGCCATAAGAAAGAGACTGGGCAAAAATGGCCTGCCTGGCAGAGTTCCAAGACGAAAACCATTGCTGAGCAAAAAGAACATTGGGCTTGTCTCATTTTTGCCAGAAAACATCTTGATGATCCCCAAGACTTTTGGGGAAAATACTCTGTGGACTGACGAGACAAAAGTTGAACTTTTTGGAAGGTGTGTGTCCCATTACATCTGACGTAAAAGTAACACCGCATATCAGAAAAAGAACATCATACCAACATTAAAATATGGTGGTGGTAGTGTGATGGTCTGGGGCTGTTGAAGACTTGCTGTGATAAATGGAACCATGAATTCTGCTGTCTACCAAAAACTCCTGAAGGAGAAGGTCCGGCCATCTGTTCGTGACCTCAAGCTGAAGCGAACAAGGGTTCTGCAGCAGGACAATGATCCAAAACACACCAGCAAGTCCACCTCTGAATGGCTGAAGAAGAACAAAATGAAGACTTTGGAGTGGCCTAGTCAAAGTCCTGACCTGAATCCTATTGAGATGCTGTGGCATGACCTTAAAAAGGCAGTTCATGCTCGAAAACCCTCCAATGTAGCTGAATTACAACAATTCTGCAAAGATGAGTGGGCCAGAATTCCTCCACAGCGCTGTAAAAGACTCATTGCAAGTTATCGCAAACGCTTGATTGCAGTTGTTGCTGCTAAGGGTGGCCCAACCAGTTATTAGGTTTAGGGGGCAATCACTTTTTCACACAGGGTCATGTAGGTTTGGATTTTGTTTTCCCTTAATAATAACAACCTTCATTCAAAAACTGCATTTTGTGTTTACTTGTGTTATCTTTGACTAATATTTAAATTTGTTTGATGATCTGAAACATTTAAGTGTGACAAACATGTAAAAAAATAAGAAATCAGGAAGGGGGCAAACACTTTTTCACACCACTGTATTCGGTATTACTCTTAACAACAATTACAAAAATAGTACAACACAACAACACAAATACCTGTAAAACTAGTAACATTCATTATTAGCCTCAGCTGTACTTTGTGTTTAGTGCTAATTAGCACATGTTAGCATGCTAACACGCTAAACTAAGATGGTGAACACGGTAAACATACCTACTAAATAGGGCCACTGTGAGCATTTTAGCATGGTGACGTTAGCATTTAGCTCAAAGTACAGCTGTGCCTCAGTACAGCCTCACAGAGCCACTGGCATGGCTGTAGACTCGTAGCCTTGTTTAAACATGCACAATCCCCTCAAGTCATATTGGTTCTCTATAACTGTAAACAACTTTTGGATACTTGGACTTGGATAACTGATTAATTAAGACATTCACCAAGCAAAAATGCCAAACATTCGCTAGTTCCAGCTTTTCAAATGTGAAAATGTGTCTTCCTGTTTTTGTATCATATTTAAATATATATTTTTGTACTGTTATTCAGACAAAATTTGAAATTTGAAGACATCACTTCGGGCTCTGGGAAACTTTGATGGCCATTTTTCACTAAACTACGAGTTGGAAAAATAATTGACAGACTGAATGATAATGAAAATAATAATTTTAGTTGCAGCCACAGCAGTGTGAACAAGAACTGGATCATTTAGATGTAAACTGTTGTGGAATTACAGCTTGCTGGCACCATGACTATAATCAACTGAGATAGTTTATATCCTGAAGTTTGGCACTGTTGTAATGCTTTTATAGCATGTTGTAATCACTGTTGCACACGGCATCTGCTGGCTTATTGCCTTAACATGCTCATCTGTCTCTCTCTGTCAGGGCTAGTTCCTAATAACATCACCAGCTGGCTGATTGAATGCAGGTACAGTATCTGTTCACCACCTGATTAAAGGACCACACCCATTTTTTTTATGTCCTGTTTTACCCTGTTTGCTACATGTCATATGTGTTAAAGCAGTGCAGACTTTTCAGATCAATCTGTACTTGATGACACCTTAAAATAATGCTGGCCAAATGTTGACTGTGGTGGATTATTTCTTTGCAGCCAGTTTCAAGTTGCTGCAAGTTGATTTTCTTAGAAATTTACTGAAACCGGTGATGGCATAGAAGGAGAAAAATCAAACAAAAAACCAATGGATGATTAGAAAATTATTCTTTCAATCCTGACTGACCGGTTGCGTGACAGACTGGCTAACTAGTTTTCTTGCTTACTGGTTTATTTATGTCTGGAGGTGTGTGTTTAGCAGCGGTGTTATCAGCTGCTGACGTAGAACCAACACGCAGTTGACGCCTAGACATACAACACACAGAACACACACACACAAAGGGAGCAGACCAACGCCCAGAGATAGGTCACATAGAGCTGTTCAGGCGAAGAAAGAAGGAAAGAGTGAATACAAAGAAAACACAGGAAGAAGCGGACAGAAGACGGAAAGAAAGGCAGAAAAAAGAAAGGAGAGTAAACAGAGGAGGGGTTCCTTCTGCTAAATCAACACTGTTATCACACACACAGTATTAGCTGCTGTCACTCACTTTACAGCGCTCTGACGTGTCCTCTGTAACGTCACCGTGGTAACATGACCAGCAGAATCAGAATCACAGGTTACTATGGCAACAGCCGCAACATGGCTGCTGGTGGAAAGTGGGAGGATTAGTGAACACTGCGGCTGCGCACTGTTATACAACCATCCGTGTGTGTGTGTGTGTGTGTGTGTTGAATGGTGGCATGAAGTTTGTCCCATTGATAAGAGCCGCAGGTTGTGTAACAGCTCAGTGTTTCCAGCGTCCGGCTGCAGACAGCAGCTCAGACCAGCTAGCTTACTGCTGCTGTCAACTAGCCTGATCTGTCAGCTAGTTAGCCTGGGACAACTAGCCTGGTCAGTAGAACACCTGGGATAGGTATCAAAAACAGGATTTACCCTGGGATATTTAGTTTAGTCTGGTCAGTAGTTATCTACAATAAGTAGCCTGGCCTGACCAGGATTTAGCCTTGGATAGTTAGCCTTAACCTGACAGGCAGTTAGCGCTGGGATAGTTAGCCTTTACCTGACAGGCAGTTAGCGCTGGGATAGTTAGCCTTTACCTGACAGGCAGTTAGCCTGCGTTACTTATCCTTAGCCTGACAGGCAGTTAGCCTGCGTTACTTATCCTTAGCCTGACAAGTAGTTAGCCTGCGTTCCTTAGCCTTAGCCTGACATGCTATTAGCCTGCGTTCTTAGCCTTCACCTGACATGCAGTTAGCTTGCGTTCCTTAGCCTTCACCTAACAGACAGCTAATGTTGGGATAATTAACCTTTGCCTGACAGGAAGTCAGCTTGGGGGGGTCACTTTTCTTTTGCCTGACATGCAGTTAACGCAGGGATTGTTAGCCTTAGCCTGACAGGTGGCTAGCGCTGGGATAGTTAGCCTTTGTTTGATAGGCAGTTAGCCTGCGTTACTTATCCTTAGCCTGACAGGCAGTTAGCCTGCGTTACTTAGCCTTTGCCTGACATGCCGTTAGCATGCGTTACTTAGCCTTTGCCTGACATGCTGTTAGCCTGCGTTCCTTAGCCTTTACCTGACATGCAGTTAGCTTGCGTTACTTAGCCTTCACCTTACAGACAGCTAATGTTGGTATAATTAACCTTTGCCTCACAGGAAGCCAGCTTGGGGGGGTCACTTTTCTTTTGCCTGACATGCAGTTAGTCTGCGTTCTTTAGCCTTCGCTTGACATGCTGTTAGCCTGAGTTCCTTAGCCTTCACCTGACATGCAGTTAGCCTGCGTTCTTTAGCCTTCACCTGACATGCAATTAGCCTGCGTGACTTAGCCTTCACCTGACATGCAGTTAACCTGCGTTCCTTAGCCTTCACCTGACATGCAGTTAGCCTGCGTGACTTAGCCTTCACCTTACAGGCAGCTAATGTTGGGATAATTAACCTTTGCCTGACAGGAAGTCAGCTTGGGGGCGTCACTTCTCTTTCACCTGCCATGCAGTTAGCGCAGGGATTGTTAGCCTTAGCCTGACAGGCAGTTATCCTGGGACTGTTTTCTTAAGTCTGACAGGCAGGTCTGGGATAGTTAGCTTAGGACAGATCAGGAGGTATCCTGGTATACTTTGCCTTGGCCTGACAGGCAGTTAGCCTGGGATAGTTAGCCTCAGCCTGACAGGTTGTGATAGTTTGTGTAGCCTGGTCAGTACTTAGTGTGGGCTAATGAGCATTGCACAACCAGGATTTAGCCTGACCAGGTGTTGGCTTTGGGTAGTTAGTTTCATGTACAACCAGGGGTTTGGATGAGATTATTACCCTCAGTTAGCCTGGGTTAGATAGTGTAGCCTGGTTTGTTATTAGCAACCCTAGTCTTGTCTGATGTAGCAGTAAGATAACAGTAGATGAGCATTAAGGGCGAAACACACCAACATCAAATATTTTCTATGTAAACCCAATTACTGACTACCAGAAGACGCATATCATTGTGGGTCATTCTGGTTACTGTGTACTCTCGACTTCTTGTGTGTGGAATATCTGGTGTGTGCTACGGGTATCATTATGATATGATGCTAAGTGATGCAGCTGGTGTGTTTTGATCTGTATGCTGTGCGCTAATAGGAGCTGACCTGACCTCACTGATAGAGTAGTCTGTTGGATTGTTATGTTTTTAATGGTGAGTTTATGGTTTGGGTTGATATATAACTCTCTGTGTCTATGTCTCTTGTCCAGGACTCCCCTCGGAGCCTCTCTAGATGATCAGAGTGCTTCTCCCAGCAGAGGTAATCCACATTTTCTGTGTGTGTTGTTTATATATTACATTGTGAGGACCCCAACCTGTTAGGACACTGACATAACCTTCATTGTGGGGTCTTTGGTTTTTGCCTAAATACTTGCAACCAGTCATCACAGCTTGTTTTTAAAGCTAGACTTTAGTTTTGGTCAGTGTTTGCACTTATGTATCAGAATTGGTAGAGAAAGTTCTCTTACTCTATGTATGTTACTGAAGGGATTTCACAACTTTACTACTTTGTGTGTACTTTGTGTGAGAACAGGAGTGCTGAGGAACGGCTGCAGCTTTGAAGATGACCTTTCACTGGGAGCTGAAGGTCAGTACACAGAAAACCCCACAATACAAACAAGATTACAGAGTTGTGCTCATTGTTAACAGTTTCCCTCCCATGTTCTGCTAATTCTGTATTTTAACGGATGCTGCCAACTCAAGGAACACTTTTTGGTAAATCCTCTTGTTCGCCATTGTAGCTTAATTTTGCAAATACAGATGCTGTGTAAAAAGGCAAACAGTTGTTCTTTCTAAGGACATTTTAATGTGGACTGATGAAAATGTTTTATTCTTCTTTTATTGAGTCTGTCCTTTCTTTTTTTGTCATTTGTTAGTTTGACAGACTTAATCTTAAAAATAGGAACAAACTAGTAAAAATGGGGAAGCTGTGCCGTCAGATTACTGGTGCTACCCGTAATGACCTTCAGCACCTGTATGAAGTGAGGGTCATCTCAAAGTCACAGACTATTGTTTTGGACCTTCACATCCTTTTACATTCAACGCAGACTACTGTCTGTAAAGCAAATTGCCCCTCAGGGGCGTTAAAGTTTTTTACTCTTACTCTTATCCAGTCAGATGAGAAGATGGATTTCGGTAGGTCTTTCCCCCAAATGTTGATGATTTGAATCATTAGTCGAGAAACCCCTGATTCGAACCTCAACTTGTCAGTCTAAAACGGAGGGCAGACTGGTGCGATGTGTGCTCTGTGTCTTCACCCTCATGTCTGCTCACCCTCGCAATGCTTTCAGCTCCAGTGCTGAATGCTAGTGAAGCCATCTGCCTGTCTCCTACTGCTTTCCAGTGTGATCGTCACTTGCGCTGTCAGCAGTCAATTGGGAGAGGAGCTCTGTAGTGCGTTAGGATTTTACATATTACTACCCCAACAACCCCTATATCTCCATAAATAAATAATGTAATAATACTTAGTGTGTTAAGATACAAATAAACAGGTCGCCAGCAAACAGTTTCACAATAAAAACATAGAAAAAGAGAAAAATATCCACTCATATCCATTCTGCTAACTCATCAGTCTGGCTCAGGATAGTTTCCTTTGTCAAACTGACGATGTCCTCACAGCAGTGGCTAACTTTATAGGCTTAAAACAAGTCTGTCTTTATTTTTATGAAACTGTAAAATAATCTAAGAGCAAAATTAAGAATGGCCTAACATTCCAGACCAGTCTAAAATATCTTTGTGAAACCGGCCCCAGGTCTTGCCGTCCTGGGAGTCTTGTTCATAATCCGGTATGTTGGATATGATGGATAAAGGTGTGACTGATTTCCACTGTCTCACAATAATTCTGTGTCCTGTTAACATGGGTGGTCAGCACCACAGTTTGTTAAAGCCACGCATCTGTAGATTTTTAGATATGATACCTAACATGCACAGGGCTTGGTTCTTATCGAGGGACACATTGAGCAACTCATTTACAAAAGATGTTATTTTTCTCATCTTGTCACAGTCATATAGCATGTATACCATTGATCCAACCTCCTTATGACAGTTCTGGTTAAAAATGTATTACTGAACTATGATCAGGAGTGCATCCTGATCACTTACTGATCAGCCATAAAAGCCATAAAAGCTCTCTTCCAGGGGATCAGAGACATTTTCACACCTGTAGTTCAGTATATTTGGTCCAGACCAAAAAAGGAACCATTGTTGACTTTTAGTTCTAGTCTGGTTTGTGTTCACACTGGCTTTTTACAAAGAAACCAAGAACTGTTAACATGAAGTCATTCAAACTGAGAGGTAAGTCATTGATTGGACATTTTTGGCGACTGTCATCCTGCATCATCAGGACCCACAGGAGGATATCAAATCTGGTGACTGAGTCATGCAGCACTTTAATGCTTCTTATGTGTATATTTATGTTCTCAAAGTTCACGATGAAATAATTGATTATAAGCATTATTAGTATTAGTATTCTGCAAATCGAAACTATTATTTTGTGTGAATGTATGTGTACAAAAAATCCTTTAACTTAATGAGAATGCAGCTTGATCACTTTTGATCACTTTTTTCGTTTCGTTTCGTTTCTTTATTTGCACGTATAAAAAATTAAAAAAAGATACAGTATATAAATTGCAAGGAAATGTGAAGGAGAATTGCCTAAAAACCCTCCAGGGGCTTGAAAAGTGGCATTCTCCAGGCAGCATATTACAGGAAATAATTACAGCAATGTGGTATACACAATTTGTTTGTACCTATTAATAATTTTAGACATAGTAAAAAAAAACGAACACATAGTTTAACATGTACTTGACAACAATGAATCCCATAAACACCCATCTGTTACACAAGTATAATGAATCAGTCATAGTCACAAGACTCCCACACACCCACCACACACACACATCAAGAACACTCATTCATAATACATGCAAATATACACTATCATTAACAGACTAAGAGCATACATGCATGTGATATGGCTTAGATTATTCACAAGACAAAAAAGATTAAAGTGAAAATAACCACAAATAATGACAAAGAAAAACATGCGCTGTTCATAGTAGGCCTTTAGACTTGTATGACAAAGGAAAATAGTAGTTATATAGGCTTATATAGGCAGTCCATATGGAAAATATTGGTTGGTTAGAAGAAGTGATTTCAGGGCTCTTTTAAACAGCTGTAAAGAAAAATTCAGAAAGTGTAAAGGCAGATAATTCCATATTTTGGACCGCTGGTAGAATATACTAAACTGAGATTGGGAAGTACGAGAATGAGGGGGTCTAAGGAAACAAGAGCATTATATGCAAATATATCATGAAAAGAAGGAGGAATGGTTCTTTTTAAGGAACTATAAACAAATAAACCAGTCCGGAGATAGTTCACTTGATAAACACTGAGACCTAATTGAAGAAATAGAGGCTGAGTGGAATGTCTTCGTTGTACACAACTTATTATTCTTATTGCTCATTTCTGAAGATGATATATGGGCTCAAGTTTGGTCTGATGAGTACTAGCCCAAGCTATATTACAATTAATATACGGATAAACTATTGAGTAATATAACATAGTGGCTACCACAGTATTGAACAAGTGACGGGTTTTGCCTAGTTTACCAGTACTCTTTGCCATTTTCATTGTTATGGCCCTGATATGAGGTTTCCAAGATAAGAATTCTTCAAACAGAACGCCAAGGAATCGTGTAGAGCAGACATTAGTTATGAGGATGTTATTTGTGTGTAAGTGAAGGACAGATGTCTGACAAACACAACATTGTCAGTAGAATCAACACTGCTCCATCTTCATTCCTCAGTCCTGTTTCTTCATGAGGTAAAAGTCAACAGTCTTAGAGGTGTGAAAACACACTGCATGCATGACTCACCGTCCTCTGTGTGTGTTTTCATAATTCCTCTAATCTGCTATGAATACATCAGTAATGGCTCTGATAGAAAGAGTGTGAATGTGTTATTGTGTGAACAATAGACTGTAATGACTATGTTGAAGCATTGAACACTGAAATGTGTGTGTGTGTGTGTGTGTGTTTGTGTGTCAGCTGGTAGAATCTGGGACTGAATAGCCGCTAATGAGTTGATGCCTCGAGGTCAGAGGTTGTGTAGAATTGATTGATTGATTGATTGAGACATCTTGTTCAGTACCTGCAGTTTCTGATACAGTTTAGTTACAGTATAGTTACAGTTAACTTCATTTAATTTCATACACAGTAAAAAAAAGACCACAACAGCTGCTCAAATCTAGTGCTGAAATTGTAAATTTATAATCATTTCAGCATTAATAATTAATAAGTTGCTAACTAATTAAAAGTCATTTTTGTAATAATGTGTCCTCCAACCGGTCCTCCAGATTGATTTCCCAGACCTAGTTGAATTTTTGAGTTAGTTAATTTCTTGCTACCATTGAAACACCTCGCCCAACTTCAACATTTTTCTGTTTACCAAAATTATTCTTCATTTAGACATCAGTTAGCAAACCTGGAGGAGAAACAAGCCAAGAAAGACCATCACCATGTCCACAGTCTAAAAACTAGCTAGAGAAACCAATAAAATCACAGTAGCAATAGGTACAAAGTCATCTACATGCTTACAGACAAATTAAGCATTAAGTCATGATTTATTATCAATTTAACAATATAAAAATATTTCCAAATAACTAAAGGCTAAAATAACTCAAACTAATCACCTTTTGTTGGTTTAGAAGCAGAAACACAATTACACATATGACGTACAGTATGTGGTCAAGTAGACTAAAGCAAAAATGTATTTTAAATATCCTTTAAACCTGCAATAACTGATTTTCTTTTTGGCCACTTAGGCTGTATTCACACCAAATCGGGCGTTGCGGCGATTAGCGCATGGTTGTGCGGCGATGTGGGTGTATTTATTTGTGCTTTTGAACGTAACCGATGTGAAACAATCAGAAAATGACATTTATTACCCTGATTCGCCGGCTTTCCCGCTACCACCGCTCCCTCTCTTCATTCACTCACTAGCTCGCTCAACCACCGCTGTTCTCTCTCTCTCTCTCTCTCTCTCGCTCTCTCTCTCTCTCTCTCTCTCTCTCTCTCTCTCTCTCTCTCTCTCTCTCTCTCTCTCTCTCTCTCTCTCAAACAAATGAACACAAACCAAAGGACGTTGCAACTGGCTACACGAAATAATCCAAGCAAGGACAGAACTGGGGTCTCTGCATTTTGTCCGGCATCCCCTGCAGCCCCCACCATCGCAGCCTAAACGCACTACCCCCATTCAAGTGAATGGGAAGACTGGCATTTTCGCCGCAACGCCTGCTTTGGTGTGAATACAGCCTTAGGGGCAGTGAAAACAAGTTGTGAATACAATACTGATATATCATCACTTTATGAAGTTGATATGGAGAACTTGTTAGCATAAGAGTTGTATCCACGATACACAAGATACGCAGCAACATTAGCATTCATTTGATGTTTGTTTCCACCTGATGAATTTAAGTCCAATATTCACTCTCCTTTTAGCTCAGTTTTTGGTCTCTACCAACTCCTGAGGGAAATATCTTTAGCTGTTCAAAGAGCTGCATGCTGCAGCCGAAAACGACGCTGTGAGATTAGTAAGAGTGAACCAAAACAGTAAAGTTGCGGACCATAAAACCAAAACAATGAGCTAAAGGACGCTATAAGGCTCTGTAAAGCTGAGGGGAACTGCAGAGTCCAGTGGAAATTCTCTGTGGGTTCAGCTCTATGAGCGACCCCTTTCACATACAAGTAGTCATGTGATTCATTGTTAATATAAAAATATTGATTATAGCCACTTTCAGTAAATGTGTACAAATAAATGTAGAATTCAGAGGATCAGATAGCAAAATTTACGAGATAGAAAACCATTTGGGTGTGCCAAATATATATAAATAGAAAAAAGGAACACAAGAAATTACATTAATGCATAACAACTTTTATGTCATGTCAAAATAAAGAATAATGTCTTTGGATGTGACTTAAAACTTTACAAATTCTCCTCAGTTGGTGCCACCAAGACTGAACCTACATTGCCTGTGTTTGGGGTTCTGTACATTCCTGCTGCCACAAAATTTTGTATCATGTTTTATCTTCACACACCACAACCTTTGAATACTCCCAACCTTTCTCGGTTTGAATTTGTTGAATAGCCTCCTTGAGTGGTTCTGTCTACTTCTTGTATCAGCCTAAATCTCACGTCATGTTGTCACGTCCTGACATTAAGTGCCGTAATCATGTTGACATTTGTCAGAAGTAGCTTATGCCCTTAGTGGTGCAGAAGACTTGTCATGTATGAACAGATCCTAATAGGTTGTAATGATGTGAAACGTTGTCAGGGTAGGACTGGAGGGGATTAAAGTGTTAATGTGTGAATAGGATGGAAGTGAATTAGTTAATGAAAGGATTCAGGGTGAATAGGATGGAAGTGAATTAGTTAATGAAAGGATTCAGGGTGAATAGGATGGAAGTGAATTAGTGAATTAGAGTAAGGAGGCGAGTTGTTGTCATGTTTGGCTACTTAAATCCAGTTTTCCATTAGAGAAGAAAACACTGTGGACTCAAAGATAGAAGAAGAAATTCAGTTAAGTGGAAAAGAGAGAGAGACACACTCAGACAGACAGTGGCAGGGCGACAGGTCCCAACAGGTTCTTTTGAACTGACAAAGAAAACAACAGCTGGTGATGACTTTCAGTTCTCTGACAGAATGAAAGTTTACCTGCTTCACTGTTATATATGAAGTTGGAAACGGCAGCAGATTTAACCCTCAAAATTCTCAGTAATTTTTGAAGCAATGGGTCCTTGATTTGAGACAGAGACAGACAAAAGCAGCTTCTCATTTTTTAAATGACAACTGTTGATTATGCTCACTGAAGCTAACTAAGCTAGTTAATCAGACATGCTAACCATTGCAGCTTATGTTAGAGCAGATAAACACAGTTTAATCCTTACACTTTTGCTCTTGTGTTTTTGGTTTTGGAAATATTACAAATCACAGCACCGTCCAAACTCTTTAAATGTAGCGTACCTCTGTCACTACAGTCCCACGTACACAGCTTCAACATGTGGAGAAATCCAAAGCTTAACAAACCTAGCATGCCTAGTTACGGTTTGCTATGGTACGATTGGACAATCACTGTTTGGGGAGGGTTTTGGCGAACGGTCGGATAAAGGAAGCAAGTTAGCTTGAGCTCCGCGGGGGTGGGGTGGGCATGATCGGCATTTTTCACTATTTTTAAATTGTATTGACTAAATGTTTCATCAATCAATCAGAAAAAATTAAGATTAATTAATAATAAAAATAATCATTAGTCACAGGCTAATATGCTGCCTTCCTTCAGTCTGATCAACAGAATTTTTTTTTTTATTGATACACGAGTAATCTTAATTTCCTTGTTTTTCTCTGCAGCCAACCATCTTCATTCCAGTAAAAATAAAACTGAATCCTGGTGAGTCCACTTTTATTTTATCCTCTACATTCAGTAAATAAAGTTCCAGCTGGTTTATAACTCAGTTTCTCCTCTCTCTACCCTGTGCATGTGTGTTTATGCTTCTGTTTGTGTGTGTGTGTGTGTGTGTGTGTGCGTGCGCGCATGTGTGTGTGCATGTTAATATATGTGTGTGTGTGTAGTTTTGGTCTTGCGGCGGATCAGAAGAGGAGTCAGTATAAAGAGAGAGCAAGAAGTATGAACTCCACAGGATCAGGGAAGAGCAGCACTGTGTCCAGGTCAGTTCACCTCAACAGGCAGACTCATGGGGGTTTCTGCAGGAATTAATGATCTCAGGTAGAGAGGGGCGGAGACACAGAGGGCTGTTATTAAACTTCAAACCAATTAAATGACACTACAGAGAACTTGTTTTTGAGGCACAGAGCAGTGGTTCCTAACCAAGGGGGGTCCCAAGATGAAATCTGAACATGATTAAAGAAAGTAAAAATAATAATTCAGTTACACAAAATTATAATTATTTTTTCTGATTTTCTCCTAGCTTTTTGGTGAAAAGCCAACAGAGCAGTTGAAGTATAGAAACACCACAGAACTTCATGGAGCCACTTTAGCTCCAATAAAGGATATATTTTGATTAGATTTTTCAAGTCTGTCTTAAAACAAAAGTCAGGTGCCCTTTTGAACACTGGCAATTAAAAGATCACATTCTAATTCCCTTTCAATGTAAGTGACGGGGGACAAAATCCACAGTCCTCCTTCGGTTCAAAACTATATTCCAACATTTTTTCCAAAGCTAATATGAAGCTTCACTGCAGCTCAACAGGGAAACACTGTCCAGGGAAACAAATTTTATGTCAAAAAGATTATTTTGGATATGTCTAACTCAGACTGCTGAAGCCTCATATAAGACTCAGATAAACGTTTGAATGTATTTTTGTACAGAACAAGGACTGTAGATTTTGTTCCCCATCACTTACATTGGAAGTGCATTAGAAAGGTATCTTTTAATTGCCAGTATGAACAGGAGAAATAATTACAGCAAGAAAACCTGTTTCAATGTTCAATGTTGTTTTGAGACAGACATGAACAATTGTAAACCTATCCTTTAAACATATATTTAACTCTTCACTTGTCAGTGGAAGAGGACAAACAGCTGAATTTATTTGCTGCTTCTGTAGCAGCTTATAACAATTATGTGATACAGGACCTTTTAATGCACCATTGCTAAAAAAATAAAAACAAGTTTACTATTATTTTTCTAGGGCTGTATGCAAACCAAGGATTACAACATCATACAGTCCTTCCAGGAATTTTGTGATCACAAGAATAAACACAAATTCAATTTTGTTTTAAATCGCCTCAATTTTTCTGCAAAAAAATGGCCAAAGTCAAAGAATGCTTGCCAATTTTACCAAACACTACAATGTTGCGCGTAAAAATAATCCAGTGCAAATCAAACCTAATCTTTACACTTTCATTATAACTATGTTGGGGAGGATTTTGTATTCCTGGAACTTGTCTTCTCAGGCACCACTTTACCCCCAGGCTGTGTGTCCTTATGGCTAAGATTCTCCAATTGACCATCTAATCCCTAAAATGAAGAATTTCTATGAAGGAGTCCTTTGGCAACATTGCATAACATGGCAGGAAGCACTAAGGTTACCTTATGGACTCTATTCAGGAGAAAACAAACTTACAGAAGCCTTACCTAGCTAGATAACTGCAGGCTAGCGACTACAAGACCATTAAAAAGCCCATAAACAGGACATTCCTGAGATCCAGAGAAATTCCTTAACTGAACTTTTTTTCTTCTCACTGGAATCTATCACATACCATAATTATTAAGTAATTATATCAGAAGTAGTCACAGTTTTCATTTTTACAAATGACTAACAATTTTTAATAATACCGCAACTTAAGGGAAAATAACCAACAAGGGTTGCAGTTTTTTGGGTCATTTTGGGCCAAAATAATCACAAAACAGCTTTGCAAGATCCTGGAGGGGCTGATCCTTTGCTGCTGGTCAGATTTCTTCTGTTCTCTTCCTCCTCTGGGTGGAGCTGTGGAGGAGGTATGGGGAGGGGCAGAGCATTGTTTCAATCTACAGAGAGGCTGAGCCATCACACTCACTAACTACCTCACTAACTAAATAATTAACTAACTACCTCACTAACAGACTAACCCACTGAAAGCAAGCTGTGTGTGAGAAGTACTACCTGGCTGTCTGTTTTCGTAGTGTGTCAGAGGTGTCGGAGCAGTCAGAGGAGCACCCAGAGGAGATCCTCCTTACCCTGCGGTTAGACTGACTAAACTAACCAGCAGACTAACCACCAGCTAACTGAGTGACCGGCTTACTGACTGACTGCCTGTGTGTGTATCCACAGTGTTTCAGAGCTGCTGGACCTGTACGAGGAAGACCCTGAGGAAGTCCTCTTAAATCTTGGTTTTGGTCGAGAAGAACCCGATCTAGCCTCGAAGGTTCCCTCCAGGTTCTTCAACAATTCCTCCGTAGCGCGAGGCATCGACATCAAGGTACTGACAACAGCTTTGTGATAACACTGGAAACAAACTCTAAATGAAAATGTGGCATGTTTTTAAAGCCGATTGAACTACTGGTGACCGCAGCACAAATACCAGTATACTCTCTGTGACTCCAAGTCTGTTCATTTAATGGCATTGAAGCTTGAGTGAACAGGCAGACAAAAGTTCCTAACAGTGATCTCCCAGACCACAGCAGTCTTGTTAATGCTAATGCTAGAAGGGCAATGACAACGTTAACATGCTGATGTTTAGCTGGTATAATGTTCACCCTCATAGTTTAGCATTTTAGCATGCTAACATTTGCTAATTATTTTCAACAGCTAAAAATATTAACATTGTGGTGGCACTACAGGAAAAGTCAGAGGATCACCAAAGTCATTAGGATACCTTGTCTGGGGACCATGAATGTCTGAACCAAATTTCATGGCAATCCATTCAATAGTTGTTGAGACATTTCACTCAAAACCACAAATGTGAACTTGGTGGCAGTTAAGGAATATTCAGGGGATCACCAAAGTCATAAGGATACCTTGTCTGGTACCAAAATTTTGTGCCAGTCCATCTAGTAGATGTTTAGATATTTCACTGCAGAAGTGAAAACTTTGACCTGCAATTGGCAGCACAGAAAAAGTCAGGGGATCATGAAAGTCATTAGGATTCATCCTCTTGGGAACATGGATTTCTAAACAAAATTTCATGGCAATCCATTCAATAGTTGTTAAGATATTTCAGTCTGGACCAAAGTGGTGAACTGCTGCTAGAATGGCTAAAAATCACCAAACTCTCTCACCAAACCAAATCTGTCTGTTTAGTTTTGCCTAGTTGTGGGGGGGGGGTCATTTTACCTGTGAGACACATCAAATGAACCTTTTTGGAGTTTGCTAACTGCCTTGCAGCATTAATCATGGATACTGTTTTATAATGACATCACTTCCTGTGGTTTACCTGCAGGTCTACCTGGGAGCTCAGCTGCAGCGCATGGAAGTGGAGAACCCCAACTACGCGCTGACTAGTATGTACCTCCATACTGTCTACAGTGCTCCTGCATCTGTTCTGCTGTTTATGACTATACTCTACTCTCTACATCCTCAACTGTGTTCTACTGTAGTCAGTCTCAGAAGGGCAAGCAACACCTGAACACCTCAGTACTGCAGATGGAGGGTTAACCATGTTAGTGATGAGAAGCTCAGAGGTTCACATCCTGAAACTGCAGACAGAGGAAGTGAAGCTCAAAGAGAAGAAACTGTGTGTGTTTGTGTGCTGTTCCCAGTATTATTATGGTGTTTTGTGGGGTCCTTCAGCTCTTTTAGCTGTTCTGCCAACTGCCTGAACAACACCGCCAGCAAGGACAAAGAACTGTTTGTCCCAGACGCATACACACACACACACACACACACACACACACACACACACACACACACACACACACACACGCACGCACACACACACACACACACACACACATACATACATACATACACAGACCTGCTCTGCTAACATCCTGGCCTCTTTTTGTTTTCAAACTCGTGTTTGCAAGAAGGTACTGGCTCCCTAATTAAACACACACACACACACACACACACACACACGGCTGCTTCTCTTCATGACAGTTTAACTGTCTTTGTGCTGTAAAAAAAGGCTAAACCAAAGATCCTCTGTGTGTGAGAAGATGAATCACTCCATAGCTGAAAGTACTTCAGGTCTGCAGAAGTTTGATTTTACACTTCAATTGCTGTTTGACCAGTTTGAAACTCATGTCCCAGTTTGTTTGAGGCAAACGAGACAGTTAATGAGTTTTGTTTAGCTGAGCGGTCTAAACATTTGCATTTCAGCATGAACTAGAATTTGTATCTCTGCTCTTTTGGTCTGTGGGTTATGTTGTTCAGTGCAGCAGATTTTATATTTTTGCCACTATGCACCAGTTTTCCAAGTCTTACTGACTTTATGTGGGCCACCCCTTTTATTAGTTTGTTCCATTTCCGGTTTTGTCTCTTAACTTCTGGTTGCTGTTGCTGGCTGCAGCAAATGCAAGTAAAAAGTCACAGTCCTGATCAGTTCACACAGCCTACCATACATTAGTCAAAGTTGGGAACACACGGCTACATATTTGAGGATGTCATAAGGCCTGACAACACCACATCTGCCGCAGATGTCAGATTAAAAAAGACAATATTTTGCGCAAAGTTATGTTAACTAGCTTAGAACTACAGTATATCAACTAGCTTACTGTGTGTTGCAGCAGCAACTCGATGTTACTATGGTGAAAAATTGTAAGAGCTCAGCCCTTCACTTATCAGTACGATGATGCAGGTTATCAAATTATTAAAATTATTTGTATTCTTCACAAACCAGATGATTTTTTACATTGTCGGTCAAGAGTCTGATTTCTAAACACAAATCAAAACATAGTTGTTCACCAAACTATGTAATATATAATATATATTTTATGAATAGTGTAAAAGTATTTGGAAGAATCAGCTTATCACAATAAGAATCACAATAATAAGCCCATGTCATGGAAATGGTGTAACTAACACGAGTCACCACTGTGACTGTGTTTTGGATGAAGAAAAAACATGTTAACACAGTTAAGACAGCTGTTATGATTAGCAGCGTTATGTAAATATTGGTCAATGTTTGTCAGACTGCCGCAGATGAACATCTCATATTTTCCTCCAGCTATTTCATGCTGTGTGTTATATTGTGAAACAGGTCAGATATTTACTAAAATAGCAGCTTGATCATAAGTAGCACATATCCACCTACACAATGCAACACATTCCCACTTCCGGCGTAGACAGAAAGTTAAAAGACAAAACAATGGAGTCAGAGCATTTTCTTGTTGCTGAAACACATAAGGTCATTAGCCTGGGTGCAGATTTGTTCTTTGATTATTTTGTACGAATACTTGAACAGCCACATAAAAGGCTAATTAGGTTACTGACACTGGTAAACAAACTGATTTCTGACCAGTCTTTCCATTTTTTGGGATTGAGATTCCTTTTCAGTCTGTTGGTCTGAGTTATTAACCTCGATGTTGGATTTCTAAAACAACCTGATGCAGTGCATTATGGACACTGAGTGCGGACGAGGCTGCTCATACATACATATTGTTTCCATCTGCTTATCTCAGGATCATGGCCTAATTTTCTTGTTATCTGCAGATAACAACTGAAAGAGTCACAAGCTATTTGGTGGCCCGCACACTGAAGCTCAATGAGCTGAGTCAGGAGGAGAGAAGAGGGCCAACACAGTGCACATTAAAAAGGCCGCTGAGAGAAAGTGAAAGAGATAAAGATTTGCTTGTTGACTGTCAGACTGCTCCTCACTGCATCACTGACTCACTATCATCCATCACTTAAACAAACTATGTGAAAAAATTTCCAACTTTGGTGCCCCTCAGTGGTAATATCAAAAAAGACAATGGCAGACAGCAGTGCAGGATGCTATTCAGGGACGCTGATGAATGGACTGAAAGCAGCATATACAGTAAGGGTGCTTTCACACATAACCTGTTTTGTTCAGTTATAACAAACTCTGCTCATGTGGTTCAGTTTGTCTGGGCTGGTGTGAAAGCTGTCACTTGAACTCTGGTACGTACTAAACAACCGGGCCGAGACTGCCTGAAAAGGAGGGTCTTTGTCTGCTTCCAAGCAGACTCTGGTGTTGTTCGTTTGTGGTGTGAAAGTGAAGCAGACCAATCACAGGACTGCATTTTGGCATATTCACATTATTGCCGAAAAACAGCTTTTGCAGACGCCTCGCCATTAATATGTATGTGGTGTGTTGTGACAGCTCTGCGCGGATGCCTGTGGTGTCAAATTTGGTGTTCAAATTTGTTGAACTTTGACCTGAGCTGCGCTAACCTTTTGTGGGCACAGCCAATCACTGTTGACCACTGCTTTAACTGAAAGATGGACGAAAAACAATAACAAATTGCCCTTATATCAACCCCGACAAAAAATATTTTCACTTGGTGAAAAATCAGCATGCAGATGCAGCTACCAGGTTTGTTACAAAAACACTTTTTGAGTCTGTGAAACGCCGCAGTCTACTGCTAGCAACATTTAGTTTAGTACAGCGCCACCGTGAGTTCTGGAGTGGTAAATACTGCGCTTACCAACGTGGAACATGCAGCCTTGGAAGAGAGCCTTTGTCAACAGCATGTCATGTGGCTCGCTTCATATGTTTAGATAAGGACAGTAGTTTTTTGAAAAACGATCTAATATCGTTTATTCAGTATTAGATACAAGACAAAAAGAGACTTCTTGTACAGCAATATTATGGGGGGAATTGCTGTGGGATCGCTATGTCACACACTATTTAATGGACTCAATGAACTACACAGAGCAGTTTTCACCTGGATTGTTCTTCTGCCAAAAGAATTATTATTATAATAATACTACAGTATTACACTGTTTAAGACTTCACACTTGAGTCGTGGAGCCTGATGTAATACATGTTACTTTTAAACTAACTGCTAACTAACTTTACGAAAAGCTGCAGTGGATCAGATCAAAACTGGATCTTTTTTTTTTTAAGTGAACTGCTCCTTTAACAGTCTCTGGTCTGTCTGTGGTTCCTGGAAGCTTTTTTCTTTCTTTTCCAGAACATTCTCATACTGTTCCAGTGGTTCCCTGGATCCCAGACACGTGTGTGTGTGTGTTGTTGTTTGTTATATAAGCTCTGTTCTCACCATCAGAAAGAATCTCTTGAGATGAAGAGAGAAAAAAAACAGTACTTGTCGTTTTCGCTTATTCCTTACTTCCTGTTTTAGGATCCTCAAAATGAGCATTAGTGCGGAGTCAGCAGTCAGCAGGAAACAGACTCACACAGCATTACTATCATCACACACGGCTGCTGTAATAAGAGGTTCATGTTCTGTAGTAATGTCCAGATGTGACTAAAAAAACTGAACCGTATGACTGACTGGTTTGTAGCTTGGACACAAGAATTTGTTTACTACGTGTTTTAACTTGAAGGTTTATTCATTTGTAGCTTCTTTTAGAATATTTGCAGCATGTTCTAAAGGTGCATTCATTGATTTTGTTGGCCACTTTGGGGTAGCAGAACAAGCTGAAAACTTATACACAATATAGCATATTATAGATGTATAAAGTTGTTCTGGCTAACAGCTGCCTACTTCCACATCCAGCAGACACAGAGAAACATAATCATCTCATTGGAGTTGTCTTTGTGTCCACCTGAAGAATCTTCACTCTCTGTTTAGCTCCGGTTTAGTCTCCTGACCAACTCCTGATGAAAATAATTGTCTCCTTAGCCGCTAGATGTTCCACTTTGTTCACCAGCTACTTGCTAACTTTATCCTTCTGTTGTTTTGTGCTGGGCATGTAATGTACAATTGGTTTATCAGAGCTTGTTCGCTCAAAACAGCTGCCTGCTGCTGGAAACGAGGTTAATGAGCGCACTGAGACTGAACCATACAGTGAATGAGCGTTAAAACCAAAACTAGGAGCTAAAAAAGGCTCAAAAGCTCCATAGAGCTGCAGAGTTGAAATGGATTTAGTGAGTTACATGGTGGGCTACAACTTTGTTGTACATATTGGTAAATTGGCACCATTATAAGTATGCCAACTTTGCTCTTTGCAGTTATTGTTTGCAATGTACTCATGGATGTACAGACAACTATCACTGGATTACTTTCATACTGAAGAAAACGTGATGATTCTCAGACAAGTTCTGGAGTAATAAGGAGCGTCTTTTTCTCTGATTTCTAAGTGGATTTATGGACATTTATTTACGAAGGACACCAGAGACAATGATAGGTCAAAGTGCAAGTCACACTGCAGCTTAAAATGTGTTTATCATGTCTGTGTGTTCAGATTTGACTGAGTTATGACTCTGAGAAGGAGTGCGATTTTTGACGCGAATTGTGGCAGCTTTAAAGGTTTTAAAGGACTTTTCGTTCTTGATGGCATCCGTCAGTGTTTACAAAAGTTCACTATAGCACCACTGCAAGTATGAACTCTCTGTAACAGTAATTACACTAGTTTTCTTTCATGCAGAGAAAAAATTTCAGTCCTTCATCTAAGATTAAATAAGAATGAAAATCACCAAAACTAGAGTTGGGAGATTTCTACATGACAGTGAACTGAATGCCATGAATGAAATTCGTCAACCACAGCAAGTCTCGTTTTTTTAGGATTTGCGGTCAAAATGAGGTCAGAGGTGAGAGAATAAGAGAGAGCAGGCCTGTACTGTATTTCAGGTCATGACATCAGAGCGATTTATGAGGCGTTTACAGAGTGACGGATGAAAGACAGAAGTCTGTTTCATAACAGACTGACAAGTATTTAGACAGCGAGGGATGGAGAGATGGATGGGAGGAGGGGTGAAGGGACGAGTGAGGAAGGAAGGAATGTATGCAAGTCATCATCCTGTTACAGATGAGACAGACAGCTCAACTTACACAACCACAAAAGAAGAAGGGTAGAGGGAGGAGTGGCTCTGACGTCTGCGTCCAGTCCCAACATGAAGCTTTTTGCTAATCAGTCTTTTACTGCAGATAGTTATTGAATCCCAAACTCTTATTTTTGTAAAACAAGTGTTAGAATCAGTAAATGGGAGGGCTGATATTTCATCTGTTTCCAATAATTCTAATGCAGTGACCTAACTTATTCTGGCTGTATCTGAAATCACTCCCTTGATCACTCATTCACTACTCCCTATATAACAAACACTCAAAAGTCTCTAAAAAAAAAAAAGTCACTCAAAACCAGCTTCTACTGATTAGAGCAAAACAAAATCCTCCAGTGTCACAGCTCCAGTGCTTTTTGCTGTTGTGGCTTTTTGACTTAAAGTAGCTATAATCGATCATTTTACAATGACAGTGTGAAAGGGGGCGCTCGTACTGATGGACTGACGAAGAATTATCACCTGGATCTGCAGCTCCCCTCGGCTTTATAGAGCTTTATAGTGAGTTTCAGCTCATTGTTTAACTGTCCGGCCCACAACTTTATTGTTTTGGTTCACTCTCACAGCTCTCACAGTGTCGTTTCTAGCCGCAGCAGGCAGCTGTTTTCAGTGAAAAAGCTCTAAAAACACACTAAAAACCCAGACACAGTTAGCGAATAGCTGGTGAACATAGTGGCGCATTTAGCAGCTTAAGAGCCACATATTTCCTTTAGGAGTTGGAGTGTCCAAAAATCAGTTATTGCAGGTTGAGAACAGCCTCCTTCAAAATCTTAGAGATTGGCTCTGTGAAGCACTTTTTAACTTGTTTTGTTTCTGTCTCTCTCAGGTCGTTTCCGTCAGATTGAGGTCTTGACTACAGTAGCAAACGAGTTCTTCGAGCTCTACAGTCAGGTTTCTGGTCAGCCTGTCCAACGCATTAGCTCCAGGGACCAAGGTAACCATAGCAACCACACCAAGTCCACCGAAGAGCAGTTTTTCTGTAGTCTAGATTTTAAGTGGAGCAGAGAACCACGAGTCTTACACTGATTTATGAGTGTTTTGTAGCAAAATAAAACTTTGCAGGATCTGATAAATATATAGTTATTCAAGAAAATCATCAAACTAGAAAAAAACAACAAACAAAAATCGGGGACTTTGCTATAATCATGTGATGACTTTCCAAGAGTTTACTAGTTGAAGAGATGGATAATCAATAATTAATTTAATTTGTTAGCTACTTTTAGATGTATGCATAGTCTTAGTCCTGAAATCAAAAGTCTATTTGAATTTTAGTCATATTCTTACTTGTAGTCAGTTTAAAATCGACAAAAAGCTGGAACACTAACCTTATTAGATGATTATTACACATTGTTGTGTAAAATGGACATTTTTGTCTAGCTTTCGTTAAACCCAATTTGAGCATTTTAGTCAAACATAAGAAAACTGCGTCCGGATTGATTCTTGTTTAACTGATTGAAAAGTCTCCTCTTTGTCAACAAAAACGTATAGAAATGTCTTTTAATTTTTTATTTTCAAATAAAGTGAAGTTTTTGTTTCATAAAGTCTATTTTGTCTCAATAATGTCTTCACTATGGACAAAGTTAGTTGACGAATATACTTTGTCACAGTTTACGTTAACAAAATAAGCACTACATTTAAATGATAGTATTTTTTATTCTGATCCGTTTGTCTTGTATGTCTCTCAGGGGGAGAAGGAGGAGAAGGAGGGGGAGGTGAGCCATCTCCTACTTTGAAGAGGAGCAGCAGCTCAGCTCGGAATGTCGCCAAACTCCTCAAGAAAACCATCAGCAAACACAACCTGCACGTGTCCACCCCAGAGTCACCTGAAGCACACACACCTAAACAACACACAGAGCTGAATGGACACGCCCCCTCTGATCACACAAACACCAACGGTCACGCACACACCGGTCCTGAACAGGATGGCTACAGTACTGACCCCGACCACCAGGCAGAGACAGCCAACCAGAAACACAACCGCAAGAAAGACAGCTGTTCCCTGGCGACAGTTACAGAGGAAACCAACGGGGATGGAGAGACAGACGACAGGTACTGATGGACAGATCGGTAACGGTGGCTAATGTTAGCTAGATACTTTTTAAACCAGTTTGCAGTGGTGGACTACTCAGATCTTTTACTTAAGTAAAAGTAGCAGTACAACAGTGTAAAAATACAAAAAAATCTGGTAAAAAACCTCGTTTGGCCAGTTTATTCTACCAGCGGGATATCTGATGACTGGCAGGGCGTATGTATTGATGGCTCAGATCTTGTTCTTCCCATTCAGCTGACTTCAGGACCTGCCTCACTCTGTGTAGGTATTTGGCTGTGGTTGACTTCCTTGCTGCCTCCTCGTGGTTTCCGTTTGCTTGCGGGATCCCAAGGTATTTGTAGCTGTCCTGAGAATCTGCACTGTTGCCTTCACGTAGTTCAACCCCCTCGGTTCTGATCATTTTCCCTCTTTTTGATACCATCCGACCGCACTTGTCCAGTCCGAATGACATTCCAATGTCGTTGCTGTAGATCCTAGTAGTGTGGATCATTGAGTCGATGTCTCGCTCATTCCTGGCATACAGCTTGATGTCATCCATGTAGAGAAGGTGACCAATGGTTGCTCTACTTCGGAACCGGTATACGTAGCCACTCTGTGATGATCTGGCTGAAGGGGTTCAGGCCTATGCAGAACAACAGCGGGGATAGTGCATCACCCTGGTATATGCTGCACTTGATGGTGACTTGTGCAGTTGTCTTTGAGTTGGCTTCTAGACTTGTTTTCCACAGCCCCATTGAGTTCTTGATGAAGACTCTTAGTGTCCTGTTGATCGTACATTTCCAAGCATTCCAGTATCTATGTATATGGCATTGAGTCGTAGGCTTTCTCGTTGTCAATCTAGGCAGTGCAGAGGTTGGTCTGCTATGTCTTGCAGTCTCGAGTGACTGCTCTGTCGACCAGTAGCTGGTGCTCCCCTGGTATTACTACCAAGTCCCTTCTGGGCCATTCCATGTGCCTACTCATCTTAGCCGCTATGATGCCTGACAGGAGGTTCCATGTTGTGCAGAGGCAGGTTATTGGCCGGTAGTTGGATGGAATCGTTCCCTTCAGTGGATCCTTCATGATCAGAACTGTCCGTCCTTGGGTTAACCATTCTGGATGGTTCTCATCCATCAGCAGTTGGTTCATTTGTGCTGCTCTTCATGCCTGGCACTCTTTCTTACTCTCATGTCTGCCATTGTAATGGTTACTGGATCGTGTTCTGGGCGATTGCTGTGTTTATTGCTGTCTGTTCTTAGATCCACTAGCCACTGAGCATTGGTGTTATGTGATGCTTCCTTCTCTACTGTCCTGTCTCTACTCTACTTCTTCTACTTCTTCAGTCTCAGCCCTGGGTGTTCTTGTGTTATTAACCTGCCACTAAGAGTACACTTTGGATGGTTCGGTGGAGAACATCCGGTTTATTCTCTTGGCTTCTGCTTGTTTCAGCATGTTTGTTGTACCTCATCAATCTCTAGTTGTGATAGCAGTTGCCGCTTGCAGATGTTAGAACACTGAGCTAGGACTTGTTTCTTTGTCAGTGTAGATGTTGAGTTTCGAAGCATCCATATATCCCATAGCCTCTGCATATAACCCCTCTCACTGGGGTAAGCACGTAGCATATATGTATATATAGTCACAAGATAAACCTAAGGGGTCGCGATGATTAATGGGGAAAGGAAAAAACAAATACAAAGTTCTGATACACACATTTGTTGTAATTTTTTGGACTTTTCTATTAATTAGCTTTTTTCGTGAAATGGTGGTTGATTTGATCTAAACAAATATTGAAATGAAACCCTCTTAGAAGTTTTTCGTGGAACTCATATAACAACTCATATACATCTGAAACTGACAAGGGGGCCAAACTAGACACCGTCTTTAAGTAACGAGTCACAAGGTTGGAAAAAAGTTGGAAACCACTGGTTTAATTTTTAACAATACATTGTATTTTATGTGCGTATCATATGTTTTATATATATAAAATAACTAGTAATTGTCAAATACATGTAGTGAAGTAAAAAGTGCAATATTTCCCTCTGAAATGTAGTGGATTATAAACATATAGAGTAGCATAAAATGGAAAGTTCAGTCAGATTGGGTCAGTTCGAGACCAGAAGCCAATGTGTCTCGCCCTGCTTCATAGAAATGAATGGGAAGTGAATTTCAATCTGACTGTGCCTTAACATCTCCCCTCCCATCAGTCCTGAACAGAGCAGCAGAGGACCAGCAGCCAATGGAGAGAATCAACCAGAGTCAGCTGACTTTCAGTCAACCAATCAGAGAACAGAGGAGGGAACCCACGTAGTCAAAGAGGTGGAGGAGGAGAAGAACCTGACCTCAACCCCAGAGAAAGCTCCTCCCACCCTGACCCCGCCCCAGCTGGCCCAGCTACGCACCAAAACCACAAACTCTTTCGATATGGAGGAGGTACGGTGTTCTCCTGGGTTTTCTTGGGTTCTTCACACTTGTATTTGGTAGTCAGGACTCTTCCAACACAGTGTTCTCCAACCTCCTCCCACACATAGGAGGTGTAATGTTGTCCTGGGTCACATTGTCACTGATGACTTTTTAGTAATTTCTGATCATTCAAATCACCTTCCACATTGAGGAGTTCTGGGTTGATCAAACCATCTCACCACCTCCAGTTAACAACATTATCCTCATGTGTGTTGTTCATGTACATCTGCGCCCCTGAAGCCAGTGAACATGGCCTGCAAAGGTACTCTAGCAGTCAAATTCTACTTAACAAAAATAGTTTTGCAGTAGACTCCTTCTGGAGTATACAGGAAGAAAGCATAGTTTATATTTATTGATTCATTTAATTTCCCCGCCACCATAGTATGCTAGGGGAATATGCCTATATTGAAACCCGAAAGTTCACGGTGCAAATGATGGCCTTGATTGATCATTATGGGTACAGTTAAATTAGTTCACAACATATAAACAGCACATGTGTTGTATGATTTGAACAGCTTCCTGTGGAGCTTATGCTTCACGAACTATGCCAAAATGGACAAGTGACAAATGTGAAAAACACATCAAAAACCAGTGTTTATTGCTCTGATGGAGGTCTGCTGCTTTAGGGGAACAAGCATGTTGAGCTAGTGTATCTGCATAAATCATAAATGTTTATAGACTGACCTCTTAGTTAAAGGTCTCATGTTCTTTTTTTGAGTGAAGGTACTGACCGTCAGCAGCTTTTTGTTTCTTTCTTTTGAAATTCAGTCTGTTGTTTGTCCTTCAGATTCAGAGTAACGAAGATGAGGCTCTGCCACACAGAACTTCCAGAGCCACTGGTGAGTTCATCTTAACTTCTGATTTCAACTTCGGACCTTAATGTCTCACTTAACTTCAAGGTCCCCAGTGGAGTTTTCTTGTAAACAAAGAAAAGTTATGTTTACATTCAGTGTTACTCACCAAAATGCTATGTGTGTATCTTTGAGGTCTAATTAATGTCTCAGTGCATTTTCTTCCTCATAAAACATTTACAAAACAGATTTTTGAACATTTTGAGACCTGTATTGTTGCAGCTATTGCATATCTATTGAGTATGTTTCTGTAGAATTTGAGAATATAAATGTATTCTGATCTGTCAAGTGTATATATGAGAGTTTATATATGCAGCCTGTTTCTATATGCAATAAACATGTTTCCTGTGTCTCAATTCACTCCGATCTCAGCGAGGACAGACTGTCCTGTCTCTCTATGCTAATACTTTATACTCACTATAAATGGTTCTACTCTGCCACCAGCTGGACGGACGGGGGAACTGCAGGAATAATAATTGTGTGTCTCTCTCTCTCTCAGACCTGTTGAGGACAGTCAGTCAGCAGTCAGACAGCAGTGGTTTTGCTGAGGAGCCCTCTGCCGACTCCAGCTACCTCAAGGTCTGTTTGTGTGTTTTGTTCAAAGTCTTTCCTGCCTGTATCTCAGTTTGGGTCGCCAACTTTGACCTTTAAGTTATTTGAACCGACTCATTTAATTCCAGTCAGAGCCTTATCTCACCAGGGGAGAAACAACCCTGCAGATTAACCACATGTGAACTTGAAGAAAATTATTTCATGGTGTATAATGACACCTTGTAAGTCAGTCTGGAACATTTATCTCTGAGGAAAAAAACATTCATAACCTCTTAAGCTGCTGCAGAATATCATATGTCTGCAAAAAGAAGGGTTCAGCTAATAAAATCTTTAACATATACATCAGATTCAGCAATTACAAATCAAGCACACACAGTGATGTAAGTAACAATATACAACAAGCAGTCCTGATTGAAGAAAATAGCAGATAGAGTGGAGGTGAGTCCATTATTATCTACTAAGTGGACACCTGGGGGTCTATTTTTTCTCTTATACAAACAGGGTCTGTGTTTAGATCCTCCTACATGTTTTAAAGTGTGTATGTAATGCAATAGATCAGAGTGAACACCCCACCTCCCCCAATGTGAGTACAAGGCAATGCAACAATACAGTATATATCTCATGGTGACTTCAATGCTGCTGCTACTGCTCAGTTTATCTTTCCCTGCAGAAGTTCATTTTAATTTACTAAATAATCACTAATTTAACAGTGGTGGAAAGTAACTAAGTACATTTACTCAAGTACTGTACTTAAGTACAATTTACAGTACATTATTTCAATTCTATGCTACTTTATACTTCTACTGCACTACATTCAGAGGGACATATTGTACTTTTTACTCCACTACATTTATTTGACGGATGTAGTAATGTGTTACTTTTCAGAGGAACATTTTAAAACAATTATCCACTATTTCACAAAAGCAAGGATTAGAGAAAAGTCCAAAAAATTAATAGAAATTTGTGTAGTAGAACTTTGTTTTTTCTTTTCTACCCATTAATCATCTTACGACCCCTCAGATTTTGCTTGTGACGCTTTGGTTGGGGTCCGACCCCTAGCTTGGGAACCACTGCACTAAACCACCTAACTGTATATAAAGTTACACTAGCTACAACAGTAAAATGCTGCTTATACATTGATGCAATAATCATAATATAATCAGTCACATGGTCCATTTTTCTTCAAAATGAGAATAATACTTTAAATAGATTTTGCAGATAATACGTCTGTGCTTTGACTCAAGTCGGAGTTTGAATGCAGGACTTTCACTTGTAATGGAGTATTTTTACATTGTTTTATTGGTACTTTTACTTAATATAAGGATCTTCTTCCACCACTGGTAATTAATTGTTAATTTATTGTAATTAGGTGCAGGAGAGTAGTGACAGCTGTGACAGTGAGACCACTGTGACATCACACCCTTCACTAGATGTGGCCACGCCCCTCGCAAAGGACCAACCAGTGTTTGAGCTGCCAGATGAGGTAGAGGCGGGGCCAGGTGGGGCTGCTGAGGCTCATGGGAGGAGTAGTAGAGTAGGAGAACACGAGCATGATGGGAGTTCAGAGCAGGTTCCACAGTACACAGCCCACCAGCTCCCCAGGAACAGACCAATGGGAACACAGCAGGATGAGGCCCGGGACGAGGAGCGAGTTGAGAGTGGGGACCGGACTGATCCAGAACCAGAACCAGAGGTTGCCCAGAGTATGTCTGCTTCAGAACAAGAACCACAACACACTCAGAACCAGACCAAGAATGCCGCAGACACAGACCCACCAACAGAGGGAGTGGGTGCTGAGACCGAGGCCCAAGAAGAGCAAGCATTCTTGGATGATTCTGGTTTACTTTTTCCTTCTGCTCCATCCTCTCCAGTTCTCAGTGCTCTGAACCGAGCAAAACAGAACCAGCTGAGCCGGACAGGGCAGCAGGTCGACCCCCAGTCTGGTGATACGCCCCAAATCCCAGGGAGAGGACGAGGAAGAGGGCGTATCCCCATGCAGAGGTCCTCCTCCCTGCCCAACTCGTTCCTTTCACCCTCCAGGGTCGTGTCCTCTGTCAGGATCCAGTTTGGGCGAGGCCAGGCATCCTGCACCCAGCCCAGGTACTCCTTCAAATACACCCAGGAGGCCGGAGGAGACAAGGAGGAGGAGGAGGAGGAGGAAGGACAAACCAATTGTCTGTCTACTCTGATCATAAACCCTGCCTCCTCGTCTGACTCTAGAAACCAACCACCAAGGCTTCCCACAGAAGCTCTCATCCCACCTAAACCCATCCCACACTACCTAATGCGGTCATCCAATTCCCTGCAGAGCTGTAGCCCTCCTCCTGTTTGGTCCCTAGGAGGCCATGCCCACTCCTGGAGCACCCAGAGTGTTCCTGATGTCTCCTCCAACTATCAGCAGCTGGGCCAGTTCCAACAGAACATGACTGCTAACCAAAACCAGCAAAGTTGGAATCCAGGGCAGACGATGTTCCCTTATCCTAACCCTAATCCTAACCCTGCAGCTCAGTACTCAAGTAACCCAAGCCCCAATCCTAGTCCCAGCCTTAACCCCAGCCCATACCCCTTCATTCTGAACCCTCCTCTGCAGTACCCCTCCCCTCTCCAGCCATACACCAGTCTTCCTAACCTCCTTCACCACCACAACCCCTCCTTTCTCCACCATTCTAGTCTGACCAGTCTCCACCAACCTACAACTCCCACAATCCCCCAGCACGGCAGCCTCTCCAACTTGCATCAGCCCTCATCTTCCACGGCTCCTCACCGCGTCAGTCTCGGCTACTTGCCTACGGGAACTCCAGTAATGCACCACCAGGGCTACAATCCTATATACAGTCATCAGTCACCTTACCATGCCACTCCTCATGGCTCGCAGTTTGCCTCACCCTACCTCGGCTATCATGGGTACAACATGAACCCACACCTGGCGTTCCCCCACCCTGTCACCCAGTGTCCACCACTGGCCCCAGAGCACAGCCTCCACCCAGGGCTCACTCATCCTGCTCCAGGCTTCCTCCAAGGCGTGGCCTCAACCCACAGCCCAGGTCACAGCATCCACCCAGGGCTTGCTTCTCCTGCTCCATCCAGCACTGAGATGCAGCTGAGGAGAGTTCTGCATGACATCAGAGGAACGATACAGAGACTGAGCCCGGTTAGTCCTCTGCAGTCCCAGTCTCTTAACCTCTTTTTACTTACACTCTAGTCACTTTAGCTGTAGTCTGTTGTGGTTGTAGTCCTACTGTTTTTAAATGTGTATTACAACTTCAGTTTTATTTTCGTAGCTCTTGCCATAAAAATAGGTCCAGTGGGACAAGAAACACGAGTGGTTAGACAATCAGAAAAGCCAGCAGTTTGCCAGATTAACTACTACTGTATTTGGAGGTAAAAAAAAAAAAAGCACATCCATAATGTTGTTAATAATCTCTCATTGGGACCAGTAACTTCCTGTAGTTTCCACTGGTTGTCTGGAACAGGTCCGGACCAAAAAATTGTTTGGCACATATCTCCCGTACAACGACGAGTTGTTGTTTTTACATTTTGGGTTTTGTATGGATGAAGAAGATACAGTATGTTAATTAGTGAGCTTTGGAGGTGCTGGTAGGCATTTTGTTACCTTTGTACAAAGCCAGGCTAGCTGTTTTCAGGCTTTATGCTAAGTTATCTGGCTTCAGGCATTAGCTTCATATTTAGCATGCTGTCATGTGAGAGGTATTAATCTTCTCATCTAACTCTCGGAAAGAAAGCAAATATTTCCTTAAATGTCAAACTTTTCCTTTAAGCTAATGGTGGATGTTTACATTGGACAGTTTGTGTTGTAATTTTACCGCTCACCTTTGTTTTTTGTCTTGACTAACCTAGGGGTTTGTTTAAAATATGTGTGGTCATCTGACTGCTCAAATTTGTTGCCCCATTAGACCTGTTTTTGTCTGACCGGTTTATGTTTTTGCTGCGTTCCAAGAGCACTCTGTATGTGTTGCACGTGATTCCATTCTCTTGAGCTCTAGTGTATTTAGTTCGGGTGTTTTCAGTCAAATTTGCATATATTCTTAAGAAGTATTTTAGTTCTTGTGTTTTAGACATAGGCCTTGAGTTTCATGGTGTTAAACTGGCAGTAACGGCCCATATCGCTGTGGACGGAAAGTTGTGATTGATTAGCTGTTCCCTGCTGACCCCTGAAACCCCTCTCCAACACTGGGGGCAATGACATCACTCCCTGTAGTTTAGTTGATGGTTTTGATTAGGTTAGCTTTAACTTATCCTTTTGTCAGCTTGTTGTGTTCCAGTTCCTGTCCTGACATCACTGTCCTCTCCATCTAGAACCGAGCCGACACTCCGGACGCATTCAGTGAGCACAGAGCAGCTCTGCCCGGCCACCAGGTACTGTCATCCCTCATCACTCCTTATGATGCCTGTCTTCTTTTTGTGCAGCACTCTGTGCTTGTCTTGCATGGGAAGTGAAGTGGTGAAGTTTGTGGGTTAAATCCAGTGGCGAGACTTCCTGCAGTTAAAGTCTGTTTAACTCTCACCAGGTATAGCTTTTATTGGACTTCCATGATACAAACACAAAATCACAAGTTCCCTTTGAAGGCAGATATGTTCTCTAACTGGGTCATTACTAAGGTGATGACATGTGAGACTCCATACTTACATATTTCCCACCACTGCGTATTCAGAGTCATATAATAAACTGACATTCAGGCTTTCCATAACCTAAAATTTACATAGCGTTAGTTTGCAGTATGATGTATTGAGACTGTTTCCATCCAGGAAGCAACAGAGAGGACTGTTGTTGTTGTCATTATCATAAAAGTTTGTTTCACTTTGTCTCTCTTTCTGTGTATTCAGTCTTTGGCAGAGTTTCAGCAGAAGAGGCGAAGTCTGAACTTGTTCCGCAGTCAGATGATGGACCTGGAGCTGTCAATCATCCAACAGCAGTCTCTGGTCTACAAACACCTGAGCCCTACTGACAGGTGACTCATAACAGCAAACAGATACATGTTCCACAGTAATCTGAACTGTGATGATATGTGATACTATGATACAAAACAAACCTGGTGTGTGTTTGTGTGTGTGGATGTACAGGCTGGAGGTGGAGCAGCTTCAGTCTCTGAGGTCAGCAGTCAGAGAGGAACTGCAGGAGCTGGAACAACAGCTGGACGACAGACTGTTGGAGCTGACGCATCACACACAACACAGGGTATATACGCACAATACACACCAGAGGGTATACACACACACAACACAGGGTATATACACACACCACAGGGTATATATGCACAATACGCACCAAAGTTTATATACACACACACACACACACACATCCTTGTACTTCTATCTTTGTGAGGACCGTCATTGACATAATGCATTCACTAGCCCCTTACTGTAACCTTAACCATCGCAACTAAATGCCTAACCCTAACCCCAACCCTCACCCTAACCATAACCTAATTCTACCCTAACCCTTAAAACCAAGTCTTAACCTTCAAACAGTCCTTTGAAGTGTTGAGCACCAGCCAAAATGTCCTCACTTTCTAAAAAATGTTCTCACTGTAGGTAAAAAACGTATTTCAGTCCTCACTATGTAGCAAGTAAACACACACACAATACAGGGTATCATGCATTTGGCTGGTCAGGAACCTTTACTGCAGTAGGTTTTTAAAACCCCTTTTGAGACAATTTATGTGATTTTGAACTAAACAGATAAACTTTACGAGATTGGACCGTGTAGTAATGCTGTTAGTCCTGCTTTCTTCCTCAGGGTCTCCATAGAGACGGCAGTGTTGACAGTCTGTCCACCGCCTCTGCACTGAGAGCCATGGAGCCGGTCAGCATACACACACACACACACACACACACACACACATTGTCATATAAAGCTAATAATGCTAAAGTTTGTTTTAATGTACGACCTTTTCCTGTCTATCCTCCAGGTGTCAGACCTCCTCAGAGAGCAGCTTTTCCTCCAATCAGAGCTCAGCTACGACAGTCATGCCCCCTCCACTGACCCCTCCTCCCGATCCTCCAGTCCGGTCCGAGGAGGAGATTGCGAGCAGAGAAGAGGCGTGTACCGTGCATCTATAAACATAACGCCTGTCCTCCCTACTCGACCCAATGCACACACTGAGGAAGAGGAGGAGGGGGAGGAGGGAGAGAGGGATGGAGGGGGAGGAGGAGGAGCAGAAGAAGTACCAGAGGAGGAGGGAGCAGCAGGAGGAATCAGAGTGGAGAACCTGCAGCAGCTCATCAGAGAGGTAACAGTCTGTCAGACTTTGTCATTTTGTCATCGTGTTTGTTTTTAAATGTTTATTTTTATTTCGTTTTAATCTCTTTAAAAGGACAACAAATATTTTTTGCCATAGGTTTTGTTGACAAAACTAACACTCCATTTTACATTGTTGGTCATTAACAAGCACAGTGTTAGGATGTAGCAGCAGAATATTACTGTTGATGTTGGTTGTTTCTGTTGGTTTATTTTTAAAGAACTTTTCAATCCCCATGTTGTCACACAGCTGTTTGAAATGGGCCCTCGTTTTCTGCCGTCAGAAAAAAGTGACATGATGTCGCTTCATCTAAAAGAGAAACTTCTGGAGCATTTTGCACAGTGCAGCTAATTTTAAGGATAGTTCGACATTTTGGGAAATACGCTTATTTGCCTTGTTGCTGAGAGCTAGATGAGAAGATTGATACCACTCTCATGTCTTGTTTTTTTCAAGATTCGAGAGAGCGTGGCGCAGGAGGTCCGACGGGAGATCTACAGCGAGCTGCTGGCTACAGTGTCGCCACGGCGATCGCCCCTGCCTGCCAGGCAACACCCCCTGTAGTCATGGCAAGAGCAGAGCACTACCCCTTTCACCTTCAGCCTTAATAACCACAGCCTGAGCAGCAACACTGTCTGCAACACTGTATAGCTGAGTAACACTGTATGTCTGCAACACTGATAATGAAATGAACACATCACCTACATGTGATAAACCCCGCCCACTCCGCCTGTGTGATCGCCCCGCTGTTAAGGACCACGCTCGTTACTGAGAGGTGGAGGGCGGAGTCTCGGACAGGACGAGGACGTTTACATGTCTGGTTGGCTGGTGTGATGCATGCTGGGAACGCCAGTCTGGACTAGCCCGACCCTGTGAACCATCAGCGATGATGTGTTGCCTTTTCCTCACATCCTGTTTCCTTTTTTCTAAACTGTTTTGAAAGCCAGGCCTAAAACTACTACGAATGCCACTAATACTACTAGTACTACATCTAGTACTGCTAACAGTACTCTACAAGTACTACCACTACTAGTCCCAGTCCTGTGGATGTCCCCATCAAGTTCTTTTTCCCCCACTCCTAGTCTGAGATCAAATCAGGACATGTTATTAGATCAACACACAGGTGACCAAGTTCTCTTAAAAGTACTGTAAATGCCTTTATAATCTTTTGATCTATGCTCTCACGCCTTTTATTAAGGGGTTACATTCCTTAATCTTCAATAAGAGTAGCGTCTACTGAGGGTCAAACTGAGCTTTTACCCCTTAAAGTTACTCATTCCATGCACATTTCACCTTAAATGTTAAAGGTTCAATTAAGGAATTATGATCCTACAGCTGTCAACATTCCTTCATCATCATCATCATCATCATCATCATCATTGTCATCGTGTGTCTGTTCCTCTTACCTCCATCAATTTCTGTATTTTCTCTGATGTGACATTGCTCCCTGCTGGTCAGTCCACCTGAGGTTAATTCACGCAGGTGTTTTCAGTTATTTTAGCTGATGAAAAGGGGTCACCAAAAGTCAATTTATTATTTTTACACCTGCTCAATAAAAACATGTTGTGAATGAAAGGATTTTACAAAATGTTGGACTGCTCCTTTAACACTCACAGTCTTTGCTTTGTGCGTGTGCTGGTTACTGAGCAGGTGATGAGGTTAGTGTGTGATGTCATGAGGTACTGTGGAGGTCAGGCTTAGAGGTCAAAGGTAACTCTGCAGCAGTAGCAGGTTTTGGTAAGTTGTCGTGGCGACAGCGATGATGATGATGTTGATGATGATGTGATGACCGGTCAGAGGGAAGAGCTTAGTGAGCAGATGTATGTATGGGTGAGCGGGCAGTGTTGCCCAAACCTTAGCTGTGTTAGCATGTTAGCTGCATTAGCATGTTAGCTTCACACTGTCTGATGACAAATCTGTGTGCAATAATATGAACATATATACTGATTACTGAGACTATTGTGAATAAATTATCAGTAAATCACTGCTAACATTTCAGATGTGACCAGTCATCCTGCACCACTTCAGCACAAACTTTCTACCTGCATCTCTGATACAAATTAATCTGCAGCTTGCTGGTTTTATTGAGAGAAACTCTGATCACACAGAATCCACAGAATTGATTGATCGCTGAACAATTAATTACCAAGTAGTGAATATCTGTTTTCTTTAGCATTAAAACGTGTGTGTAGTGTCTGTGTGGTCCCTCACAGGTTTCCGAATGTACTGATTATTGAAGACAGAAAATCTTAAACATGGGAGAAGCTGAGGTAGCTGAGTGTGACTGGCTGGGAGACCTGTCAATCAAGACAAATACCTTTTTTTTGATCTTCATGGAACAGTGACTCTGAAAATGTCCACACAGACTCGCATTAGAATTTAAAATTATCCACTGAAAGCTGAACGTTTGGCAAAAAATGTATTGACTTTGTGTTTTGCAGATGTTTCATTCTTGATCTTTGGGAACAATGTATGGTGAAGAGAATCAGCTCAAAGGTCCACTTATTAATGAGTCTGAGCTTTCAGCCACATCTCACAGTCTTTATTCAGCTGGCTCAGATGTCATCACGTGACCTAAATGTGAACTTTCAATCACGTGAATGCTCTAATTCATTATTCACTTGACCTTTGACTTTCGATTCTCTTCACCAGTTGACTTTGTGTTTTTGGAAAATGTTTTTTTTCATGTTCACTGATCACAAACTCTGCTCTGCTGGACCAACACTCACTGTGATCTCCGAGGCTCTACATGCTTTTAAAATTGTTTTTTTAATTTTTTTTTTTATTGATCAAGAATCCTTCACACACTTTTAATTACACTTCACTGTCTGTCTGTTGGTGTCTCTTAATTTCTATTGATGTCTATTAATGATGATGTGCGTTTTGTATTGATGTCAGCGGGATGCAGGGGAGGGTTCACTCTGTAGAGATGAGAATAATAAAGATGTATTTATTTTCAGATACAGGTGAGTGCTGACTCCTTTCTGAGTGTGTGTGGAACAGCTGTTTCCAGCCTTAGACCTACACACAAGGATATAGAAAGTACTCAGAGCTCATATCTCTGCCAGGGCTGCACCTGTGGTGGAAAGCAATTAAGAACATTTACTCAAGTACTGTACTTAATTATAAATTTGAAGTACTTCTACTTTACTTACTTGAGTACTTTAACTTTATGCTACATTATAGTTCTACTCTTCTACATTTCAGATGGAAATATTGCACTTTTTACTCCACTATGTTTATCTGACAGCCATACTTTCTAGTTACTTTAGAGGTCAAGATTTTAGATACAAAACCAATAATGAGCTTATGATAGATGATGCATTGTTATAGAATGAACTACACTTAGACTGACATTTCAACTCCTTCCGGTGCTTACGCTTAGACTGAAACTTTTTCAGCATTTAACTGCTATTTCAACTTCTTTTAGCGTTTGTATTTCGGCTGCCACTTCAACGATAACTTCAGCTGTTTTAGTATTTCAAATGTTCAAACTACAAAATGCAAGCACATATATATTTTCTTAAGAAATGTTTGCCTTTTTTATTTGGATATAATTAAGCAGTTATACGATATTTCTACTGTTTTCCTCCATCGAACTGTACGTTTTCCTAACCTAACTTCTAAAACACAAGGGACTAATCACACAACATCCTTGGAGGAGAATTATTATTATCACTACCAGGGGGCGATATGAAAACAGCCGCTCCGTTCAAACCCGTCAAGACTTTTATTATGAAATCCGGAAGCTAGCCCTGACCCTGACCGGAAGTATTTTGGTTTATTGTAGGAAGTTTTCCGCCAGAAGAACGACACTGATTTTCTAAAGGGACGAAAAGACGGGAAACGGAACGGTAAGAGGATATTTTACAGCCAAAGAAAGTCAAGTAAAAAGATAGAGTTTCTCTTCAAAGACGGAGAAGGAAAAGTCTGGAGGTTTTAGCAGCTAAGCTAACTAGCTGGAGCTAAGGTAGGATTAGCAGAGTAGCTAACTTTAGCTCATCCAAACACACATGGCGATAAAACTGAGACGTTCGTTTGAGATGGTTTTGCAGTTATAGATGATATTGTTTTTTTTGTTTTTTTTTAAGTAACCCTAAATGACTAATTTAGACGTACGGACTTATTTATTTAGCTTAGTTATATCCGGTTGAAGATATGGTCACTTAACATAGTGTTAGCTAATTTAAAGGTAAATCTAAACTCCTTTTTAAAAGTGATAAGTTATGTATTTCCTGAAACTCTCCAGACACGTTAAATTGTCTTCAAAGGGTCAGTTAACCCAAATATCAAAACAGCAGCTGTGGAACTTCGTTTCTACCTGCTGCGGTTCGGAAATATCTGTCATTGAGACAGCACAGAAAAACAACATTTGTAAAAACTCATTAGCAGTGTGTCTTGTCACTAGAGCTGAACCGATTTCAGTCGAAAGACAGAAAATAAATCGGCAAGTAGTGTTATAATCGTTTAATTCAGTTGTCAAGTCAAAAAGCCAATGTTTTGATGAGCCCAGCATCTTAAATGTGAGCATTTAAGCAAGTTTTCTGGATTGTCGGTCCTTCAAAAAAGCTATTTGAAGATCTTGAGCTTTAGGAAATTGTTATAGGCATTTCCCATTTTCACTGCTTTCTAATGTTTTATAGACCAAATCGTGAAAATAATCTGTAGATTAATTGATAATGAAAATAACTGTTAGTTGCAGCCCTGCTTTCGACAATCAATGTCCTTTGCCCTGGTCTGTGTACATGAACATCTGAGTTGGTTTGATTTGAGTGTTGTTGATTTTTTTGGATTTTTTTTTTTTAAAGTTATTCAAAGATGGCTTAAAGTTTATCAGAGCAACACATCTGTAAACCCAATCCTTCAAAAGAGAAGTTATTCACAGCCAGCTGGATCATAACCAAGACCTTTCAGATGATTTCAGAAGATGAGAACATGGAAATTATGCAGAAACAACCAAGATCTTTTTGAAGTAATGATCACAGTAAAATGTTTCCTGCTGTCATAAATACTCAGAGTATTAATCCGCCATTGAAACTAGTCCCCAAAAAACATTTCCCCCCCGTTTGAGTAATGTTTGTTTAAAAACTACAGTGTCCAGCTGTTTTAAGGAAATTACTCAGCCTGTTTTTAAAATGAAACTATATGTTTGTGAGACATTTTTAAAGATTTACATTTTCAGTAGAAACCAATGGGTTTTGGGGCTGAGAGCCACAGACTAGGTTATCAGAAAGTATTGAGAGACAGACTAATGCGTTAGTTGGTTCGGGTTGTTTCGTGGGATTAAATGACAATATTCCACAGTGGAATATTGCTGTTTAATAAGGACTCTTCGTTCATCAGCAGAGTCTTTCTGCTTTTCTTTTTGTGTGAGTTGATCTGTGATGGCTGTTATAATACTATTATATAATATTATTTGTTGTAGTCATAAATGTGTATATGTGTTTTTCAGGTATGGACTCTCCAGGCAGAAGTCCCAGTCCTGCGCAGAAAGAACCCAGTGGTGAGTAAAACCTGCTGCTGTTTTTAGTAACAGTAGCTGTAGTTTTAATATTCATCTGATAACGCTACTCTCTCTCTTTCTGTCTTCAGGACCTTCAGAAGACGAGTCCAGTCCAACAGCAGAGAGGCCCCAACAGACCGGCTCGGTCGAGAGAAGCCCCAAAGAGAGGGCGTCTCCTCAGGCCAGTCCTGCAGGCCGCCCACCCTCCAAGAGTCCTGCGTCCAGCAGTTCAGACAGCAGCAGCAGCGATGATGATGAGGATGAACATCATGGGGCATTGAGGAAGATTAGGAGCAGCGTGGCTCAGATCAAAGTAAGCAGGGATTAATGTGGATGTTACTGGTATCTCATGTGCTTACATGCACTGATTACTGTCGATTTCCTGTTGTTAAGGGCCACGTAAAAGAGAAAAGTCTGGTGTCTAAAATCAGGTTCAGAGGTTAGAATTTATAAATTTTTGGCCATGTAGACTTTCACATTTGAGCATGTGCAGGAATAACATCTCTGAAAGGGAAAGTGTTGCTGTGACAGCAGTGCTGCGACAAATATAAGCAGTAACGTGTAGGGCTGGAGAGCTGCGATAATCTCCTGATTTGATTTCGATTCACAATATCCTGAATTGTCGTTGGCGTTCCCAAAACAGATGAGATATAATAGATCGTATGCATATTTCAAAAAATGTATTCTATCTCATATTTAAAAAACTTTATTCTATCCCATACAACTATGGATCCACTTTGATTATCACTTTGAGCACAGACCGGGCAGAAACTGAACGTCTGCTTACTAATTCATCTGCACTGTTTGTGTTGACAAGACATCAGCCTGACATCTGCAGACAGCGAGCTAGCTGGCGTTAGCTACCTGGCAGGGACAGACTGGATAAAGTAGAATCCACACACTGTTCAGTCGACTTCCACGGCTTGTCATCTCGTTGCCAGCGATAACATCCTCCTCAACAAACATAAGCTGAGAGCTCAGATCAGTGCGAGTCTTTTTATCGCTCTTGTAGATGCGAGAGTCAGCTAGCTATGCTGAGTTGGCTGGTCTGCAGTGTTAGTTTCCATGGCAACAGAGCATGGTTTGACATCAAGACATGTTTATGGGACGGAGCAGTGAGGGTTAAATTTAGCTGGCCTGCTTCATGAAACAGACTGGTGACCAGTGAAGAAAATACTGAAAACATCTTGCAGCTTGTTGACAGAATCACATATAGAAGAGAACTGTGTGTCTATTACTGTCATCTTAGACGTGATCTCCCCAGGTACCTACAAGCTTTTACTTAAAGTAGAAACTAACCGAGACTGACTCTAAGTTGAACAGAAGCTGCTGTGTTGTCCCTCTTACTCAGCTGAACTCAGACTTTAAAAATGGCAGCATGTTTCTCTGTTGGTCCAGTGTTCTCTGAGGAGTTCCCCCAGTCCGTCCTGAATTCAGGGACGGTCCAGATCATTTTAACATATGAAGACTGCTGACACTCTTCAATTATTTGCTGTCCAGAGATCAAGATCCAAGTCCAGGTCCAAAGAGCGAGACAGATCCATGTCCAGAGAGCGAGACAGATCAAGCTCCAGGGGACGAGATGGATCCAGATCAAGATCCAGGGGACGGGACGGATCCAGATCAAGATCCAGGGGACGGGACCGGTCTAGGTCAAGATCCAGGGGACGGGACCGGTCCAGGTCAAGAGGGCGAGACCGGTCCAGAGAGAGAGACCGGGACCGCTACGACAGAGGACGCTATACTCGGTAACAGACAGAGCCACATGCTAAGACCCACACATCCTTTGATTAGCTTGTAGAAATTTCAGTAAGTGACTTTTTATTAGTTTAAAATTACGTGATCAATATGTTAAAGCCCTTATTTATGGAACTGGGTCATAAAACTTTTTTGTTTTTGTTTGTAATTCTGTCATAAAACACCCTACACATAACACACTTGTCCAAATATTCACCAAAAAAAGAAACAAACAGAAACACACAGATTCAGTCCAACATGAAACACTGACATGAAGAAACACAAACAACACACTACAAAAAGTGTTTTGTACAAAAGTTAAAGGGTAACGCAGGATTAAAATACTAAAAGTTAAATTAACTTATTTCCTTTGTGGTCCCAGCCTGCCCCAAATCATGATATCAACAAAGACTGCTGTGCCGCTGCTACATTACTGCCTGACATGTGACATACAGATTTATTTAGAATAGATGCAATATTACTCATTATACGAATTGTAAATTTTTAATACAATACTAAAGACGTCCACTCATCTCTCCTCTTTCCATTTCATTAAATGTTTTTAAAAACCTGGAAAATAGTGTCTCTTTAATGGCAATATCTTGCTGCATTAGTAAACATATACATGCTCCAACCACTAAAACCATCAGACATTTTTAAGCCACACCAGACCAGTTCAGACCTGAGAGGTGTTTTTTATTTTATTTATTTTTTAAAGGAGGCTTGAGGTGAGCCTTGAGTGAACAATTGCATTACAAAGTGAAACATAATTTTAAAAAAGTAACAAAATTAGTTTTTGAAGATTTTGTTTTCTCTTCCTCTCTGCTCTGCCCAGCGATCGCTATGACGATCGCCGTGACGACAGGGGCGGGCGTTTTGACCGCTGGACCAATCGGGATGCAGAGTCAGATCACAGGAGGCGAGGCCGCTCAGCCTCCCCTCCAACAGACAGGGAGCCCGTGGCGGCCGACCAGCCGCCAGTCAAGAAGAAGAAGGAGGAGCTCGACCCGATCCTGACGAGGACCGGTGGAGCTTACATCCCCCCAGCCAAGCTACGCATGATGCAGCAGCAAATCACTGACAAGAGCGGGTAAGAGTGTAATCATTTTTTATAGATGTTAAGTTTTTAGTTTTTTTTTTTGTTCATTAACTACAAATCCTGTATACTTAACATTCCTGCAGGTCCATCAGTTTGTAGATTGATTTTCTTTCTTCCAGGCAGCTATTTTTCAGTTCATTTCTATGAAAATTTCCATGTGGAGACTTGAAACTTGTTGCAGAGAGATAATCCATCATAGTAAACATTTAATTACCTCATTATAAACAACTTTTTTGGGTCAGTGTAGAGTTATCATTGAGTGGTAAAACAGTTGAGCGTGGTGCATTCAGGGACGCTCTCACATCTGAGATTTGATTGTTTGCTTTGATGAGCTCCTTCAGAAAATATAACCTAGACGTCTAACGAAAAGCAAACATGGGCGTTATGACCATATTCACTTTTTCATTTTCATGTCGCACTGCTCAGCAGTTGATTTTTAAATCTAAGCCAATCTAGTGTCTTACCAACACTTGAATGCACCACCCTGGCAGACTGTAAACCCTGAACACAACTGCATAAAACAAAACAACAGTGTAACCTTTAGCAGTGGTTTTAATTGGTTCTGACTCTGGACCTGAGATGTTACTGAAATCTCGACTGTTTATTTAAACAACGCTGTATAATCTGTGTGTGTGTGTTCTTACTGATGCCCCGCCCCCTGTATAGCCTGGCCTATCAGAGGATGAGCTGGGAGGCTCTGAAGAAGTCCATCAATGGTCTGATCAACAAAGTCAACGTGTCAAACATCGTCATGATCATCCAGGAGCTGCTGCAGGAGAATATCGTCAGGGGGAGGTGAACAATAACACACACCAACAAACAACTTCACATATTCACACATCTTTAACAGCAAAATTGACATTTTTCAGCAGCTACGTAATAAAAATCACAACTTCGTAAAGGTATAGTGTTAGAAGTTTATGTGACGTGAAGTGAAACCTTGTTTGTTCTAGCTGTTTCAGACTAGTAGGGAAATGAATTCAATGATGTAATGAAACTTACAGATTCAAGTGAAACCCATATAGTGCAATAAAGAGCTATCAGGCATTTCTGGACACCATTAAACTATTTTGTTGTTTTTGCTATAAAGTCACACTTCCTGATTAGTGTGATTGATTAAAGAGAGGGAAACAGAGACACCTTCTTTACTTGGTATCCCACATGAGAAAGAAAAGTCTGGAGGTTATGTGCTGTCTGACTTCCCCTGTGACTGTGTACTTGTGTGTCTGTCAGGGGTCCGCTGGCCCGCTCGGTGCTGCAGGCTCAGGCGGCGTCTCCCATCTTTACTCATGTTTACGCCGCTGTTGTCGCCATCATCAACTCCAAGTTCCCACAGATTGGAGAGCTGATTCTCAAACGCCTCATCCTGACCTTCAGGAAGAGCTACCGCCGCAACCTCAAGGTACCTGTCTGTCTGTGTGTCTGTCTGAAGCTGTTGATTAGTGGATCAGCAGAAAAGTGCAATTATTATTGTGATTCCTTGTAGCTCATTTTCAAAAAAGGCGCATGGTGCATTTAATAACTTAATAATTGTCTTTGCAAGACGAAGGTGAGGTGTTTTGTTAATACGTCATACGCTATCACCTGGAGACAATTGTTAGCAGAGCAGAGCACCAAACTCCAGGACTAGTGAACGAGACCGGCTGACCAATTTCAAAACTTTAACCGGTCGTGTGAAGAAAATAACTCGATCCATTCATTTCAAAAGCCCTGTGCCGTACAGCGTTTTGGGTAACAGTGGCTTTTCCCAGGTCTAACGTCGCTGCTTGAGACATAACGTTACTAACAACACAGCGCTCTGCTTTTTTCTTCCCTAACCAGTAATGTTGGTCAGTAAAGTACACTTTATTTCATTATTCTCAGTTAACATTTTGAAATCAAGAAGCTGCGTACTCTCTGCTTTTTTTCTGTTTGTCAGACAGTGACCTTCATCAACACCATTTAGCTTGACTGCCAGTTATGATTCATAATGAATTTCAACGGCCTTAAGGACATGAGTCACTGGAGTAAGATCCCAAATTTAGTGCTTCCTTTTTGTTTAATCAATCGAGTATTGATTGTGAATTTAATTGTGAGATTTCCACTCTAAGTGACTTTATGAGTCCAATGTACAGAGACAAGAAAGAAACTGGAGTTAAATAAGAGAAACAACTGGCAGTACAGGAAAGTTTTAAACATAGTCCAATGTTTGTGTTTATCTAACTGCAGCTAATGTCTGCACTGTTTGTTCATTATCTGTTTGTGGCAAATAAGCACAAATAAATTTTTCTTAACATTGGCAGTTAAATTAGTATTACGTTTCCTATCATAAATATTGGCTTTATTAGCTGTATTAAAGGTGTATTAAAACCAAGTCTGTCTTTCGTTTTCCAGCAACAGTGCCTGACAGCCTCAAAGTTTGTGGCACATCTCATAAACCAGAACGTGGTAGGTCCTGCTGTGTGACTTCAACATTGATGGAGGGTTTGAGTGTTGATGTTCATCTCTAATGAAATGTTTTTGCCTCTCTCTCTCTCTCTCTCTCTCTCTCTCTCTCTCTCTCTCTCTCTCTCTGCTCCGATGTCTCTTGTCCTCAGGCCCATGAGGTTTTGTGTCTGGAGATGCTCACTCTGCTGCTGGAGCGTCCGACTGACGACAGCGTGGAGGTCTCCATCGCCTTCCTGAAGGAGTGCGGACTCAAACTGACCGAGGTGTCCCCGCGAGGAATAAACGGTACACTGCAGCTACAGCTATAAACTGATTATCATCGTTGTCTTCATAGTTTGAGATGAGGACAATGAGCTGAAATGATAATCGATTGCTCATTTAATTCAGTTATCACATCTTTGGTCCCAGCTGAGTTTTGAACTGTTCGTTGGACAAAACAAGCAACTTTAAAGAGTACCTCATCAGCCCCTGAAATTCATGTCTTTGCGGACCTCCAGTGGTTTAATTTCTCACCTTGCTGTAGTGACGTACAGATGTGCTTCAGGACACTGTTACATCTATGTTGGGTCTTACAGGTGCAGCAAAGCACATGTCAGAGATGAAACAGGCTTGAAATTTTCAACCAGAGAGGGTAGCAAAATACTGCTTTTCAGCCTGGTGTTAAGTTACTCTTAAATGTTACTTTGAGGAAAATGTGATGGTCATGTATCACCTAGTCTGAGTGTGCCAGAGATTTTACAACACAGAATTCAGCACCTTAACTTTAGCATTAAAGCAGCAGCAGCAGCACTAGCAGTGTTTTTCCTTTAACGGTTCCTGAATGTTTCTGTATAGAGGCTAATTTTACCCAGAATTAAAATTAAAATGGAAAATAAAAAAATTAAATAAATGGTTATTATAATCGAACCATAATTAAATGTTAAAAAGGAACCTGAAAAGGGAAATTGGATATTGAAATGACAAATTGGTTTTGTGAAATGGCATTTTGAAAGTGAAATTTACCAGTTCAACCCGATCCGTTACACTAAACAGTAGGTGTGTAACGGTACACAGAAGTCATGGTTCGGTTCATGCCGAGTCACTGTTCAGAACACTGTTCATGTTCCCAAACATTTAAAGGTTGAGGCAGGCCAATTGCAACCTGACCAAGAAGCTTCCTTTGGTTTGTGTTTGTTTGTTTGAGGGAGAGAGAGAGAGTTAGGCACGAATACACGAACCGTTACAGCCATACTAAACAGTATTGCATTTATAGGAGAATCGGGCTTTCCAAATAAAACAACAACAAAAAAACACAACAAAAAGACCCCAAACATCAGCACAAGTCATTAGAAAAGTGCCTACAAATTCTGCCTGTCTCTCTTTTTAGCCATATTTGAGCGTCTCAGGAACGTCCTCCATGAGTCGGCCATTGATAAGAGGGTCCAGTACATGATCGAGGTGATGTTTGCTATCAGGAAAGACGGTTTCAAAGATCACCCAGTGATCCCAGAGGGCCTGGACCTGGTGGACGAGGAAGACCAGTTCACCCACATGCTGCCACTGGAGGACGAGTACGACCCAGAAGACATCCTCAGTAAGCTCCAGAGAAGGGGGGGGGGGGGACTCTACCTGGCTCTACAACTCTCTGCAGAAATAAGTATGTATATGTAGCCCTAACGTGTGTGTGTGTGTGTGTGTTCACTTAGATGTGTTTAAGATGGACCCAGACTTCCTGGAGAACGAAGAGAAATACAAAACCATTAAAAGAGGTGAGAATGCGCACAAACCTCACACTCATAACTTTCCATTCAGCTGTCACTTCCTTCACAGTTTAACCAATCAGATGTCACCTCCTGACAGATATCCTGGACGAGGGGAGCAGCGATTCAGGGGAGGAAGGAGACGGCAGTGATGAAGACGATGAAGAAGAGAACGAGGAGGAGGGAGAAGGTGAGACAGATGGGTTGACCTGCTGAACAGAGGTTTTCTTTCTCAAATTAAAGGCGCGTTCCACTGATTTTACTGCTCAGTGTGTGAAAATAGTTGTATAATGTCTTCTGTGGCTCTGGAGGGGCTTTTGTCAAGTCTGAGAAAATAACCCTGATGATGTCATAGTGATGTCATCTCCAGCTTGGGCTTGACAGCAAATTTTAAACAGAAAGCCCACGTTACAAACTGGTGCTGTGGAGTTTAAAAGAAGTGGTTCTTTACCTGGCTGGGAGGGATTAAAGAAAAAGGTGCTCTCTAGTTGCATTGTGGGAAATGTAGGACCCAGTGTTTTTGGAGCTGGTCCCTTACTAGAGACCAAGAGTCCGGATATTTCAGCCTCCGCTGTATCATTTTAAAGGACTAATGCTAGGAAATACGTTTTGTCACGTTCTTGCAGAGTTGGATGAGAAGATTGATACCACTCCTATGTCTGACTGTTGAATATGAAGCTACAGCCAGGAAATGGTTAGCTTAGCGTAAAGACTGGAAGCTGGGAAATAGCTTGGCTCTTACAAACAAAATTAATAATAATAATCCACCTACCACCTCATTTAAAGCTTGCTAATTAAAGGTTCCCTGTGGAGTTTTTGACACATAATTACATCACATAAAACAGCTAGGTGGAACAAACCCGACTTGACTTGAACCACACAGCAAACTGGTTATGATCTTATGCCTATAGGGTTTCGTTGTGGTACTTCCAGATGCATCACAGGGATAGGTGGCCGTCTGAAGGAAGGAATTAATCGAACAAACGACTGAAGTTAGGTCAGTTAGAGAGCCACTGTGTCAGTTTTGGTAACTTTTAGATTTATTGTCCAGTCCTGAGTTTGTGTGTATATATAATGTGTTAATTGGTGAGCTTTAGAGGTGCTGTAAGGCAGATTTTTTTTTAACTTTTACCTTTGGACAGAGCCAGGCTAGCTGGTTCCCCTTGTTTCAAGTCTTAATGCTAAGCTAAGCTAACCGTCTGCTGGCTGTAACTTCATATTTATCGTTCAGATATGAGATCTTCTCATCTAACTCTTGGCAAGAAAGAGGATAAGCGAACTTCCCAAAATGTCAAACTATTCCTTTAATCTGTCTCTAACAAGTTCCCCAACTTTATAGCAGTTCAGCAATAAATCACTGAAATGCCTCTTTAATAAACCAAGAAACAAAAATACAATTTGTCAAATAGATCACAAATCAAACTTTTCTGAGGAAAATCTAAAAATGAAGCGGTAAAATGGAGGGAAATTCCATTTTAAAGCCTGTGTAGACAGATGGAGAGTTAAAGGACACCTTGTTCAATATTCTCATATTATCGTCTCATATTAATCATTGTTTCAATATTCTGCTATGAACCTAATTTTAACATAATACACAAACAGCATCCTCGATGACCTTTTAAAGATGCGCTCTCACTCTGTCTGTCTCTCTCTCAGATGAGAAGGTTACAATCTTTGATCAGACAGAAGTCAACCTGGTTGCTTTCAGAAGAACCATCTACCTCGCTATACAGTCCAGGTACACACACACACACACACACACAGTAACACACACTCACACAGTCAGTGACTCAGTTGTCTCTCCGGGTGTCGGCAGTTATTTACAGCTCCTTCTATATTTGATGGACTAATATTTAAAACTGTGTTTAAAGCTGCGTGTGTGTGTGTCTGCGTGTGCGTGCAGCCTAGTTACCATGGTTTCACTGAAGAACAGTTCACAGGTTTGGAGAACAGGATGAAACACTGAAACACATTGAGAAAATGACACACATACAGAAACACACAGAATTTCACACATGAGCTCACTGATGTGCACTTACTGATTGATTGATTTATCAATTGTTTCTGTAGTTTGGACTTCGAGGAGTGCGCTCACAAACTGATCAAGATGGACTTTCCTGACAGCCAGACGGTGAGTCCACAAACACTTGGCCAATGTAAAAAGGCGTTGTTGACGCAAACACACATTAATGAGGATAAATATGAAAATACCAGAGACTCTGAAGTATAGATGCATAAAACAAGCTGACACACATTATACAGTTGTTAACTTATGTGTTGGAATGACAACAGCTGGACAGCAACACTTTTGACAATCAATTAATCGTTTAAGTCATTTATTAAGCAAAAATGTTTCCAAACTGGTTCCAGCTTCTGAAATGTGATGATTTATTGCACACTGCTGACCAGAAGGTGGCGGTGATAAACAAGTTCACTATTTGATAACTAAAGGATGAAGAAGAAGAGATTTTTTTGGGTGTTTCAGTGTGGATTGAGAACTTTAGAAAACTAGTCTCCACATGAGTGTAAACACGCTGTCTGTTGTATCACATCTGTTTGTGTGTGTGTGGTCCTGATGTCAGATTGTCTAACAGTAATAGTTCAGTGTTGACAGTTGCTGGTCAGCTGTGTTTGTGTGTGTGTTGGTGTTTGTATGTTTGTGTGTTTGACTTTCACACTCATGACGTGTGGCTCCTCAACACCTCTTCAGACAAGCAGCGTCTCATTTCTTGCCATCGATCGTTGATTTTGTCGGCTGAAGTGGCAACTGTCTCTGGCAGATTTGATCAGCAGTGTTAAGAGTTGGTTCCAGTTGACTCATATTAAAACAAGAACCCTGTAAAAGGGTCTTAAACATGCACTTGATGGCTACATACTGAGTACCGTGCTAACAGACTGAGGCTAAAGCTAACAGGTCCCAGGCAAAAAGTTAGCGTCCTCACCAGTTGATGATCCATGATTGTTCTTGTATTACAGAGTAAAGCTAGTTAGTCCTACTATTACAGGTATGATGAGAAAAAATGTCTATACTCTTATTTCATGCTAACGTGACCCTTTTTGACTGCTTAGCTTACATACTTGTTTGTTTTCACTTTTAACGCTTCAAGAGAAAATACTTTAGGATGAGGGCTATTCGATGTCTTTGCCAGACATACCGCTATTTTGGGAAACATCAGCTGGGCTTGCTGGAGTATAAACGTCTTCAAATCCAATAGAGAGCAGGACAGAGCAGCTAACGTTTATGTAACATGCAGCTCCACAAAATAATTTAGTCAACTAATGATGTGCTCCTTGGACTTGGAAGTAACGTTTTGTTACCACTGTAGGAAGTAAGAGTTCACCATTTGTGACACAGCTGATGTTTTTAAAACTGATGGAGCCCATTGAAGTTACCTTTTACTCATCACTTTTGTTGTCTACCCTCTTCTTGTTCCGTTATGGCATTGAAATGCATTGAACGTGGAACAAGGCATTTTTATATCCAGTCAACTAGCAATAGTGTTCTCACAACTTGAACACCAAACACATCATGTACTTCCGAAGAGTTTCATCTGAAGGCAACTTAAACGTTTAAACGTGTCGCAATTAACTGTAATATGTCATTGACATTTGTTCAAACGCATGCAGACTGTGGGGAAAAAGTATCAACACCTGCCCTCAGTTTCTCACTCCGTACCAGAAGTTAAACACTGTAAACTTTGACCTAAAAACATGTGACCGTTGCTGCTGATGGACATGATGATCAATGATCAACACTTGGAGAAGTGTTGGACTCTGCTTTAGTTGACTATCTTACAGAGAACCAGAGATCAACTGGTGAACAAATGATTGAGGCATTTTGGGAGGTGTCACATCTGTTGTATCATGACATCATCACCTGTTCATGTCTATGTTTTTTATGCAGAGGATGTGATTTTTAATGACATGAATCATCAATGTAGCTGAATCTGAAGCCACAGAGAACCTGAGAGGAAACACTGGCTGTATGCGGCAAAGTCAGGCCTCACAAGTATACTGAAACCAACTCTGTGTGTGTGTCAGAGCTGATGACCTTGTCAGCCAGAGTTTCATCAGCATCAGGACTGAATCACTCAACACAACAGCTGGAAAACACACACACACACACACACACACACACACTCAGATGCTTGTCCTCTGACACAGTCTTCTCACAGCCTCTGTCAGTGTGGCTGTTAAGTGTGAGAGAGACCGAGGTGTTTGTTGAGGCGAAAACACATTTGCATTTACTCACAAAGCTTTCAAAATAAAATCAAGACGTCTGAAAGTGTCTCATGTTAACTAATTTGAACAAAAACAGAGACTTCTCGACTGACCTGTCTCTTAAACTTTTACACACATTTCCCAAAGCAAAAATCTAAACGAATCACGATGTTACGATGGTAGAGAGCTCAGTGGTCGATGACTGTCAGCCATCGGCGACCCAACCCCAATGTCAGCTGCACATACTCTACACATCACACATGATCAAAACACATTTGCTGGAGCCATTGTTTTCCCACAGACTGAGTGATGATGTCGAACCTCGCCTTGGCACCACTTTGGATGTAACCCACCACTGAGATTTTACACCTCGCTGCTGCACTCAGTCACAAGTCATAATTTAAACTTTAACCCCATTTATCAGTAAGCTTTCAGAGAGCGTCCAATCAGATGTTCGACAAGCCTGAACATGAACTGCCAGTCAAAGTGTTTAATGTTTTTAACTAACTGTTGTAACTGTTGGCCCCAAAACTTTTCCACCGCAGTTCAGATTTTACATGAACAGTTTGATCAACATGATGTGTACTTTAATGTGTGATTTTTGTATAAATGCATTCCCTCTTTTAATAAGATATTTTATGTTTGTGTGAGCAGAAGGAGCTGTGTAACATGATCCTGGACTGCTGCGCTCAACAGAGAACCTACGAGAAGTTCTTTGGTCTGCTGGCTGGGGTGAGACACACACACACACACACACACACACACACACACACTACCATACTTGTGAGAACATTGTATTGATTTAGGGAGGCTTACTTTAATGGGTCTGTTCAACAAAATTACAAAAAAATACCTATGGTATCTATCAAGTTGGATGATTTTAGTTTTATGTTTACAGGTTTTGAGATATTTTTCAGCCCGACACAATGGAGGTGAATAGAATTTAGTTTGTGGCGCTCATAGTATTAAGGAAGTACATTTAGAAAATTCTGCAGCAGAATCTCCTTCCAGACACAATTTCCCTGTTACTGTGGATAATCCAAAACAACAGTTTTCATTAAAACTCTTGCAGATGAATTTTGTTGTGCCACTTTCCAATGTCAGTGTGCACAAAGACAAAAGACCTAAAACAAGAGTACTGAATTATTATTTATTAATTAAAGGTTCACATGAATGAATGAATTTGACATAAAAGGAGTAGTCCAGAACAACGGCATCAAAATACACCGACATATATAAAAGTGAACAAAAACAGCATCTCAAAACTTACCTGTTTTCCCTGCTTCATACTTCTTTTGTGTTGTTGTTGAGTATACCAAAAGAACCATATAAACCAGATTTTTTTTTAAAATAAAAATTATATCTTTTATATATATATATATATAAATAAATGAACTAAAGTTGCACACATTCAACAAGGTGACTTGAACCTTGACACTGGGCACATGTGTGGAGGTGTAAGCAGCTGCAGTAGGAACACACGTTCAGTGCTGGACTGCTGAACAATTAAGGCTTATTTCTCTGTCCAAATCTTGATTCTCTGTTGATCAGTTTTTCTTTTCTTTGCAAACTTTTGAGAACATGCAGCTACAAAAACAGTCACACATCACTGGCTGACTTTGACAATGTATAGTCATGGTAATGACGCGTTTTGTGATTGGATCTAGGCCTGGTCGATTTATCAGATTATGGGATAATCTGTTTGTTTGTTTTTTTGAATATGCATATTGATGACAGCCTTGCAGGTCTTTTATCATTATTGCTCAACTGCACATCAAGTCCTATACAAATTGGACAAATTGAAAACACTTGTTAACACTTTTGTGTTTAGAGGTTCTGTCTGCTGAAGAAGGAGTACATGGAGAGTTTTGAGGGGATTTTTTCGGAGCAGTACGAAACAATTCACCGACTGGAGACCAACAAACTGAGGAACGTGGCTCGACTGTTCGCTCACCTGCTCTACACAGACTCTGTGCCCTGGAGTGTAAGGATGTACACACACACACACACACACACATTAAATCCATTCCAGTCTGACTAAACTAAACTTTCTAATTGATTATCTTCATAATAACTTTCTCTCGCTCTCGCTCTCGCTCTCGCTCTCTGTGTGCTGTGTCTTGTGAATGTCTCTCGACCAGGTTTTGGAGTGTATCAGGATGAGTGAGGAGACCACGACTTCGTCTAGCAGGATCTTTGTGAAGATCCTTTTCCAGGAGCTCTGTGCCTACATGGGCCTTCCCAGACTCAATCAGAGGCTCAAAGACCCGTACGAACACAAACACACACACACACACACACACACACACACACACACATACTGACTATTTTGCTGTAATGGACAGTACAATATAACAAAGATACAAAGGTAAATATTTTGTTAGCTTCAAATAGTAAAAAGTAACAACATGGATTTAATATGAACATATTATATACATATAACACAACAATTCTGACTGAAGATCAGAGATAGAAACAATAAGGTTTGAAAATTAATAAGAAGAATGTGTGATTGGCTGTGGTTGGTCCACTTACTTGTTTGAGGTGTAAACTAACTTTTATGCCAAGGTTAACAAACAGCCACAACACAAAGTTAATTTTTAAAGAGCCAAAATATGAAGAAACAACACTGATTCTCTGATGATTGGAGGGTGTGCTGTGGGTTACTGAAGAATAACACACAACGCAACACACAAACATCATATCAAGCTGCAAACTGTTTTTGTGTGTGTGTGTGTTTCAGGACTCTGCAGCCGTTCTTTGAAGGTCTTTTTCCTCGTGATAATCCCAGAAACACTCGCTTCGCCATCAACTTCTTCACTTCTATTGGACTGGGAGGACTGACGTAAGGGACACATACAAACATATATACACAGACACATACTGTACACACACAACATAGCCAAAAATCTGAGGACGCTTGAACATTACAGTCATATGGGATTGTTGAATATGTCCAAAACCCTGGGCATTAATCTGCTGCTATAACAGGGTCTTGGAAAGTCATAAAAAGCACTGAATTTAGTTTCCTCAAAAAAGCCTTAAATAAAGGCCTTTTGAAGGTATCAACAAGTCTTAAATTTCACTTACAGAAGTCTTGCATATGTTCTCTCCTCTGTCATAAACAGTAATGTTTTTGTAACCGATTGTAGGCAGGGAGGTCAGGAGATGATAAACATCTATAAACTAAAAGTAGGATTGTTGCTGCAGGAGGCTGTTCAATCCTTTTTTCCGGAGTTTCAGTCAGCACCATCAGACCTGTAGCAAACACTGTAACTACTGGTAGCTACAGTAGCTAGGAAGCTTATCATCTCATAATATGGATGTGTTGAGTTCAGCCAAAACTAAACCCAGAAACCCAGTTTTATAGACTTTACAGAGTCATAGAAAGTCTGAAATTCAACACAAAACAAGGTTATGTTTTTGATAACATACAGTGCATCCGGAAAGTATTCACAGCGCTTCACTTCTTCCACATTTTGTTATGTTACAGCCTTATTCTAAAGTGGATTAAATTCAATATTTTCCTCAAAATTCTACAAAAAATACCCCATAAATGACAACGTGAAAGAAGTTTGTTTGAAAGCTTTGCAAATTTATTAAAAATATAAAACAAAAACAATCACATGTACATAAGTATTCACAGCCTTTGCCATGACACTCAAAATTGAGCTCAGGCGCATCCTGTTTCCACTGATCATACTTGAGATGTTTCTACAACTTGATAGGAGTCCACCTGTGGTAAATTCAGTTGATTGGACATGATTTGGAAAGGCACACACCGGTCTATATAAGGTCCCACAGTTAACAGTGCATGCCCCATGATCTGGGGAAGGGTACAGAAATATTTCTGCAGCACTGAAGGTCCCAATGAGTACAGTGGCCTCCATCATCCATAAATGGACGTTTTGAACCACCAGGACTCTTCCTAGAACTGGCCGCCCAGCCAAACTGAGCGATCGGGGGAGAAGGGCCTTAGTCAGGGAGGTGACCAAGAACCTGATGGTCACTCTGACAGAGCTCCAGGGTTTCTCTGTGGAGAGAGGAGAACCTTCCAGAAGAACAACCATCTCTGCAGCACTCCACCAATCAGGCCTGTGTTGTAGAGGGGCCCGATGGAAGCCACTCCTCAGTAAAAGGCTCATGACAGCCCTCCTGGAGTTTGCCAAAAGGCACCTGAAGGACTCTCATGAGAAACACAATTCTCTGGTCCGATGAAACAAAGATTGAACTCTTTGGCCTGAATGGCAAGCTTCATGTCTGGAGGAAACCAGGCACCGCTCATCACCTGGCCAGTACCATCCCTACAGTGAAGCGTGGTGGTGGCAGCATCATGCTGTGGGGGTGTTTTTCAGCGGCAGGAACTGGGAGACTAGTCAGGATCGAGGGAAAGATGAATGCAGCAATGTACAGAGACATCTTTGATGAAAACCTGCTCCAGAGCGCTCTGGACCTCAGACTGGGGTGAAGTTCATTTTCCAACAGGACAACGTCCCTAAGCACACAGCCAAGATGACAAAGGAGTGGCTACAACTCTGTGAATGTCCTCGAGTGGCCCAGCCTTGAACCCGACTGAACATCTCTGGAGAGATGTGAAAATGGCTGTGCACTGACGCACCCCATCCAACCTGATGGAGCTTGAGAGGTCCTGCAAAGAAGAATGGGAGAAACTGCCCAAAAATAGGTGTGCCAAGCTTGTAGCATCATACTCAAAAAGACTTGAGGCTGTAATTGGTGCCAAAAGTGCTTCAATAAAGTATTGAGCAAAGGCTGTGAATACTTATGTACATGTGATTTTTTTTTTTTATTTATTTTTAATACATTTACAAAGATTTCAAACAAACTTCTTTCATGTTGTCATTATGGGGTATTGTTTGTAGAATTTTGATGAAAATAATGAATTCAATCCATTTTGGAATAAGGCTGTAACATTACAAAATGTGGAAAAAGTGAAGTGCTGTGAATACTTTCCGGATGCACTGTAGCTGTGTCTCTTGGGCAATTTGATTGTTAGACTCTACATTTGTGTGTGTGTGTGTGTGTGTGTGTGTGAGTGGGTGTATGGCTGTAGAGATGTAGATACTTTCTGTGACGGAGAGCAAAACATTATAACTCATTATAACTAAATAAGGCAGTTTGAGTCCAAATGTTAACTGAATGAGTACAAAAATGAAATTAATGAGAAAATGATTCAATCTCCTTTTTGCAGAAGGAATGTAAAGATTCTAAAGTTGTGTATGAATTAATTGCACAGATAGTATCTATGTAAAAGTGTAATATGAATTAATAATAATAATAATAATAATAATAATAATTAATTTTATTTAAAAAAATGTTCAATTCTGTCGAAACATTCATATCGATTATTCAGTTCAGATTTTTATTGTCCCGCAAGAGGAAATTCTTTTTGCTGCGTTAACATGAAGCATAAGCACAGTTAAAGCTAGGGGTGTAACGGTACACAAAATTCACAGTTCAGTATGTACCTCGGTTTTAGGGTCACGTTTTCGGTGCACCGGGGAAAACAAAAAAATTAATTTTTGTAATTTATTTTGAAAAATGTAAACATTAAACAGTGGCTCATTGGCCATGATTCTTACTGTAACATTTAATGCACTCAAATACTGTCATATTGTTAATAAGAAAAAATAAATAAATAACAAATGTCAGTAATGCTCCATCGTAAGACTGTTGATAATTCCTGAACTGACTGACTGAAATGCACACGTGAAGGCACATTGTAGCAGGGCTCAAGCACTTTGACCATATGCTTAAATTCTGTATTCTCTACGATTGAGTATGATCGCATATCTGATGGATGTAGCATTAAGATCTCTCTTCATTGGAACTTAAGATATTCACACATACACAATAAGCAATGACACTGAACTGTCCACTGTTTTGTACATACGTACGTTTCTCACACATTATTCTCTCTCTCAGGGACGAATTGAGGGAACATTTGAAGAACGCTCCGAAGATGATCATGACTCAAAACCAGGAAGTGGAATCCTCTGACTCCTCGTCCTCATCAGCCTCCTCTTCCTCATCTGACTCCTCCTCAGACTCATCCAGCGAATCAGACTCAGACTCCTCAGACTCTGACTCCTCCTCCAGCAGCAGCAGCAGCAGCAGCTCAGGTACATCCTTATTTATTTATTTTATATATTTATTTATTTAAAGTCCAACTGAAATTAAATTGCATGGTTGCTGTTTCTGTTACCACTCACATATCTGCTCTGGAAATCATGTCCTGTGTTCTCCTTTTAGAAAAAAATCAGAAACCAAAAGGGAGAAATTCATATTTAATATATTCTTTCAAAAACAAAAATAAATAGATAAATAACTATAACAAACAAAATTCAAACTGTTTTATTGTTATATAAATAATTAAGGGGACTAATGCAATTGTATAAAGGTGAGTCTTTAGCTGGGATTTAAAAGTGGCAATAGATGGGGGAGATCTGACAGTGAGGGGGTAAACTGTTCCACAGTCTAGGAGCAGCAATGGAAAACAAAAATTGGATTTTGCGTGAGAATGTGGATTTGGTGAGGAGTATCTGATCAGAGGATCTGAAGGGTCTGGATGTAGAATATGGACTGAGGAGATTGGAGATGTAGGCTGTGCCAGTCCTCGCAGAGCTTTAAAAACAAATAAAAGGATCTTAAAATCAATTCTATATTTCAGTGGTAACCAGTGAAGGTGAGTGCAGGCAAGCTAGAACAGACTGCCCACATAAGGAGAGTTGCATTAGTCAAGACGTTAGATAATAAAATCATGTAAGATTGTCTCCAGATCTCCAAAATAAAGAAAAGCTTTCTTTTTTGTGTCGAACTAATGTGGCGAGAAAAAGCTACTTCTAATGACAGAATTTATTTGTTTGTCAAATTTTAACACAGTCAGAAGTGACACCCAACTACTTCCATACAGTCAATCAAATCACGTCATTTTAAACTATATTTACATAGAGCTGTAATGTCACCGTTGTATCATAGGCAGCCACACTGGCTAACAGCCGGACAGCAGTCTGCTACAGAAGAGCCACAGACTTTCAACAACCACGTTAGCTTTCATGCTAAAGTCTCCTTCTCATCTAACTTACAAACATGAACAAGTTGTCCTGCACCTGAGCTTGGCGAACAAGTGACCAAACAAACATTCACCAGGGAAAAGTGCACTTCTTACATCAGTTTGCTGCCTAGCTCGCTAATTAGCTGCTCAGCTGCAGCACGTGACGGTGACCTTATTGCCTGAGGGATTCTGGATTATGAAGTCCTGAACAGTTCCTTTTCTGTTAGTTAGCTGCCTTTTTAAAGGTCCAGTGTGTAACATTTAGGAGGAGCTATTGGCAGATTAATGGATGATTGATGATTATATTTTTCCGCTTCTCCTCCAGACTCGGACAGCAAACATAGGAAGAAGAAGAAGAGAAAAGAACAAAGTGAGGAGAAGAAGAAGAAGAAAGAGAAGGACAAGAAGAAGAAGAAGGACAAACCCTCTGACAAGAAGCGAGCCGGATGCAAGAATGCCGACGAGGATGATAGTAACGACGAGAAGCAGGCGAGGAAGGACAGAAAAGGCAGTGCGCGTGAGGAGGCGGAGCGTGAGCGTGCACGTGAGGCGGAGGAGCGTGCGCGTGAAGCAGAGGAGCGCGAGCGTGCACGTGAGGGGCCCCGCCGGAGCAGACGAGATGAAAGAGCAGAAGAAGAGGAGCAGGAGGAGAGGAGGCGAAAAACGGACGTTCAAAGCAGACAAAGAGACGGAGAGAGGGAGAGAGAGAGAGACAGGGGGAGGGATAGAGAGAGGGAGCGAGCGAGAGAGAGAGAGAATGAGGAGAAGAGTGAGAGAGAGAGAGAGAAACAGAGGGATAGAGAGAGGAATAAAGAGAACAGAGACAGGAACAGAGAGCGAGAGGAGAGGAGGAGGAGATAAGACTCTTCATCCCTCTGTCCTGAAGTGAAGTCTCCATCCTTTCCTTCTGTCATCCCTCTCTTCTTAATTCATCCTGTCTCACTGGTGTTTTGGATTTGGGACCCCTTCTCTCGCCCTCTCTCTCTGTCTGTCTGTATTTTCTATTATTAATTTTTGTTGTTGATGAAATGCAGAAAAAAAACATTAAAGTTGCTTTAGATGTTTTTTAATCAGTTTCTGTTTCAACTGTTTCCAGCTTCCGATCCAATCCCACAATATTTTATGTTACTGTGCAGTCAGCAAGCTACTGTTCTCACCACCAAAACAGCATCAAAGGAGCATTAAAGGAATAGTTTGTACTTTTGGGAAATTTGAGTAATAGAGTTAAATGAGAAGATTGGTGTCTTGCCTGTATGTATAGTATGAAACTGGAGCCAGTGGCTGGTTAGCTCAGCTTAGCATAACAACATGGGGAAACAGATAACCTGGCGCCGTCCAAAGGTTAAAAAATATACCTACCAGCATTTTCAAAGCTTACAAACTAACGTGGTACATCTCATTTGTTTATTCTGTACAAAAACAGAAGTGTAAAAACAACAATTTGTGGTTTTACAGAGGGTTATGTGCTGGACTATTTCTTGTGTAATTCTTGACTATTTCAAGGACAACCAGCGAGTTTGCAGAAAAACAGGTAGCCTAATAAAGGTTGTACTGGGGTGGGGGTGAAGTGCAGATAACGTTAAAATCGTGGAAATGTGCTGTTTTTACATCACAGATAATGAACAAAGGCATTAAAGTGTGAGTCTTGACAATAACTGGGCAGGATGAATAATATATTCAGTTCAATTCAATTGGGCTTTATTGGCATGGGAAACAGATGTTAACATTGCCAAAGTTTGTGTAAAATAAAAACCTACATAAACAGAAGAATTGTGATATTAGAATATATACAGATATATTTCTCATATGTGTAGATCAGGGGTATTGAAGAAAATACATCAGTAATAATGTTGAGTATTTATAAAAATGAAAAATATCTATAAATTAATACAAAGCATGAAGCACATGACAAATAAAAATACCGAAGTCTGCAGGAGCCCTTAGCAAACACCCAGAATCACCACAGCTAAACACGCTAGCAGCCACCTAGCAACGAACGCCCAGGCAACCACCCTGATGGTGTTGTAACAACTGTTAGGAACATTCTGGCAACCACGTCATTGAGTCCTCGCAACTGACTGGAAAGCCTGTTGACTTGTTAAGGACTCGAAACACAAAGTTTTAGATTTGGACTTTGGACTTTTTAGCCAATACTTGAGACTTGCAAAACAATGACTCTGTCCCACCTCTGATAGGAACGCATTTCTTTCCACTTTGAAAATACAAATAATGTGTAAGCAACCAGCCAACAACTAGAGATTCCTGTGACATTCACAAAGCTGCAAGCACACTTTGGAAATGTTGTAGTTTTTCTCAATATTGATGTTTTTTTTTGAGGGGGGGTTGTCATTTTATAAGCTCTTCAAAGATACACACACAACTGCAGTTTAAAATTAAAATAGAAAGCTAGTGTTTTTTATGTAATAAGAATATAATGCATTTATGATCATGATGCAGCTGTACAGTCAACACCAGATGTGAAATGACTCTTTATATTCTGAGCTGATTGCTGCGGTGTTTGCTCTTCATGATCAAACAACAGACTGAGGATGAGTGTAATGTAGCTCTGCCTCTTGCAGCTCTGATTCGTTCAGTGTCGACCTCAGTTAGCGATGCAGAGATCATCTATTGGCTGGAGAGATCCTTCTTGTTTAACCTTCTTGTTTACAAGTTGATTTTGTCCTGATGGCGGGAAAGGTCAAAGGTCACCTAAAGCATTATCATAATACATCCTTTTGGGAGCATGAATACCTACAAATCAATTAAATTTTATTTATATAGCCCCAATTCATAACAGAAGTTATCTCATTGCAATGGGTCTAGACCGTACTCTTTATAATATTAATTACAGAGACCCAACAAATCCCACCATGAGCAAGCATTTGGTGACAGTGGCAAGAAAAAACTTCCTTTAAGAGGCAGAAACCTTGGACAGAACCAGACTCAATGGTGGGCGGCCATCTGCCGCTGCCATGTTAGGTTTTTAGAGGGGGGGGCACAATGCAAATACAACCTAGAATTTAAAAAAATAGTAGAAATGTAATTGTAGTGTTAATATTAATAAATGAATAATAGGAATGACAGCTATAGGAAAAATAATGTCAGTATTAGTAACAGAGCCAATAACGAAAAGCGACAGAAGGAGAGAGGAAAGAGACAAGAAAGCACAAAACTACAGGAGAGAGAAGATGTCGAGTTAGTAACATGCAGTAATGCGATTAAAAATGCATACAGATGGAGAGGGAGAGGAGGAGAGAGGAAAGAGGTGCATCATGGGAAGTCTCCTGGCAGTCTAGGCCTATAGCAGCATAACTAAGGGATGGTTCAGGACTCACCCAAGCCAGCCCTAACTATAAGCTTTATCAAAGAGGAAAGTCTTAAGCCTACTCTTAAATGTGGAGATGGTGTCTGCGTCCCGAACCCAAACTGGGACCTGATTCCACAGGAGAGGAGCTTGATAACTGAAGGCTCTGGCTCCCACTCTACTTTTGGAGATATGATGGTGCCTGACCATTAAGAGCTTTGTAGGTGAGGAGAAGGATTTTAAATTCTATTCTAAATTTTACAGGGAGCCAGTGCAGAGAAGCTAATATTGGAGAAATATGATCTCTTTTCCTAGTTCTTGACAGTACACGTGCTGCAGCATTCTGGATCAACTGGAGAGTATTAAGGGACTTATTCGGGCAGCCTGATAATATGGAATTGTAATAGTCCAACCTAGAAGGAACAAATGCATGCACTAATTTTTTGGCATCATTTTGAGACAGGATGTGCCTGATTTTTACAATGTTCCGTAGGTGAAAAAAGGCAGTCCTTGAAGTTTGTTTCATGTGGGAGTTAAAGGATAAATCCTGATCAAAGATAACTCTGAGGTTCCTTACGGTGTTGCTGGAGGCCAGGGCAATGCCATGTAGAGTAAGTATATCTTTAGATAATGTGTCTCGGAAGGTGTTTGAGGCCAAGTACAATAACTTCAGTTTTGTCTGAGTTTAACATCAGAAAATTGCAGGTCATCCAGGTCTTTATGTCCTTAAGGCATGCTTGAAGTTTAGTTAACTGGTTAGTTTCATCTGGCTTGATTGATAGGTATAATTGGGTATCATCCACATAACAATGAAAGTTTATGGAGTGCTTCCTAATAATACTGCCTAGAGGAAGCATATATAAGAATAGAATCGGCCCAAGCACAGAACCTTGTGGAACTCCGTGACTAACTTGGGCATGCACGTAGGACTCACCGTTAACATGTACAAACTGAGATCGATCTGATAGATAGGATTTAAACCAGCTTAGTGAGGCTCCTTTAAGACAAGTACAGAGACAAGTCCATTGTCTGATGCAATTAAAAGGTAATTTGTAATTTTCACCAGTGCTCACCAGTCTCTGTGCTGTGATGCACTCTAAATCCTGACTGAAAATCCTCAAATAAACTATTATTATTTAGAAAGTCACACAACTGATTGGTGACTGCTTTCTCAAGGATCTTAGAGAGAAAGCCCCTGGCTCAAGAGTGGGCTTTTTAAGAAGCGGTTTAATTACAGCTACTTTAAAGGATTGTGGCACATAGCCTGTTCATAAAGACAGATTGATCATATCCAGTAAAGAAGTGCTAACTGAGGGTAAAATGTCTTTAAGCAGCCTAGTTGGAATGGGGTCTAAGAGACAGGTTGATGGCTTAGATGAATTAATCATCAAAGTTAGTTGAAGAAGGTCGATAGGAGCAAAGCAGTCAAAATATATATCAGGCTGTATAGTTGTGTCTAAGGTTCCTGTGTTTGAAGATCGGTACTGGTTAAAGGCAGGAATTGATGAATTTTTTCTCTAATGGTTAAAATTTTATTATTGAAGAAACTCATGAAGTCGTTACTACTGAGGGCTATAGGAATACATGGTTCAATAGAGCTATGACTCTCTGTCAGCCTGGCTACAGTCCTGAAAAGAAACCTGAGGTTGTTTTTATTTTCTTCTATTAATGATGAGTAGTAAGCTGCTCTGGCATTACGGAGGGCTTTCCTATATGTTTTAAGACTATCTTGCCAGACTAAACGAGATTCTTCCAGGTTGTTGTAACGCTGTTTCCTTTCAAGTTTTCGTGATGTTTGCTTTAATTTGTGGGTTTGGGGGTTATACCATGGAGCTAGCTGTTTTATTATCTTCTTTTTTTAGAGGAGCGATATAATCGAGTGTTGTTCGCAGTGAGCCTGCAGCACTATGAACTAGATGGTGAGTTTGGGAGGGGCTGCGATTTGCATAGGATTCCTCTGTTATATTGAAACATAACACTGATTTAAATGCAGATGGGATCGCTTCCTTGAATGTAGCCACAGCAATATCAGATAGACATCTAGAGTAAGAGTTTTCGCCTAATGGCGTGTGGTCCAGTAATAGCAGTTCAAAAGTTATTAAGTAATGGTCTGATAATGAAGGATTCTGTGGAAAGATTAATAAATCTTCAATTTCAATACCCTAATAAAGATGTCTGGCTATGAGAGCTGCTCCATCCATAGTGGGATAAATGCCGTCTCTCCTAATCAGACCAAGTCTTCCCCAGAAAGTCCGCCAATTATCTACAAAGCCCACATCGTTTATATGTAAATATGTAAATGAAATCAGTAAATATGTTAATGAAACCAGTAGTTGTTCTGGACCAAACTGTTGGTTAAAGGAATAGTTTGACATTTTGTGATATACGCTTATTTGCTTTCTTGCCAAGACTTAGATGAGGAGATTGAAACCACTCATATTTGTCCATTAATGTAAAGCTACAGCTAGCAGATGGTTAACTTAGCTTAGCAAAAAGACTGGAAACAGGGAGAAACAGTTTAGCCTGGCTCTGTCCGAAGGTAACAAAATCTGCCTTCCAGCATCTCTAGAGGTCACTAATAAACATGATATATCTCGTTTGTTTAATCAGTACAAAAAAAGTGTAAAAACAAGTTGTGGTTTTACAGGAGGTTATGTGCTGGACTATTGTCCAGGACCATTATCTTCCTTTGGATAGAGCTAAGCTAGCTGTTTCCCCCTTTTTCCAGTCTTTATGCTAAGTTAAGCTAACTGTCTCTTGGCTCCATCTTCATATTTACTGAACAAACATGAGAGAGTGGTATCAATCGTCTCATCTGACTCTCAGCAAAAAAAAAAAAAAGCATATTTCCAAAAATGTTGAACTATTTCTTTAAGAGAAAAAATGTTTTGATCTAGAGAGTGGAACAGGTGGAAGCAGCTGTTTAAAATGTTCAAACACTCACACACATAAAAGCCAAACCAGCTCTGCTGTCTACACACACACACACACACACACACACACACACACACACACACACAGAATTTGCTGCTACAGAAAACACACTGAAACTCATCCTGTTTCTCAACAAGCTTCAATAGCAGAACATTCTGTATTATTAAAGCAAATGTGATTTCAAAACCCAACAAACCGTCAGCAGAAGTTCTGGGTACCGCAGGTATGTACAGGTGTGTTGCAGCTCATACAGGCTCATCAGTTTCAGGTTTCATCACTTTATACTGAAAAATATAGGTTGTTAAAGGCAGTGTTTTTGTTTACAGTAAACAATCTCTGGTGGTGTCAGCTCAGAATATGCTGAAGACTGCAGTTCATTGACTCTCATTTCCCCAACTGGAACAACAGCGTTAACAATTTCTGACCTGTCCCATCGTATAGCACCTGCCTGGTTTCTCCACGCAGCCCTGATCTAGATTATCTCCTGACGCTGCAGTGTCACTGCACACTCTCAGCTGTTGAGGGAACTTCACATCAGGGAGGAGGAGCTTTATAAACATGTAATCTGTGCAACACCCTTACCTCTCTCCACCATGAGCAGGAAACATCTGTCACTATGGATACTGACTGTGTAATGTGCTTTTCCCCTGTAAATCTATAATTTCCCCCCAAATGAGCATGTGCTATGAAAAAAGATGACATGTTCTTTTTGTGTAATTGACATGTGCATATCCTTTAACTAGTACAAAGAAGTAGATTTAGTGAAAAAGGTTTTAAAATTTTAACTTCACCACTCTTTAATCTTGTTTGCGTGAACAATCAGAGGGGAGTTTGGTAAGGAGGCACTGGTGGAGGGCTTTACTGTCCTCCTTGCTGGTTTTGGGACAACCCTCAACATCATCACAAACCCTCCACATGAACCTGCAAACAGAGGTGGTGTGTGGACGATAAAGGTGTTTTTTTAGTTACGTTAGTTAGTTTAGTTTAGTTAGTCTTATTATCTTCAAATATGGATGTTAATGTTACTACTAAAATTGTGAATGTGTCAAATATGATGGCTCATTACAAAACAGTAACACAACTAATCAGTGTAATCTGTGAGCAGCAACTGTGAACTTACAACAGCTCATAACTAATATATAACATAGGCGGATAGTGATAAGGCGCAACAACATAGATTCACTTAAAGTAACTTTTATTCAGGTTTTACTCAAATCAAACCATGTCACTAACCTATCAGACTTCATAGGGGTCATGGGCCAACACCTAGAATGTGAATATTTCACTCAAGCATCATAACCAATGAATAACACAGGCAGCTATTTAGTAAACTCTGTATTTGGGACACAACCAAAAGCGATGCTCAAATGTTGCTTAGATCGCTAACAACACACAAACAGGGGTTACAACCAAGTGTGATAGCTGATTTTGTTCATGAGGACCGAGGCTGTTGATATCGGTTCATGTACAAGCCATCATTCGGCTGGGACTGATAGGGTTAATGTTGTGAGTCTAACCTAACACACTGTATTGTGTTATAGTGCTTTGTCTAGCTTCTGACTGTATAAACCAGTGATTTGCTGACTGTAACTGTGTGCGGCTGTGCTATAGGTCTGCACTCAGTGATGGCTGTCTCTTCAGTCTAACAGGAAGGCATTTTTAGCTCCTGCTATTACTAATTAAGATCCCCCACAATTACCTGCCACTGCTGCTGAGCCTGATTAACAACGATCCTCTGCTTCCTTTGGACTGAGCTTCCAGGTCTCCTCAGGGCTGCTTCAGTCCAGAAGAACATCCATCTACCTCCTCAGAAATCCACAGGAAACCATTTACGGATGGTGGTGTTAGCCTCTGAGGTGAAACATGCTGCTGCACAGTCAAAATGACATTATTGTAAACACTGACTTGGTTATTCTAGGTCAAAAGACTTCCAGATGGTTAGGCTGAATCTGGTCTATAATTGGTTGAAAAGTTTAAGACATTCTTTTTAGGTATCAACCAACAAAAAAGAGCTGACAATTCAACAAGTTTACAAACAGAGGTACACAAAGACGATTCATTTACACATAAAAACAATCTAAAAATACAAATATGGCAATGCTAGAGAGAGTTGAAATACACAAGGACTGTTGGCCATGGTCAGTCCATAGCCGGCCAACAACATCTAACACAACAAAGGCACACATTATGTAAAAAAAATTCAAAAGTGCAAGTCATTTATTCGTCTATACACATGGTAAACTGACCATTTCTTGTACTTTGGCTGTTCACAACAATGGCTTCTGGAATAAACTTCCTTTCATTTGTTTTACATACAAGCAATCTGAAACGCATTTCTTGTTGTATTAGCCTAAAGTAGTCATAGACGACATGTGAGGGGTCACTGATAATCTTATATCCTTTTTTGAGGACTAGATCAGTATTAAGCTGTACAAGGGATCTTTGTGTTTTGCCAATAACTCTGAAGCTCACCAAGTAACATGTTATATCTCATTTATTTAATAAATTAAAAAATTGAACAAATGAGATATACCTGTTAATTAGTGAGCCTTGGAGGTGCTTGTAGGTGGATTTCTTTTTTGGACAGAGCTAGCAGTTAGCAGTTTCCCCCTGTTTCCAGTCTTTATGCTAAGCTAAGCTAGTTGTCTCCTGGCTGTAACTTCATCAACGCTCGGCAACAAAGTGAATAATTTTCATTTTTCGACACGTTGCTCAGCAAGTTGATCAGAAAGTTATTAAATCTGTGTGTGTGTCCACTGCTTTCTGCCATCTTTGTGTGTTTGTACTGGTTTTACTGGAGTGTCCTCCAGCTCCACTGTCTTCAATTCAACTGGGCTTTATTGGCATGGGAAACAGATGTTAACATTGCCAAAGCTCGCTCTCTCTCTCTCTCTCTCTCTCTCTCTCTCTCTCTCTCTCTCTCTCTCTCTCTCTCTCTCTCTCTCTCTCTCTCTCTCTCTCTCTCTCTCTCTCTCTCTCTCACACACACACACACACACACACATCTCCCCTTCTCACCTTGAACATCACATCAAGGTTTTACATCAGTGTGTGTGTGTGTAAGTGGGTCATTGCAGTGCTAGACTGTGATTGGCTGGATGTCCTGAGCAGTAGAGGAACCAGTTAGGTTTGCTGTGGCAGCAAATGGAGGAACAGATCCACTGGGAGCTGCAAGGAACTCTGGGAAACCACAGCAAGGCCCCCTGCTGGGGGGGGGGGGGACGAGACGAGACGAGTGAAAAGTGGAATAAGGAACGCAGGATAAAATAAGAGAGCTGTGTAGGATCACTGCGAAGATGAGGAGAAACTGACTCCTCTTTCTCCATCTTTTACATTTTAGTGTAGATTCCAAAGTTTCCAAAGATGTCTGAATTTTGGGGAAATATTTGCAAAATTATACAAGCTATCTGGAATATTTTCATTTGAGTCTTGGGTTTGAATATTTCCCTCAGTGTAAACATCTTATAGCTTCAATGAGGAGATAACACACAATACTGTCAGACAGTGAAGAGGCATGTTTTTAAACCTGTGGTAACTGATTTTTATGGCCACTAGGGGGCAACAAACAAACAAGCTGTGAACACAACACTGACATATCATCACCTTATACAGTTGATATAGAGAACTTGTTAGCAAACAGTTGCTTATTCACACATCCAGCAGACACAGAGCAACATTATCATTCATGTAGAGTCGTGTTTGTCCAATATTCACTTTCTTTTAGCTCTGTTTTTGGTCTTCGCCAACTCCTGAGACAAATATCTGGCTCTTTAGCTGCTAAATGCTCCACGCAGCTATTCGACAACTGTGTCTGTCTGCTGTTAGGTGCTGAGCAGGTAGTTTACACTGGGTTTTAAACCTTTTGCTGAAGAAATCGCTGTGAGAGCAGTGAGAGAGAACCGAAACAGTGAAGTTGAAAGCTGTATAAAATAAAAATAAAAAAATTGATTATAGCCACTTTAAAGAAACTTAAAGAGTAACTCAACAGCCCCTGAAAATCTTGTTGTTACTGGCTTCCAGTGGTTTAACTTCTCACCTTGCTGCAGTTCTGTACAGGTGTTCTTCAGGACCCTGTGACATCACTGTTGGGATAGGGGTTACAGGTGCAACAAAGCACACTTCTGACCACACCCAACCACACCCAGAAGTGAAACAGGTTTGAAACTTTCAACTAGAGAGGACAGCAAAACAGCGTTTTTCAGCCTGGTGTTACTCTTTAAATGGGAATTTAACAATTAGGCTGGAGATATTCTATATTTCTGTCATCATCAACAAATCCCACGAAAAGATCAGAACCAACAACGTGTTAGTCCGTCTCTCAATACTCTCTGACTTCCTGTCTGTGGGTCTCAGCCCCAAGTGCATTGGTTCCTACTGAAGATGTAAATCTTCAAATAAATGGCTCACAAATATATAGTTTCATTTTTAAAACAGGCTCAGTTCCTACAACAGCTGGGTACTGTAGTTTTTAGGAAACGTCACTCAAACACGAGGAAATAGTTCATTTGTTGTGGACTATTTTCAGCAGCGGATTAATACACATTTGGTGCTTTAGTGAGTATTTGGGCAGCGAACATGTCACCCAGTGCAACAGTGTGGCTTATTGATATGTTTTTTAGTTCTTGGACAATAATGGAGCTCTATGGCACAGACGAATAGATATATCAGGCTTTGCATACACAAACAACACTTGTTAGTAGGTTAATTGATAATTCATTGTTGGCTTTGGACTGTTGTGGTTGTTGATGGTAAGAAAAATATAGAATATCACCAGGCCTATCCTTTAAGGAGAAAATGTAGCTCAGTGAAGTGTCTCTCTCTGAGCAGTAGTGTGGAATGTCTCAGCTCTCTGGCATCATGTTACCTGTCTGTCTGAACTCTGGTCCCGAAGAATCTGTGAGTTAAGTGACGATACCCTCAGAGGTGTTCTGATACACAAAGGATGATTTCCACTGGGGATGGAGGATAATTTACTCACTAACATCTCTCTAAACAAAATCTTTGTACTGTCCAGCTGTCAAAATACAGAGGAAAGTAAAGGAGTTGCTAAAAATATTGATATGTTCATCTAGGTTGCTTTCAGGTATTACCATGGGTTCAGTAAGGAACCAGTGACAAACTTTTTGCCCTGGATTTTTGCCTCTACATTCGCTACATAGAGGCTACTGTTCTACCCTCTGATTGGTGGAGGTTATACCTGCAGCCTGAGAAGAAGACCTGCAGACACTACTCAGGGCTGTAAAAACACTGCATGTTTTTCTGGTAAAAACGTATTTTCCCAATCAGCCTCTTGCTATGAACGATGGGGTCGTACATGAACACACAGTTTTCTGCCAAAGTTACTAGACCGTGGTGTATATTTTGGATTTCCACCTCACTGATATTTTATATTTTATATTTGCACTCTTCCTACTTTCTACTGCAACTGCTGCAAACAATTTCCCCTCTAACTTCTATCTTATCTTAATGATCGTTGCTTTTTAGTCACGGATATGACTGAATAAAAATGAGAAATACTAACGATTTGAATGTTTTCAGGGACTTTACGTAGATTAAGTTTCAGCTCTGGCTGGAGGAAACTGTGAAATGATCCTTTAACCTGACACCTCCTGACTTCAAGAACAGGTGAGTTGACAGTAAATACAAAGAGAGAGAGACAGAAACTACTGAACACTGCTGAGAACAAGGCCTGTGTGTGTGTTGCAGCCAGTATTTACAGTTTTAAAATAGATTTTATCCACTTTTGCCAACAACAAAACCTGGAAACAAGTCAACCAGGACCTGCTGTTCTCACTCACACACACACACACACACACACACACACACACACACACACACACACACACACACACACACACACACACACAGGTAACAAGATGGTTCCAGGTATTTTTTCCCTCTTAAAAATCCATCCAATTGTTTTATTTTTATTGGATCGTTCTCTCTCTCAATTCAATTCAGTTCGGTGGGCTTTATTGGCATGGGAAACAGACGTTAACATTGCCAAAGCATGTGTAAAATAAAAACATACATAAACAGAAGAATTGTGATATTAAAATATATACAGATAAGAAAGATAAGACACTAATAATAATAATAATAATAATATATTGTAGACTTGCAGTTAAAAATACAAATGTGTGTGTGTGTAGGTCACTCACTGTCCCTCAGGTTGTGGCATATTGATACATATTGGGCAGCAGGATCTGCCCTGTCTCCTTCTCCTAGGAGTATTTTTAATTTTGAGAGCTCATTAAGCTCTTTGAAATCTGATATTACAGAGTTGAACTTGTTAAAGTAAACGTTCCTTATTTCATTGAATGTTGTACATTGTAGGAGGAAGTGCATCTCTGGCTCAGCCTCACGAGTCGAACAGTGACCACATATTCTGTTTTCTTTTGATTGTCTTCTTTTTTCGATTGCCAGTTTGTGGTCACCGAGCCTGTACTTGGTTAGGATCTGTCTCTGCTTTCTGTCTCTGACAGTAGCGAGATATTCTGCCAGTTCAAAATCTCTTTTTAGGGCCAGATACCATTCTGATCTACTTTGGCTTTTAGTTTCTTCTTTCCAATGATCCAAATCGGTTTCTTTACATTGTGTTATAAGTTTGTTTACTCTGATTGGTGTTTGGAAAGCAGTGCTGTTGTGAGACTGGTCAGAGTGTGTCTGAGAGGGGGGGGGGCAGTTAATCTCAGCACCAGCTGACATAGGGGACTCTTTTCTGGGCTCAGCTCTTGGGTTTGGAGGATTTTGGGATGGAGGATGTCTCGGGGGCTGGATTTAAGGTGATTAAAACATTTCTGGATGTTAACTATCAGTGGGTATCTGCCTAATTCTGCTCTATATGCATTTTTTGGTGTTTATCTGTGTACTTGTAAAATGTATCTGCAGAATTCTGCATGTAACGATTCTGTTGGATGTTTGTCCCAACGGGTGTAGCTATGATGACTGAGTGGACCCCATGCTACTACTACATACTACTACTATGAAGCGCAATGGGCTGGATGACACTATCAAATATTTTAAGCCAAATTTGAAAGGAATTAATACCCTTAATTGCATTTAGAGTTCTTCTGGCTTTTTTTTCACACTGCCATGTTGAAACTTCCTGATGCTGTTATGGTTATACCAAGGTAGGCATAACTCATACTGTGTTCAACGACATGATTATTAATGGTAAACTGGGTAATGGTAATCTCTCTCTCTCTCTCTCTCTCTCTCTCTCTCTGTGTGTGTGTGTGTGTGTGTGTGTGTGTGTGTGTGTGTGTGTGTGTGTCTCACTCTGGCGCATGCGCAGTCCCTCCGCGCTGCTCTCTGTGCGGCGCAGAGCGCGCGGCTCTCCGCTGCTCCGACAGAGTTGATCAGTGTCCTGATGGGTGGACGATGGATGACTGATCAATCAAACCCCGCGCTCGACTCACATCCAGGAGACACAGATCAGTATTGATTACTGATTAATGATCGGTAGCTGTTAGTGTGTGTGTGTGTGTGTGTGTGTATGTGTGTGTGAGAGCGGAGTTCAGCGCTTCAAACCCACAGGACTCTACTTTCTTCATCCATCAATACCTCCTCCTCCTCCTCCGGTAAGTCACCTTCCTCCTCCTCTTCTTCTGCTTTCTCTTCATCTTCTGTCTCTTTCTCCTCCTCCTCCTCTTCTTCTCTCTTTTTCTTTTCTTTGTTTTTGTTTTCTTTGAAACGGACCGAACAGCACCAGTAGAGGCTTTAAACCACGAATGTACCGGAGACCGTATTTCCGTCTGTCCGTTGGTTTTTGTCCGGTTCACTTTCAGGCTGCTTCTGTCAGAAAAATTAAGTTTAAATGTCCGTCTGTTTGTGTTTTTGATCATTTTACAAGATCCGTCTGTCTGTATTTTGTGTCTCTGTTCATTTTTGTCCACATCAGTTCAGAAATTTAACCTATTGACAGTTTTACTTATAACGTGTGTATATTAATTTAAGTGTCTGTTGGACAGCTTACCAGTAGTGGAGGAAGTACCCAGAAAGTAGTAAAAATACTCCAGTAAAATGCATGTAGAATATTAATCTGCATATTAACCATTACTAGCTGTCAGGTAAATGTGGTTGAGTGAAAAGTACAACATTTCTTTCTTAAAAACAAATACAAAAGTATAAAGTAAAATGGAAATAATCAAGTAAAGAACCTTAAAATTGTAGTTAAATAGTGGTGGAAGAAGTATTGAGATCCACTACTTAAGTAAAATTAGCAATAAAAATACTCCATTACAAGTAAATGTCCAGCATTAATTTTCTTTAACATATGTTAAAGTACATACATGTTATCAGGAAAATTTACCTAAAGTATCAAAAGTAAAAGTACTCATTCTGCAGTAAAATGGGCCCTTTATATTATATTATTGGATAATTAATACTGCAGTAATGTGTAAGTAGCATTTCACTAATGAAGTTGGTGAAAGTGGAGCTAATTAATTTATATACTGTTGGGTATTAAATCTGTAATAATGCATCATATTTTATAAACTGATTACAAGTTTTGTAAGTGAAATCCTATT